>NC_091157.1:17890461-17905461 GCF_040958095.1 Procambarus clarkii
TCTAACACGAATTTTCTCAATCTTTCGTACATTTCTTTTTACTGTTGGAGGTAATTCAAAAATCAATTCTCCAAAATTCATTTTTATTTCTAGTCTGACGCGACACGAGCGCGTTTCGTAAAATTTATTACATTTTCAAAGACTTTAGCTTACAAATACACAACTGAATAGAACTTACACATCTTCGATTTCGTTTATATCTACATTTGAGTGAGGTGGCATTAATAGGGTATTAATTTCATCAACACAAGACAGAACAAGAGGTGGCATTAATAGGGTATTAATTTCATCAACACAAGACAGAACACGAAACAATGGGTATTGAAATGGAAGTGATTGTAGAAAGCCTATTGGTCCATATTTCTTGATGCTTCTATATTGGAGCAGAGTCTTGAGGTGGGTAGAATATAGTTGTGCATTAATTGGCTGTTGATTGCTGGTGTTGACTTCTTAATGTGTAGTGCCTCGCAAACGTCAAGCCGCCTGCTATCGCTGTATCTATCGATGATTTCCGTGTTGGTTACTAGGATTTCTTTGGCGATGGTTTGGTTGTGGGAAGAGATTATATGTTCCTTAATGGAGCCCTGTTGTTTATGCATCGTTAAACGCCTAGAAAGAGATGTTGTTGTCTTGCCTATATACTGGGTTTTTTGGAGCTTACAGTCCCCAAGTGGGCATTTGAAGGCATAGACGACGTTGGTCTCTTTTAAAGCGTTCTGCTTTGTGTCTGGAGAGTTTCTCATGAGTAGGCTGGCCGTTTTTCTGGTTTTATAGTAAATCGTCAGTTGTATCCTCTGATTTTTGTCTGTAGGGATAACGTTTCTATTAACAATATCTTTCAGGACCCTTTCCTCTGTTTTATGAGCTGTGGAAAAGAAGTTCCTGTAAAATAGTCTAATAAGGGGTATAGGTGTTGTGTTAGTGTGCGTATGGAAATGTCAAGACACACAAGCCTGGAAACCCACTTCGGCCAATCATTAGCCAGATACCCACACCCACGTACAGACTGGCGAAGCGACTCAACGGCCTGCTGACTCCTTATGTTCCTTGCGCCTTCAGCCTGAAGTCTCCAAAGGAATTTGTTGACTTACTGCGGGGCACACGGGCCACAGGGATAAGAGCCTCGTTGGACCTAGAATCGCTGTTTACCAACGTACCTGTGGACGAGACAATCGGGATGATAGCCGACAGAGTGTATCGTGATCCAGCCTGTACTCCTCTTGACATACCCGAAAATATTCTAAGGAAACTACTCCAAGCTTGTACTAAAGAGGCACCCTTCCTGAGCCCGGATGGGCACATGTATAAGCAAGTAGATGGGGTCGCCATGGGTTCTCCCCTAGGTGTCCTGTTTGCAAACTTCTACATGGGTACCATCGCGCAAAAAGTCTTAGTCGACATGAACTTGAAACCGGCCATATACTGCAGGTATGTTGACGACATTTTTACACAGGTACCTGATGTCAGACATCTGCAGGAGCTGAAGGAGGCATTTGAGCAGAGTTCCGTGCTGCGTTTCACTTACGAGATGGAAAAGGATGGGAAGCTGACCTTTCTAGATGTAACAGTCATGGAAAAGAGCGGAGGTTTCCACACTGCAGTCTACACTAAGGAAACAAACATAGGAATGTGCCTAAATGCCAACAGCGACTGCCCAGACAGGTACAAGAGGAGTGTTGTTAACGCATATGTCGACCGTGCTCTAAGCCACAGCTCAGAATGGAAGCAAGTCGACGAAGAACTCTGTAGGGTAAGGCAGGTCCTAGTCAACAACGGCTTCTCCAATGGTTTCGTCGAAGACATCATAAGAAGGAAAGTGAAACGCCATGCAACCTCTGAAGAGCCAACTAACACAACACCTATACCCCCTATTAGACTATTTTACAGGAACTTCTTTTCCACAGCTCATAAAACAGAGGAAAGGGTCCTGAAAGATATTGTTAATAGAAATGTTATCCCAACAGACAAAAAACAGAGGATACAACTGACGATTTACTATAAAACCAGAAAAACGGCCAGCCTACTCATGAGAAACTCTCCAGACACAAAGCAGAACGCTGTAAAAGAGACTAACGTCGTCTATGCCTTCAAATGCCCACTTGGGGACTGTAAGCTCCAAAAAACCCAGTATATAGGCAAGACAACAACATCTCTTTCTAGGCGTTTAACGATGCATAAACAACAGGGCTCCATTAAGGAACATATAATCTCTTCCCACAACCAAACCATCGCCAGAGAAATCCTAGTAAACAACACAGAAATCATCGATAGATACAGCGATAGCAGGCGGCTTGACGTTTGCGAGGCACTACACATTAAGAAGTCAACATCAGCAATCAACAGCCAATTAATGCACAACTATATTCTACCCACCTCAAGACTCCGCTCCAATATAGAAGCATCAAGAAATATGGACCAATAGGCTTTCTACAATCACTTCCATTTCAATACCCATTGTTTCGTGTTCTGTCTTGTGTTGATGAAATTAATACCCTATTAATGCCACCTCTTGTTCTGTCTTGTGTTGATGAAATTAATACCCTATTAATGCCACCTCACTCAAATGTAGATATAAACGAAATCGAAGATGTGTAAGTTCTATTCAGTTGTGTATTTGTAAACTAAAGTCTTTGAAAATGTAATAAGTTTTACGAAACGCGCTCGTGTCGCGTCAGACTAGAAATAAAAATGAATTTTGGAGAATTGATTTTTGAATTACCTCCAACAGTGAAAAGAAATGTACGAAAGATTGAGAAAATTCGTGTTAGAATTATTAATCTTACTTTTTCGGTCATATTTAATAATATATGTCTACAGGAAAGACTGCTACCAAAATATACTAATGTATATATATATATATATATATATATATATATATATATATATATATATATATATATATATATATATATATATATATATATATATATATATATATATATATATATATATATATATATATATATATATATATATATATACAAAGATTATTGAATCAGGAATTTTATTTTGTTGCTAAGAGTGACTATTTCTGCGAGTCACGATGCCTTCGGGAACTATACGAAAGAGATTATATGGTTCAATTGCAGTCACATTCACGTGGTCATATTCACTTTGTTATATCCGTGCTGTTACACGCGTAAGCCATATTCGCGTACGTTCATATTCGTCATAGTCCCTTTTTACCCTCACTATGATGATTGAAATATTGTGTTATGTCGAGTACAATGTTCGTGTAAGGCCATGGTGTTATTTGTGGGCCACACTCATGGTCACATCCTTGGGCCACTCCCAGGGTCATATCCCTGGGAAAGGTCTGCTAAAGGGTTCACTTCTTCATATATGCTGCAGTTGTTCATTTGCAAGACTATACCCCTGTTTTGTTTCATGAATATTATCGTCCTGATGAGGTACAGGAATATGTTCCCCTGCTGAGCTGGAAGAATATATTCCCCTGCTGAGCTGGTAGAATATATTCTTCTGCTGAACAGGAAGAATATATTCCCCTGCTGAGCTGGAAGAATATATTCCCCTGCTGAGCTGGAAGAGTACATTCCCCTGCTGAGCTGGAAGAACATATTCCCTTGCTGAGCTGGAAGAACATATTCCCTTGCTGAGCTGGAAGAATATTTTCACCTGCTGAGCTGGAAGAGTATATTCCTCTACTGAGCTGGAAGAATATATTCTCCTGCTGAGCTGGAAGAGTATATTCCTCTGCTGAGCTGGAAGAATATATTCCTCTGCTGAGCTGGAAGAATATATTCCCCTGCTGAGCTGCAAATATGCAGCATAGTCTCGTACTGTATAGTAAGAATATAATCCCATTGCCGCGTTCCAAGAATATACCCCCATCTGCTATGCAATGATAATATATTTCCCTACTGAGCAACAAAGAATGTACTCCCGTGTTGAGAGACAGAGAAAGCGTGTAGTAAGTATAAATTCCCTTGTTGCTTAGTAAGAATACAGTCCCCCTAGTGTGTAGTAAAAATATTACTCCCCTCCCACCCTTTGTGTTCTTAGGTGATCCAGATGGAGACGGTTGAACGACCACTCTGGTCGTTTGGGGGTCACACAAGATGTCTCAAGTGATCTTCTAATGGGTTGAATGCGTCAGGGTGCTATAACTGAGCTCTCCTCTACAAGCTCTCGTCTTTCTAAGCACTTCCTCACACTTTACTCACGCACTGTTCTCTTCCTCATCACTAACTCAGGATCTATTGTCTTCATCACCACTAACTCACTATCTATTATCTTCCTCACCACTAACTCATGATCTATTCTCTCCCTCACCAATAACTCACGATTTATCCTCTTTTTCACCATTTATTCACGATATATTATCATCCTCACCACTAACTCGCAATCTATTCTCTTCCTCACCACTAACTCACGATCTATTATCTTCCTCACCACTAAATCACGATCTATTATCTTCCTCACCACTAACTCACGATCTATTATCTTCCTCACCACTAACTCACGATCTATTCTCTTTCCCAATATTTCTTCGATCATGGCGGCTTAACCTGCAAATATTCAACATTTGATGAGGTTAAAAACAAAGCCGCCATGAATGAGGAAAGATGTAGAAAGTTCGTAAACGGAAACTTAAGTATTTGATGAATCCTGGTCTCTACATACTTTGATGTTCGAAGTTGCTTGCAACACGATCCATATGACACTGTATTTATTATTAGAAAATAATAAATACAGAATATGCGGTCATATTCAATGAAACATGTTTGAAAGAAAACCTGCTGCCAGTATACACCAATAATATATATATATATATATATATATATATATATATATATATATATATATATATATATATATATATATATATATATATATATATATATATATATATATATATATATATATATATATATATATTATTGGTGTATACTGGCAGCAGGTTTTCTTTCAAACATGTTTCATTGAATATGACCGCATATTCTGTATTTATTATTTTCTGGTTTAGGGCTTCTATCCCTCTAACTATTTTCTTAGCATCAGGGCTTAATTGGAATAGGACTATTCCAATTAAGCCCTGATGCTAAGAAAATAGTTAGAGGGATAGAAGCCCTAAACCAGAAAATAATAAATACAGAATATGCGGTCATATTCAATGAAATATATATTATATATATATATATATATTATATATATATATATATATATATATATATATATATATATATATATCACTAAGAACTCTTTGACCCGGCCAGGATTCGAACCCATGCCGTCCAGGATCACCCCTAAACGTACACAGTACCGTGACCACCGCACCAATGATCGTCATAAGGATTGGTCAGTCTTGGCGCTTATTAACTAAGCTCCCTGACTGACCAACCCCCGACGACACTCATGGATCCATTTGGGTACAGTTTTTCATCAAATTCTGGCGCATGCACGGGCCGCACTGAGTCTAACATGCGTGAGAAAGCTGCATGAACGCGCAAGCCATATATCACTAAGAACTCTTTGACCCGGCTCATAAAACGGAGGAAAGGGTCTTGAAAGATATTGTTAATAGGAACGTTTTCCCTACAGACAATAATCAGAAGATACAATTGACGATTTACTATAAAACCCAAAAAACGGCCAACCTACTCATGAGAAACTCTCCAGACACAAAGCAGAACGCTTTAAAAGAGACCAATGGCGTCTATGCCTTCAAATGCCCACTTGGGGACTGTAAGCCTCAAAGAACTCAGTATATAGGCAAGACATCTCTTTCCAGGCGACTAACGATGCATAAGCAACAGGGCTCCATTAAGAAACATATAATCTCTTCCCACAACCAGACTATCACCAGAGAAGTCTTAACAAAAAACACAGAAATCATCGATAGATACAGCGATAGCAGGCGACTTGATACCTGCGAGGCACTACACATCAAGAAGTCAACAGCAGCAAGCAAAAGCCATTCAATGCACAACTATATTCTACCCACTTCAAGACTCCGCACCAATATAGAAGCATCAAGATATATGGGCCAATAGGCCCTTTGCATTTACTTCCATTTTTCTCCTTTAACTTTACCCAATATTACCCAATATTTCGTGTTCTATCTTGTGTTGAAAGTTTGTTTTCACCACATCCAAAACTGTTGTAACATATCACCTCACCCAAATGCAGGTATATAAAATGAAAAGCCATTTGAATTATTGTATAGTAAGAAATCTGTTTTAGTGTTTGCAGGTTATAGTTTTGTGTGTGTAAACTAACGTCTTTGAAAATGTAATAAGTTATTACGAAACACAATCAAGTGTTGCGTCAGACTAGAAATAAAAATGAATTTTGGAAAACAGATTTTTCACTTACCATCGACAGTGAAAAGAACCATAAGAAATATTGAGAAAATTCGTGTCAGAATTATTAATCTTACTTTTTCGGTCATATTTAATAATATAAATATATACATATATATTATATATATATATATATATATATATATATATATATATATATATATATATATATATATATATATATATATATATTTATATATATATATATATATATATATATATATATATATATATATATATATATATATATATGTATGTATATATATATATTTATATATATTTATATATTATATATATACATATATACATATATATATATATATATATATATATATATTATATATATATATATATATATATATATATATATATATATATATATATATATATATATATATATATATATATATATATATATATATATATATTAGTATATTTTGGTGGCAGTCTTTCCTGTAGACATATATTACTAAATATGACCGAAAAAGTAAGATTAATAATTCTAACACGAATTTTCTCAATCTTTCGTACATTTCTTTTCACTGTTGGAGGTAAATCAAAAATCAATTCTACAAAATTCATTTTTATTTCTAGTCTGACGCGACACGAGCGCGTTTCGTAAAACTTATTACATTTTCAAAGACTTTAGTTTACAAATACACAACTGAATAGAACTTACGCATCTCCGATTTTATATCTACATTTGAGTGAGGTGGAAGGGGTGAGGTGGCATTAATAGGGTATTAATTTCATCAACACAAGACAGAACAAGAGGTGGCATTAATAGGGTATTAATTTCATCAACACAAGACAGAACACGAAACAATGGGTATTGAATAGAAGTGTTTGTAGAAAGCCTATTGGTCCATATTTCTTGATGCTTCTATATTGGAGCGGAGTCTTGTAAACTAAAGTCTTTGAAAATGTAATAAGTTTTACGAAACACGCTCGTGTCGTGTCAGACTAGAAATAAAAATGAATTTTGGAGAATTGATTTTTTATTTACCTCCAACAGTGAAAAGAAATGTACGAAAGATTGAGAAAATTCGTGTTAGAATTATTAATCTTACTTTTTCGGTCATATTTAATAATATATATATATATATATATATATATATATATATATATATATATATATATATATATATATATATATATATATATATATATGTATAGGGAGGAGGGAGGACGGAGAGGGGAACGGACACGTGGTGAGCAAGGTCCAACACTTGAACCAATTTCAACGAAGATCACGATGCCTGAGCCAGCCAAGACTTGACCTGTGTAGGTATGAATACCTGCTGAAGGCCCCGGGGGTGACAAGAAGAACCGTATCTCCTTCATTCCAACACTATGAACGTAGAAAGGTGCGTTGTCTGAGCTTTGTGTATGGTGAGGCAGGTACAGTGTATGGGTGAGGGTGAGGGGAGGGTCGCCGCCGTCTCAGTGCCGCCACCCACCAGCCCCAAGGGGGGGTACGGGGGGAGGGGGGAGTGATGGGGGGAGGCTCTCGAGCTGCCTACAGTGATGTTAGTGGAAAGTTAGTGCGTTCATAAGCAAATCGGTGAGTATAGTGTTAAAAACAAAGTGCACTAGTGATTTCCCCGAGTGTTGATAGTGTGTATCAAGTGTGACGGCGGCCTCCCTCGCGTGCCCCCCCTCCACCACCCCCGCCTGCCATCTTCCCCCACCCCACTACCTGCGCCCGACCCAGCCAGCCGCCCATCAACACACAGCCTACCCACACACGGTGCCCAGGCCATGCTCAACTCCCCCAGGAGGGTAATGCTTGCCGTGTTACTCTCCACCCGGGTAGGAGAGGGTGCACTCAGCGGGCAGCCAGGCGTCATCTCATCTAGGCATGGTACATGTCGCACCTGACACATAGCCTCTTTCCAGCCAAGAAGATGACCACCCAAGAGGAAACTGTCAAGTGTGTGACAGACGGTATCGTCTCAATTCAAATGAAACTGTCCGCTATCATTCTGCCAATTCAGGTGGTTGTCTAGGGTCTAGGCGCCTGCCCCGGGGCAGTGACGATGGACAACCTGCTGCAGGAGCGAGGAACAATACCTCCCTCAACTTCATTTCAGCAGATAATCTGCTTGAAGCAGTCAAAGCGACGTCCACCAGGACCTTGCCCCACATCCCCAAGGCTGCCCGTCATCAAGCAGCAGCCAAACTCACCAGTCTGCTGACAAAGGTCAACAATGCTCCCAGAACCTCTGGATCGTAGCACAATCTCCTTTTATTTGGGAATGCATGCCTAGCATTACCGCCCAGGAGAGACAAGTCATTAGCAACCTCTGTAATCAGGGCACTTAATGAATTCCCCAGAGCAGACAACCTGGTCCGCCTCCCCCCTCGTGCCAAGAACACCAGCCGCAGGACGACCAACAATAACTCATCTGAGAACCACAAAATGAGAGCACAGATCACCAGGAAAATAGAAGAGGGCAATACCACAGGTGCCATCAGAATCATGACCAGCGATGACACTATTGCCCCCAGGAACGCCACGACAGCACAGGCTCTTCAAGACAAACACCCACCCAGAGCCCCCGACAGCAGCAGGGATCCCCAGGAAAACAATGCTGGCATATAACCCTTGACTGTTCGAGAATCTGAGGTGTACAAAGCAGCCATGTCTTTCCCAACAGGTTCAGCAGGGGGCTTTACAGGCCTAAGACCCCAGCACATCAAACAAATGCTGAACCCGGTGCTTGGAGATGCTGCAAAGGACCTTCTAGTGGAACTTACCAGATTCTCCAACATGTGTTTGGCTGGCGGCATCCCTTAGGACATCAGGCCTGTCTTTTATGGAGCAGCACTCTGTGCTCTAAAGAAGAAGGATAGGGGTATCAGGCCCATTGCCGTTGGCAACACCCTCCGACGCCTCGTAGCTAAGGCTGCAGTCAGATCTATCAGCCAGGAAGCAGCCACCTTGCTGAAACCTCATCAGCTCGGGTTTGGGATCCCCCTAGGTTGTGAAGCTGCAGCACATGCAGCGCGGGCTTACATTGCTGATCTCCCGGACCAGAAGGCACTAGTAAAGCTTGACTTCAAAAATGTCTTCAATCAAGTCAGACGAGATGCTGTCCTCAGGGCTGTACACAACCATTTCCGTCCCCTTTACCCATTCATCCGATCGTGCTACAGTGGGGACTCTAAGCTTCGTTTTGGGGAGCATGAAATAAACTCCTGTGAAGGTGTCCAACAAGGTGACCCCTTAGCCCCCCTCCTTTTCTGCTTAGTTATCAAAGAGGTCACTGATAGTCTGACAATCGAGCTAAACATCTGGTACCTGGATGATGGCACTCTAGCTGGAACTCCGGAAACCATTTTGTAGGATATAAGGAAAATCCAGGAGCAGGGAGCAGCCTTAGGCTCCATTCTCAATGCATCCAAATGTGAAATAATCTCCCGCAACCCAGACATCACTGGGCAAATACAAAATGTTCTTCCAGACATTCTCGTTGTCGAGCCACCGGACTGCACTCTCCTGGGTGCCCCCATTGGCCCACGAGCAATTGAGGAGGTCCTGGCTGCAAAAATCACTGACCTAAAGAGAATGCTGGACAGGATTGACAAAATTGATGCCCATGATGCTCTCTTTCTCCTCAAAAGATGCCTGTCTCTCCCTAAGTTGACCTACTTTCTGAGATGTTCTCCATCCTACAGCAGCCCTAAGTTAAATGTGTATGACACCCTTCTGAGGTTCATGCTGGTGAACGTCCTGAACCTGCCATTAGACGACTCTCAGTGGAAGCAAGCAACCCTCCCTGTAAGACTCGGCGGCCTTGGTGTCCGCACAGCCTACCAAATTGCTCTAAAAGCCTTCCTTTCCTCCTCCCATGCATCGCATGATCTCGTCAGAGATATTTTATCTGCAACCCTGAGAGATTCAGCAGGAATACACGATCCTGCTTTCACTGAATGTTCAAATCAGTGGGATGTTCTTGCAGCCCCAGCAACCATTATAGAGCCAGCAAAACAACACAAACAGTCCCGCTGGGACCACCCTCTAGTGGAAAAAGTAGCTGATGCCATGCTCAGCGTCGCAACATCAGACAAGGAGAAAGCCCGCCTCAGAGCAGTGCTTGCCCCCCATGCAGGAGACTTCCTCCTGGCAGTACCCATGTCAGCAATGGGCACGCGGCTAGATCCAGAATCCCTTCGTGTAGCAGTGGCCCACCGCCTTGGTGCCCCAATTCACACTGAATACAAGTGTATTTGCAACAGGGTGGAAGCAGACCAATACGGACTGCATGGGTTGCATTGCGGAAGCACAAAGGGCTGGCATGCAAGACACAATGAGGTCAATGACATCATCAAGAGAAGCCTCGTCTCAGCTAGGTGCCCAGCGGAGAGAGAACCTCGCATCCTAGGAGTCCAAAACCCGGATTTCCCCGCACTTCGCCCTGATGGCATCACCATATACTCATGGAAGGAGGGTAGACAGTTGGTGTGGGACTACACATGTGTATCCACCCTGGCTGACACCTATGTACACTTTGGAGCTGATCAAGCAGGTGGGGCAGCCAACCACAGGGAAACAGCTAAATCACTCAAGTACAGGCGACTGGAAGGTCAATACCTCTTTGTTCCCATAGCGTCTGAGACGCATGGCCCCTGGGGCAAGAGTGCCTTGGGATTTCTCAAGGAATTGGGCTCCAAGCTCATTGACGTCTCCAGAGACCCAAGGGCTTCCAGTTTTTTGTTTCAGCGTCTCAGTGTGGCGATCCAGAGGGGAAATGCCTGCTGCGTCCTCGGTTCCTGTCCAGAAGCGGAGGAGCTTCAAGAGATCCATAACCTTTAGGCATTTGTCTTGTATGTTTTGTAACCTTTAAATACACAATAAAGGAAAAAAAAAAAAAGGGAAGGGGGTGGTAGGAGAAAAGCACACAGAAACTGTATTGGAGGGGACCTACATTCCCACCAGTGCGTTATGTGTGGTTTCCTCCGAGGCTATGGGTCCCCCTTCTTCCAGCCAGAGGTGGTACTCCCTTCCCTATATATATATATATATATATATATATATATATATATATATATATATATATATATATATATATCTTTGTAACCCATATGTAACTCCTTTTTTGTAACAATGTTCAAATAAAGTAAAGTACTGCAGAGTGTGAAGCTGATAATTCATTGTCGTTTCTTGATGTAAAAGTGAATAACCTTAATGGGTTCAACACTAATGTTTTTAGGAAACCAACCTTTACTGGTTTAGGTTTAAATTTTAATTCTTTTGTTCCTGATATTTTTAAGAAAAATGCAATTAACACTCTACTGAATAGGGCCTTTGTTTTATGTTCTAATTGGAATAACTTTGATCAAGAAATTAATTTTCTTGTGAAATTTTTTTCAAATAATGGTTATCCTTTGCATATGGTTTATACCTTTATAAGGAATTTCTTAAATAAGAAGTTTCACCCATCGTGTAGGATTACTACAGTGGAAAGGGATCTTAAATATATCAAATTACCATTTTATGGCAGTATTAGCTTTTCTGTAAGGAGTCGTTTGAGGAGACAGTTGCAGCAGTGTTATCCTCAAGTAGACTTTAGATTTATTTTTATCAACACAAATACCATAGGCTCTTATTTTAAATTTAAAGATAAAGTGCCTACCCCCTTGTGCTCAAATGTCGTATATATGTATAATTGTTCCAGCTGTAATGCTGGATATATCGGGAGTTCCATTCGGAACTTTAAGATTAGGATACTTGAGCACCGGGGATTATCTTTTAGGACTGGATTACCATTGTCTAAACCAGCATTTTCGGAGATTAGAAACCATTGTTATGAGTTTGATCATTCTCTGCTGGAATCTGATTTTAGAATTCTGGACACTTGTATGAATGGCCAGTCAGATTTGAGAGTAATGGAATCCATATATATAAAGGAGCTGCGGCCTCTGTTAAATAGCAACCTTTCAGCTGTTCAATTGTACACTGTATAGTGCACAGTAGGCCCTGTAATTTGATTTATAGTTCATTTTGGTAGTTTAATTTTATTATAATTTTGTTTAGTTTACCATGTCTTTGCCCTTTCTTACTTATTTCAAGTCTTGACATTGTACATTAATATAATCTTTTATTTAGGATATATAATACATTTTTTGGTATTTAATTTTATTTAATATTTGAGTTTTTTATAAGATTTTGGTAAGTACTTTATAATTGTCGTTTATTCTGTTTGCATTTTACATACATTTTTTGTAGATTTGTAGTCATTATATAAATATTTGTTATAGTGCTAAGTATCTATGTGTTGGGTATCAAGTTTCACTTCTGATCACTTCACGTAAGTTTAATAGAATGGTTTGTTTTAGTAGTTATAAAATTCATCTTGTAGTTTAATGGATTTTTAAATTAGCTTTAATATATGTGACAGTTAATAAGTTTTATTTATACTGATCACTTTAAGTGCGCTTAAGTGTTTTGTTTTTTAAGCATTTTCCTTTCTTTGTTTACCAGTTATTTGATTGTGATTTCTGTTTTTTCTTTTAGATCTGATGATGAATACGAGAAGTATTCGAAACGTTATGCATTTTAAAGTAAAGAATCTGAAACAAGATGTTCAGTATATCCCTGGTTTTCCTATTCATCTTAAAATTAAGATTCCCGAAGGGAACAATGATCATATATATATATATATATATATATATATATATATATATATATATATATATATATATATATATATATATATATATGAATGAAAACTCACACCCCAGAAGTGACTCGAACCCATACTCCCAGAAGCAACGCAACTGGTAACTACAGGTGTGGGGTGTGAGTTTTCATTCGCATATAGTCCTGGGGACCATTCAGGCTTGTTCGCATTTGTGTTCCTCACGTGTGCCCCAAAGAATGAGGTGATTTGGTGAAATGCTATGCCCAAGATTACCATCCGAGTTGCCGTCGGGGAAGTGGCTCAAATAGCCTCGGCTATCACTTCCTTTTGACGGCCGTGATGGTCAAGCGGATTAAGGCGCCCTGTAGTTACCAGTTGCGTTGCTTCTGGGAGTATGGGTTCGAGTCACTTCTGGGGTGTGAGTTTTCATTCGCATATAGTCCTGGGGACCATTCAGGCTTGTTCGCATATATATATATATATATATATATATATATATATATATATATATATATATATATATGAACAAGCCTGAATGGTCCCCAGGACAATATGCAACTGAAAACTCACACCCCAGAAGTGACTCGAACCCATACTCCCAGGAGCAACGCAACTGGTATGTACAAGACGCCTTAATCCACTTGACCATCACGACCGGACATATATATATATATATATATATATATATATATATATATATATATATATATATATATATATATATATATATATATATATATATTTATGTATATATATATATTGCTCTGCGCCTTGCCGTCCCCATCTCCACCGAGCACCGGTGTATTTGCGGCCATGCACGGGCAGACCAATACGGCAGCCATGGTCTCATCTGTCGTAAGACACAGGGAAAGATTGCCAGATATGAAGCAGTCAATGACATCATTAAGAGAAGTTTGGCTTCAGCTGGGTGCCCAGCACAAAGGAAACCTCAGTTGTGTATACCTGACAACAGCCAAAAACGCCCAGATGGAGTCACCCTGCAGCCGTGGAGGGAAGGTAAACAGGTCGTGTGGGACTACACGTGTGCATCCACATTGGCTGATACCTATCTACCTTACAGCGCAGCTGAGGGAGGCGGGGCGGCCACCTTCAGGGAGACCCAGAAAACTAACAAGTACAGGGACCTAGAACGTTGTTACAGGCTCGTGCCAATAGGCTCTGAGACTCTGGGCGCCTGGGATAAATGTGCACTTAAGTTTCTGAAGGAGCTGGGCGAGGAACTCATTGGGAAGACTAGAGACCCAAGAGCGGCCAGTTTTATGTTCCAGCGCCTCAGTGTCGCTGTTCAGAGGGGAAATGCGTGCTGTATCTTGGGTACGCACCCGACCCCCGAGGAACAGGACGAGGTCTTCGAACACTGATTGGTATATTTTTATATAAGTGTGTGTTTTCTATAAACTGTAGCATTGCAATAAAATCAAATAAAAAAAATAATAGGGGTGGTAGGAGAGGAAAAGATTAAAGTATTCAGTGAGAATCCACAAGGTCTTCTGAACACTATTTATTTTCTTCTTCGAGGATGTGGGTCCCTTGAATTAAACCAGTGGTGGTACCCCTATATATATATATATATATATATATATATATATATATATATATATATATATATATATATATATATATATATATATATATATATATATATATATATATATATATATATATATATATACTACACTCAATTGACTAGTGTACTGTCAATTCTGTCACTCTCACTGCACGGTGCAATGCCTGGTACTGATTTTCACTGTAATTAGGTTAGTGAGGAGGGTAGGATGGAGGGGGAGGGATAGTGAGGGCAGGATGCTGATCGCTGCTGGTCAGGAGTGCAGATGACAATGATGTGTGCAGCATCCCTTCTCATCTAAGAATACGAGATAAAACTCTCCGAATGGGAATTCTCAAGTACCCATTTGCCACTGAAAGCTTTCGCTTTTGATTTCAAGAACCAAATTTGTGAATTGAACATGAAGATGAGGTCAATATGTCACACATAAGGGCCACGTGTG
>NC_091157.1:17910461-17935461 GCF_040958095.1 Procambarus clarkii
AGTATATGGCCGGTTTCATGTTCATGTCGACTAAGACTTTTTGCTCCATGGTACCTATGTAGAAGTTTGCAAACAGGACACCTATTGGAGAACCCATGGCGACCCCATCTACTTGCTTATACATGTGCCCATCCGGGCTCAAGAAGGGTGCCTCTTTAGTACAAGACAGTCAATGCTTTACAGCCAGTGTCAGTCAATGCTTCTCTGTCCACAACACAGCCACAGGACGGCAGTATGAATCAGGAGAAGACACCGCCAGTTTCACACCGGCCAGTGTCAGACAATGTTCCTCTCTCGATAGCCCAGCCACAGGACAACAGTATGAGACAGGGGAGGTCACCACCAGTCTCACACCAGACGTCGCCAGCCTCTGCACATCTTCCGAAATTCAAGATAATGCAGAAAGACCACTTCCCTACAGCATATGGAGTAGTAACGGCAATGGAAACAGAACAACCAGAGCTCAAACTTTCCATTACAGTCAACCTGAAGGGAGAAATAATAATGACACCACAAGACCAACAGACTGCAAATTACTTAGAGAAAGTAAGAGTCCTGCAAGGGAAACCTGTATGCTTGGTAAAGCTGGACCCTTCAGAAAGACGCACACGAGTCGTGCTTTTGGGATACCCAATCGACTTTCCCCTGGATCCAGTACTGGAACACAAGCAACTCCTGAATGCGGAACGTTGCCGCACAAGAGTAGACAAGGCAGCGACTCGTCAGGTTCTGGTGACCGTCATGGAACATGTGCCAGAAACATTCAGTCTTGGAAATTGGGGAACATACCGACAGAGGCCATACGTCCCGGAACCCCTACGCTGCTTCAGGTGTCAGAAATACGGCCACCATCAATCACACTGCACAGGTCAGGAGAGATGCGGAGTGTGCAGCCTGAGACATCCAACCAAAGACTGTATTGCCAAGCACAAGGCAAACCAGACCACAACAGCCAAATGTCCTAATTGTGGAGGCTAACATCATGCCTGGAGCACAACCTTCTCTGCACGGAAAAAAAAGTGCAGACAGCTCAGGCCAGGATAAACACACTGACTAGCAATACATACACCAGCACCAACGTCTGGAACACTCGTG
This sequence comes from Procambarus clarkii, assembly GCF_040958095.1. Taxonomy (NCBI): domain Eukaryota; kingdom Metazoa; phylum Arthropoda; class Malacostraca; order Decapoda; family Cambaridae; genus Procambarus; species Procambarus clarkii. The sequence goes on from NC_091157.1 coordinate 17,911,557, forward strand.
CACAGCCGCAACAGACACCCACTCTCACAGAGCAAAATTTCCCGAAGCTGTTAATTCCGAATCAGAAATTACACAAAAGTGTTGCAGAAATACAGCAAATGCAAAAGAGCGGAAAACAATTACTTTCGGAATCAACACACCAGCTATACAGTTTTACCGAGGTCCAGCTGAAAAATATCGTGAAGATCTTGGCTGAGACCATTATCACTTGCCTCCAGATGACGCAGAACGCCTCACGGCAACAGACTCAAGACATCACTTGTGTGATAATGGACAAGATCGTGCAGCAGACCACAGTTACACGGGAACTAGACAGTCTCAGACAGGATGGAGCACAAGAGGACAAACAACGCAACGTGGACCTACAGACTACCACCAACAGTCGGATAGTCATGACACCGGAACATCAACATTCACAAACGCAACTGCAAGAAGCAGTGACCACCCACGATCAACAGAATCTTCCAACACAAGAGACAGACAACAACAGCCAATGCAGTCTGATATGCAGCAACGCCAACAAAGACGTATTGAACAGCAGAGATGCACAGGTTCCACCAACACAAGAAACGGCCACGAGCAATCAATGCAGTCTGACATGCAGCAATACCAACACCAAAGTGATGGACCACAGTTATGCACAGATTCCAACAATGCCGGGGATGACCACGGACAATCAATGCAGTCCGACCTGCAGCACTACCAACAACATAGCGATGGACCACAGTTATGCACAGATTCCGACAATGTCGGGGATGACCACGAACAATCAATGCAGTCCGATTTGCAGCGATACGACTTGCGTGGCGGAGAATATAGAGGTCGATTCCGAAGAGGAGTTCTAGTAGAACAAGCAACACCAACCGAACCCGTCGTCTGGCCATTACGAATTCTGCAGTGGAACATACAAGGTCTTGGTAATAAAAAACACACACTTCAGGAGGCTGCAATCAGCACGAAAGCAGATATAATCGTTTTGGAAGAAACTCTTTTCCCAGCCACGAAATCCTTCAGATTAGCTGGATATCAGCACTATGTTCTACCGTATGAGCAGGGGAGACAAAGAGGATTAATGACCCTAGTCAGGAACACCATACCCAGCAAGAAAATAGACTCAGTTTCATGTGGGGATGGAGTAGAGGTATTAGCAGTTGCAGTGAATATGGCTAATTTTGAGCTCCTCATATACAACGTCTACAAGCCCCCTAGACGTAAACTAGAAGCAGAGGCATTGCTTGCCTTGGCCACGCAGGAAAATGTAATTATTGCTGGAGATTTTAATGCTCATCATCCAGAGTTAGGTGCAACTGGGCCAGCCAATGCAGATGGGCGCCATTTAGCTGCAGCTCTGCGAGATGTACCTGAAATTACACTTCTCAACACTGGGGAACCCACTCACATTCTAGGAGGTTCCCTTGATCTTACATTCATCTCAACAGCACTCCAGCAACAGGCGAAGTGGGAAGTAGACCCGGTGATCACCAGTGACCACTATGCTACTGTCACGACACTAAACCTGGCACGACCTCCTACACCACCTGCGCAGCCTAGGTGGAATTTACGAAAGGCCAATTGGAATGTATACCAAGAAGAACTTGAAAAATGGTATGCAACGTACACGCCACCTAAGGATTTGAACATACACGAGACCGATCTGCAGGAAGCCATTGCAGCTGCTGCAAACAAAGCTATTGCAATCATTATCACAGGAAACTCAAAACGAAAGAACTATTGGTTCTATAGTAATGAAGTTAAAGAACAGAACCACAGAGTCAACATCTTCAGAAAACATCTGAAGAGAAACCCCACACCAGAAGGAAGAACTCTGCTACGAGCGGTGATATCTGAAGCAAGACGAGTTTCTAGAGACGTAAAGGAGGCAAGATGGTTTGAGTGGTGTCAAACTCTAAATGAACATAGTAGTCTTGGCAAGATACGGGGGTCAGATTAAAACTATGTCAGGTCGACCAGCCCGGCCACAGGCATGTATTCAACCATTGCAGGAGGCTGAAAGACTTGCTCTCCAATTTGCAGAAAGAACAGCTTCATATCAGCTTCCTGCAATGGTCCGCAGGCAGCAAGAACAATTAAAACAAGAGAGGATGACAGTCATTCATGAGGGCATAGCTATAAATGACGAATGTGACTGTCCCTTCACCGAACAGGAACTAATCAGAGCCAAAAAAGGTGGTAAGGACACTGCACCAGGTGCTGATAACATTACATACTCAATGATCGCACATGCAGGTCCTGCTGGAGAACAAGGAATATTGGACGTCATCAATGCATCTTGGCAGCAAGGCAAACTACCAACCTCTTGGAAGAAAGCAGACATCATACCGATTCCTAAGCCGAAAGAACCTGGCAATTACAGACCCATTTCATTAACGTCATGCATTAGTAAAACTGCAGAACGGTTGGTCTTAAATAGGCTACTGTGGAAGACTGGAGACCTTCATAAACACATATTTGGCTTCACTAGAGTAGAAGGTACTGCAAACTGCATAGCAACATTACTAGGAACAGTTAACTCGGGTCCAGCTATAGTGGTCTTCCTTGATCTAGAAAAAGCATTTGAACTTGCAAGCCCGCAAGCAATACTACACACCTTAGTTAAAAAAGGTGTAACGGGAAAAATGCTAGCATGGATTCAAGATTACCTAAGTCACAGGTATGCCAGAGTAAAGTTGCAAGGACAAGTGTCGGACTACTACCTGCATGAGAATGGGACTCCACAAGGAGGAGTCCTCAGTCCTAGTCTTTTTAACATCCTTATGGAAAACCTAGTTACCATGACATTTACAGAAGGGGTTGAATTGCTAAGCTATGCTGATGATATAGCATTAGTCATTACAGGTCCTTCACTTCTAAATAAAGCTCAAGGTGCTTTAGATAAAGTAGCATCTGAATGCAGTGTTTTAGGGCTAAAAATATCTGCACAGAAGTCTAAGGCGATGAGACTAGGTGGCAACACTCCAGACAGGCACCTACGCATTCAAGACATTAACCTTCAGTGGGTTACACAATATCGATATCTCGGAGTGTGGATTGATTTTAAAATGACATTCAATAAGCAAATTCAATATCTAAAGGAGAAAGCAAAATCACGAATAAATATAATGAGAGCAATCACAGGGCCCCGTCTAGGAGCGGGACACAGAGTGTTGAGAATGTTTTACATACACGCCGTTCGTTCCCTGGTTGATTATGCAGCGCCTGCCTTACTCACTCTTTCTCCTGGTCAGTGGGCAAACGTTGAGGTTCTTCAAAATGATGCATTGCGAATTATAACAGGTGCTCCCAGATGGACTAAAATACTGAACCTAAGACTAGAAACCAAGCTACCGTCGATTGAAATAAGGGTAAAAGGGATTGCTGCGTGCATGCTAACCAAGATATTGACTAGACCTAGAATCAGTTCACTTAAAGATATAATCACTGGAGCACTAACTCTGGACAGAAGAGCCTCCAATGGCAACAGGAGGACCCATTGTGCGATAAACACCATCAATACATTCGATATGGCAAACACAGTCACTGAGAGGGGTGTCGACGACATACATGCAGACTTTTTTATACAAGCCCCTTGGGAATCTCTGCCAGCAGACTTTAAGATTATGGCTCTTGAAGGAAAGAAGAACCAGACAAATCCTCATCTGCTACGAAACATTGCACAGATGCATATAGAAGCAAACATGGCATCCGACAGCTTCACTTACTTCACGGATGGATCAGTAGACCAGCAGGGACAAGAAACCGGAGGTGCAGTTAAAGCAGGAAACTCTGTATATAGTTGGAGGCTCTCAAATGGGTGTTCGACTTTACAAACTGAGATGCTAGCCATTCAAAAGGCTTTGGAACATGCTCTTGCTGAACACCGACAACATGTTATCATTCATGCAGATTCGAGAACCGCCATTGAAACCTTGCAACAAGAACACATATGTGATAACATCCATCTGATCACAAATGTCTTATCATTCATGCACACACTCAAACGACAAGGCCGACGGGTACTTATCAACTGGGTGCCAAGTCATGTGGGAATAATAGGAAATGGCGTTGCAGACGAAGCTGCAAAACTTGCTACTAAGAGAAGAAATGTAGACATTTACATACCAGAGTCTATCCCAGATGAAGAAAGTAATTAGAAACAGAGCAATGCAAAAGATGTACAGTGACCACAACACAGCAGTTGCAACATCAGGATCTGCGGGTTGGTACAAGAATTCAACCAACTACGAACCACTTAGTTTGATGAACGGGGGCAGTAGAACAACAGAAGTGCACTTACATCGCATCAGGCTTGGATACCCATGTGCTTGGGAAATAGGCTTACAGGTTCCGGAAGATGAGAGGAAATGTCAACACTGTGGAGAAATGCCCGACAGACCACTGAAACATTATCTAACACAGTGCACAGTTACAAACCCGTTAAGATTTCAACTTAGATTCAACAGTGCAGAGGAAGTTGTTAAACACATCTGGCAAAATCTTACTGAAGCGACCATACGAGTCATAAATACTCATCCTCCGCCCAAGTAAAACAGAAACAAGCATCACTTAGTGGGCCAGCCAGAGGCTTAGGGCCCGCGCAGGATTATCCCTGCTAAAAAAAAAAAAAAAAAAAAAAAAAAAAAAAAAAAAATGTGACAGGAAAAAGACATGCTTCTTTTGAAAAACAGCGCCATCTGTTGGACATAAGAGAAAAACACGCTGTAATCTCCAAAAGTTCTTCACCGATTGCTTTGAAATTTTGAAACAACGTTCCATTCGAATTCACGCATGTTTTTATATATTGACTATATAGATGCCACACCTGTGACAGGTTAAAATGGGTTTAAAAAAAAAACAGCGCCATCTGTTGCACATAATAGCAACTCATGCTATTCAAACTGTTACGATTCCATTTGAATGTTTCCGATTGCCATGATAAATTGAATTTTCATAAATTTTGATTTATTTTCATTTTGATTAAATAATTTTGTGTGACATTGCTTTGAAATTGAGCTGTGTGGTTTACTATACCGTTCATTTCATAAGTATAGGAATTCATGCCACACCTGTAACAGGTAAAATCATAAATTTTTGTAAAACAGCGCCATCTGTATCATGTAAGAGTAACACATGCTTCATTCAACACGTTACGATTCCATTTCAAAGTTTCTGATTGCATTGACAAATTGAATTTTCATACATTTCGATCGATTTTCATTTTGATTTAATTATTTTGTGTGACATTGAGTTGGACTTGAGCTGTGTTGTTTACCATACCGTTCATTTCCTGAGTATAGTTTATTTTTGTATTATTTCATTTTGTTTCATTTTGTTTTTTAACAGTTTTTCTTATATTTCAGTGATGGGAACATCAGATCATTTGATGTTCCCAATTTTCTAATGGGAACATCACATAATTTAGAAATGCATCCAACAAGGGAGTTGGGAATGTTTGGAAGGACAAGGGGACGGGAATGGGGGACGGTGGGGAGGACGAGGGGGACAAGGGAGGGGGTAGTAGTGGGGAGGACGAGGGGACGGGGGAGTTGGGGATGGAGGGGGGGAGGGGGACAGAGAGACTGGTGGGTAGAACAAGGGGACAGAGTAGTGGGGGATGGGGGAGGGTGAGAATAGCAGGGAGGATGAGGGGCTGGGGGATCTGGAGATAATGGGGAGGAGGAGGTGATGGTGGAGTGGGGAATGGTTAGGAGGACGAGCGGACGCTGGAGTGGGGGATGTTGGGGAGGAAAAAGGGACGGGGGAGAAGGGATAGTGGAGAGAACGAGGGGACGGAAGAGTGGGGAATGGTTGGGAGGAAGAGGGGACGGGTGAGTGAGGAATGGTTAGCAGGATGAGGGGACGGGGCAGGGGGAATTGTGGGGAGGACTGGGAGACAGGGGAAGGTTGCTGTGGCTCAGCAACGCACATGCGTTGCTGAGCCACAGCAACGCGTGGGCGGGTACAGCTAGTAGATATATAAAAAGACGCGCCTATTCGAATGCAACGTTGTGTCAAAATTTCAAAGCAATCGGTACAGAGATTTCCAAAATTTCCCTCAATTGAAAAACAGTTTTTCAGAAAAAGCAGGTTTTTCGCCGTCCCAGACGTGGCATCTATATATTATGTATATTAAAACCTGCTCGGATACGAATGGAACGTTGTGTGAAAATTTCAATGCAATCGATGATGAACTTTCGATGATTAGCGGTTTAAGAACAAACGAACATTTCCATTTTTATTTATATAGAAATTATTTTCATTATTATTAATACCATTATTGTCATTATAATTATTTATTTATTTTTCCTATGTTATTCCTGGCAGCCATCATCTTCAGATGACTGTTTATCTTCCTTCCTCTTCCTCTCCTCTTTATTACTGTCGCCCATCGACTTAGAAACTCACATGATACAGATACAAAGACTTCCTCTCTGCTGTCGTTACCTGGAATTTGGCTTGAACAGGCAACTTGTATATCAAGCAGCACTGGTTGAAATATGAAGATGTAAATTGTCCTCGTGATATTCTGTAATAATTTCATGCTTTATATTCAAATAGAATAGATGTCTCTGCATCCATATTAGAAATCCAGATGCTTAGGGCTAGCCTCCACAAATTTTCATATATGAAACATTTGTTTTGAGATTGTTATAAGCCAGTCGGGGTTGTCACGTGACATGTTAAAAAAAAAGATGCCGAGAGCTACAGGCAGCGTGCGTCACCCCGCATATATGAGTTTCATGAGGTCAAATGAAACCTGCCGGCTGTTTTCCGTAGAGTTGTGATGTTTAATTCGCCGTTTATTTGCGTAATTTAGTTGTTTACTTGACTATGATGAGCGTGAATTCATTCTGGTTACTGTATTACATTTCTGAGAGAAAGAGAGAAACAGACAGTGACAAGGCTCATTGGCCAATACGTGAGAGTTCCTACAAGTAATATATATGTGGGAATACTCGTCTATTAATCATTTTACTATCATTGGATCCCTTTTTAATGGATCAATTAAAACCAAAGTGAAGAAATCAATACTAATGTTAATGCTATTTGCTTTGATTATTTTATTAATGCAGATTCAATAATATTTCTATTTTAGTTCCTTGTCTTCATATCCCAGCGAATTTCCTAATTTCTTTGTCCCTCAATTTTCTTGCAAGTTCTACATAGTCACACTGGAGTAACGCTTTATTCCTTAAGTGCTTTCACTACATATCTGGCAGGGAAGCAAGTCAGATTGAGGTGTGGAAGCAACCAGACTTAAGTGTAGATGCAAGCAATTGTGAGGTGTGGAAGCAAGCCAGATTGGGGTGTGGAAGCAAGAAAATTAAGGTCCTTAGTTAACTCACACTGAAATTTACGAAGGAAAGGTACCGAATATAATCTTTTTACTTTAACCTACAACTACTTCGAGATTACCTCTTCATACTATCACAACCACCATGAGATCACCTAATCATACTACTACGAGATCGCCTAACATTACTACTATAGCTACGACGAGATCATTTATTCTTATTGCTACAACAACTACGATATATCTCCTAATCTTTATATACGACGGCCGCTAACTACCGCAAGATAAGAAGCAAGCAAAAGAAGAGATACAGTTCCACTAAAGATGACGAAACTATGCAAAAACGAGGAACCCGAATACGAAGTAAAGCACAACAAAGTGCACAGTAGACTTCTGGAAAAAAATAACTTTTTTACAGAACCTCAGTAACAAAAGCGGCCAGACCTAAAAGTCGAGTTAGTACATAAACAACAAATCCTTAAACCAATACCCCCCAAAAAACTAATATTACAAATACAGAGACCAAGAAGGAAAGCGCCAGCGCAAAGCTCCGACAAACAGGACACATACCACAGGGGAAAAATCTTAAAAAAATGCTGGCAGGCCTGGACGATGGGGTGAAGATCCGATGCACAGTTTCCCTAAGAATTCCCACTTTACGCAAGGATTACCGTGGAGTTAGGGAAGGAATGTCCACTTGCAGGGGAAAACACGGAACCCGCTGGCGAGGAGAGAGGAAGAGCTTCAGAGAGTTAGTGGACCACCGGGGGGGGGGAGAGAGAGAGAGAGAGAGAGAGAGCGAGAGAGAGAGAGAGAGAGAGAGAGAGAGAGAGAGAGAGGGAGAGAGAGAGAGAGAGAGAGAGAGAGAGAGAGAGAGAGAGAGAGAGAGAGAGAGAGAGGGAGAGAGAGAGAGAGAGAGAGAGAGAGAGAGAGAGAGAGAGAGAGAGAGAGAGAGAGAGAGAGAGAGAGAGAGAGAGAGAGAGAGAGAGAGAGAGAGAGAGAGCGAGAGAGAGAGAGAGAGAGAGAGAGAGGGAGAGAGAGAGAGAGAGAGAGAGAGAGAGAGAGAGAGAGAGAGAGAGAGAGAGAGAGAGAGAGAGAGAGAGAGAGAGAGAGAGAGAGAGAGAGAGAGAGAGAGAGAGAGAGGGGGGGAAGGAACAAAATGATGAAGAGGGGAAGCACAAAACACGAAGAACAATAAAGGTAAAGGAGGCTAAGGATGAAAACATAAGAGATAGCTTGTAAAAAAAATTATAAGAATATAAACAATCTTACTAGTAAATACACTTGTATACGAGATAATACAGAGGCTGAAATACCCAAAATCATAACCTGAGTGTGAATAAGGTACAACAAACATGAATTAACTAAACAACACAGACAAAAAAAAAACATTTGCACGGAATCAAAATCGACTTGGATTATTTTATTATCAAATTGTGAAATGCAATATATTTACATTAATAGAATTTAGTCTTAACAGAAAAAAATGATAAGTTTAATACAATTAAAATGGCATAATGTATTAATTATAGTGTTTTCCATTGAATAATGTTGACATACTTTTTTTTTCTTTTCGTCACGATATGCAAAATATTCTTACGCGATCTGGCTTCTATTCTCTCTGCTTTTGTTGGTCAATTTATTTATCTTGTTCTAATTTTCAACATCATTATCCCTCGATCACTTTATTTATTTGGTTTTCTCTCTCGTGACGTTCTCTATGTCCTTATGCTGGTCTATGTTTTTTCTGTTCCACTATGTATAACATTCACAGTGAAATACAAGAGTTACCATGTGATATTTGTTTTTCAAAGAGTGACAAAGGACTGAGTCTAGACTCGGGTTAAAAGCGACCTTCCACTTGAAGCTTCATCACAGGCTTCAATTCAATCTTCCCAACTGTCACAAGCAACACAGAGCCTCAACACAGGCTTCACGTCAACTCTCCCCACTGTCACATGTAACACAGAGCATTAACACATACTGACACACACACACACACACACACACACACACACACACACACACACACACACACACACACACACACACACACACACACACACACACATACACACACACACACACACACACACATACACACACACACACACACACACACACACACACACACACACACACACACATACACACACACACACACATACACACACACACACACACACACACACACACACACACACACACACACACACACACACACACACACACACACACACACACACACACACACACACACACACACACACACACACACACACACACACACACACACACACCCACACACAAAAGTATATAAAAACTGGCCATCTTCACTCGTCCACAGGAGTCGCAAAACTAATCCCTCAGAGCCTCCCAGGAGGTCCAGCCTCATGAGGACAATTAAGAAATATTTTCCAGCAACTCACCACAAAAATATTATGATGTACAGCCACTGTCAGCAGCCTGGGGTGGCATGTTCTCTGTACTTACCTAGTTGTGCTTACCTATTTGTGCTTGCAGCGGTTGAGATCTGGCTCTTTGGTCCCGCCTCACAATTGTCAATCAACTAATGAACAGGTTGCTGAGCCTACTGGGCTCTATCATATCTACACTTAAAGCTGTGTATGGAGTCAGCCTCCACCACATCACTTCCTAATGCATTCCATTTGTCTACTACTCTGACACTGAAAAAATTCTTTCTAACGTCTTTATGGCTCACATGGGCACTAAATTTCCACCTGTGTCACCTAGTGCGTGTGTCCATTGAGTTAAAAAGTCTGTCTTTATCTTACCTTTCAATTCCTCTGAGAATCTTGTATGTGGTGGTCATATCGCCTCTAAATCTTCTGTCACTCTGTGACAAGAGGTTTAATTCCCGTAGTCTCTCCTCGTAGTTCATATCCCTCAGTTTGGTTACTAGTCTGGTGGCAAACCTTTGAACCTTTTCCAGTTTAGTCTTATGCTTGACTAGATATGGACTTCATGCTGGAGCCGCATATTCCAGGATAGTTCTACCTTGTTTGGTAAATAATGTTCTGAAAGATTCCTTACACAAGTTTCTAAAGTACGTTTTTATAAAGCTCTTGATATGAGCTTCCGGGGACATGTCTGGCGTGATATTAAACCCCAGGTCTTTCTCTCTCTCTGACTTTTTAAGTATTTCATCTCCCAAATAATAATTTGTATCTGGTCTCCTGCTCCCTACCCCTATCTTCATTACATTATATTTGCGTGGGTTAAACACTAACAACCATTTGTTCGACCATTCCTGCAGCTTGTCCAGGTCTTCTTGAAGCCTCAAGCTGTCCTCCTCGGTCTTTCCCATCATAATTTTGGCGTCCTCAGCAAACATTGAGAGGAATGAGTCTATACCCTCTGGGAGATCCTTTAAGTATATCAGAAACAGGATAGGTCCGAGTACAGAGCCCTGTGGGACTCCACTGGTGACTTCACTCCAATCTGAGGTATCACCCCTCACTGTAACTCTCTGCTTCCTATTGCTTAGGTACTCCCTCATCCACTGGAGCGCCCTACCAGTTACTCCTGCCTGTTTCTTCAGCTTAACTTCAGCCTTTTATTGGGTACTTAATATTTGTCACTGGATCGTATAATTCTATTAAGCCTGTAAGGTAAGATTTACCCTCCCTAAACCCATGTTGATGGGTTGTCACGAAGTCCCTTCTCTCCAGATGTGTTACTAGGTTTTTTCTCACGATCTTCTCCATCACCTTGCATGGTATACAAGTTAAGGACACTGGCCTGTAGTTCAGTGCCTCTTGTCTGTCATTCTTTTTGTATATTGGGACTACATTAGCAGTCTTCCATATTTCTGGTAGATCTTCCGTTTCCAGTGACCTACTATACACTGCGGAAAATGGCAAACAAAGTGCTCCTGCACACTCTTTCAATACCCTTGGTGAGATTCCATCCGGCCCAACAGCCTTTCTCACGTCCAGCTCCAATAGGTGCCTCTTGACTTCATCTCTCGTAATTTCGAACCCTTCCAAGGTCGCCTGGTTTGCTGCCACCTCTTCTAGTGCTGTGACTTCTCCCTGTTCTATTGTAAAGACCTTCTGGAACCTCTTCTTGAGTACTTCACACACCTCATTGTCATTCTCTGTGTACCTGTCCTCGCCCGTTCTAAGTTTCATCACCTATCTCAAGATAACCTCTTCCTTTTCTTTCATTTTCATACCTTTTCTCAGCTTCTCTTCTCACACTAACATATTCTTTCCTTGTTCTCTGGTATCTCTCTCTACTTTCTGCTGCTCTGTTATTACGGAAGTTCCTCCACGCCCTTTTGTTCAGCTCCTTTGCTTTTATACATTCCCTATTAAACCACAAATTCTTCTTTTGCATCTCGGATTTTCCTGTTGGGCCGGGATAAACCTGTTTACTGCCTCCTGACCCGTTTGGGTGACATAGTCCATCATGTCTTGTACGGACTTAGTTCTGAGTTCTGTGTCCCATCCCCTCCTCTCATTCTTCTCGGTCCCTTAACGTGTTGACTTAGAAAGTTTCTTGTTGCCACATCCAGCAGTTTAGCTCTCCATGTGTCTGGGCCTCCATGTGGGTCTCTGTTCCCCCAATCTATCTTCCCATGGTTGAAGTCTCTAATGTTTAGTAGTCTGGATCCGTTCCTGCTAGCCACAGAAGCTGCTCTCTCTATTCTATTGATGGTGGCCATGTTGTTTCTATCATATTCCTGTCTGGGTCTTCTGTTGCTTGGTGGGGCTTATATACGACTACTACTATAATTTGCTGTCGTCCAGTTGCTATGGTGCCTGATATGTAGTCAGTGAAACCTTCACAGCCCTGATTAACTATCTCTTCAAAACTCCAACCTTTTCTTATCAGCAAAGCTACACCACCTCCTCCTCTCCCTTCTCTCTCTTTCCTCACTACATAGTAGTCGTGTGGAAACACTGCATTTGCTATGGTTTTCGTTAGCTTTGTTTCTGCGTGTGCTATTACGTCTGAGTTTTCTTCTAGTGTCCATTCTCCGAGTTCACTTGTTTTATTTGTTATCCCATTTATGTTAGTGTACATTGCCTTGAAACTCATTTTCTTCTATTCATTTTCTTGTCCCCTTCTTGGTGAGCGTTCTGCTGGTGGGGAAGCTTTTCACTGGGTGTGAAGATCTGTGAGGTGGTTTGTAGGGTTTCAGAGGATTTTGGGTTAGGGGGTGGTGGTTCAAGGGAAGGGGAGACAGGTAGGGTTTAGGGTAAGGAGATAGGGGTGATTGGGGGAGGAGGGATAGGGAAGGAGGACAGGGGGAGAAAGGCGGGATGGGGACATGGTGGGAATGTGGGAGGGGTGATAGGGTTGGAATGGAGTGGGGAAGGGGAGGATTGGGTAAGCATTTGAGTGGGGACAGGTAGGGTGAGGAGAAGGGACGGTTTCTATGTAGAGGAGGGTGGTGGTGTTGCCCTCCCCTCTGGTGTTGCTGGGATGCTGGTTGTGGGTTCCCCTCTTGTCTTTGGGACTGTTGTGTTGGGGGGCTGTGATTTCCTGGTTTACTCCTCCCTCCTTGCCTCTGCTGCCCTGGCTCTCTCCTCCTTTGTCCTGTCCCTCTGGAGGAATACTTTTTTGTATTCCTCCACATACTACAGATGACTCTTCCTTTCTAGAGTAACCTCCTTTGTGGTCTCATTTGCAAACACCAAGCTTTACCAGTCAGTTTCTGTCCTTGTTGTTCCAGCCCAACCTGAAAACCTTCTCAATGTTTTGTTCAGCCTCTTCCATCTGTAACCCCCTTCAGTATCGCATGTACTGCCTCTCTGTCCTTGCTGTTTCATTCCTGCCTATTGGATCCTTCCTGTTCTTTGATGCCTACAACTACCACTGATCTTTTTCTTTCCAGCAGCGTACTGGTGCACCTTGCTGCTTCCTGTGAGGTAGCTGCTTGCATGGCTACCTCCCTCACTGTGTCCATTGCTTCTGAGCTCTTTCTCAGTATTTCCGCAAAAGTTTCTGGTACTGAGGCATTTCCTTCCAATGCAACATACCCCACCTTCCCTTTGGATGATAATCTGAAGAACAAGTAAATGCCTGAGTGGGGCTGAAGATCTTAAAAAATTGAAACTAATGTATAGTATTGTCACTATCATATGGATAATTTAAATAAGGAAAAAATAACATCCATATATAATAAAATTATAATAAAAAAAAATATATTATTATAAAAACTTAAAAGTACACAAATCACCCTTAATGTATACAAATTATCTTAAAAAGAGTATAAATCCCGTACAGTATTACGAAACACCATAAAAGTACATCACCACAAATAGAATAAAAATCACTAAAAAATTATATAATACATCACCTATCAAGATATAATCATAATTGCAATAATAATAATAATAATAATAATAATAATAATTCAAATAATATTGACGAAAACAATAATTAGAGCTCACAATGGTTATAATATTAATAATTAAAGCCAATAAACGAAAAAGTTCGAATAGATTCCAGTCAGCCACAATATTTATCACTTAGGGAATAAATTGCCCGACCGGTTTAGTCTCCCTGATGCCATAATCGGATATTCTCAAACAACGGAAAAGTGTCATATTTATTGCGTTTTTTTTTATTTTATTAACCCTAATATGTTTTGTCATAAAATTATTTTTTTCTTTTTTTTTGCCAAGCTCGATGGAGGAGTTAATATAGAAAAAAATAATATGATATGATATGGACGTGAATGTTGAGTAATTATCATATAACCTAGCAAATATATTTCCTAATCATTATTAATGTATAATATCTAAATTATTAGATCTTCCCTGTAATTAGGGAGTCTCAAACTAATTTGTCTGTTAACCTGCCTATGTACGTTTATCTAATTTTTGTTTCCTGAATATAACTTGGGATTAACTAATACGAAAACTTGGTATATAACTAGCACACGAAACTTAATATAATCTCACGGTTATATCACGAATTTTTGTGTTTTTATTTGACAGACCCATAGTGACCTTATTTTATTTTATTTTGTCCTGGATCTTCGACTCTGTACAGCGTCGCTCGTCAGATATTGTTGCTACGACGCCAGAGATCTTATTGATCTTATTGAAAGGCAAGAAATGCTTCTTGCCTTTTCGCGTATTGAACTCAATCTGATGTGTAAACAACCACAATAGATCAAGCTTAACATTTTTGTTGTTTTAGTTAATGAAAGCTTTGGCTTTGCAGTACATATTATATAATAATACCGTGCGTACAATAAACCACGATGAAAAGTAAATTAAATCATACATCTTTATTAAAACATTTAATAAAGTCATATTTTCGCTAGTGGACAGAGATATTATATAAAAGAAAGTAGGGCACTGACTTAAAAAACGTCAAAATTATTCTATAACTGTACACAGGAGCTATTGCATTATGTACTGGTTTAAGCCTTAGAAGAGGAATAAATGCAGTTAGGCGACGATTTTTTGTCTTTTTCTCCGCATATAAGACGAGAATATTTATATATTAAAACAGGTGAATGTACCGCCTCCTTAAGTCGCGCTTTGATGCTTCACAAGAAAAGACGATCATGCTTTTCTGATTAGATTTCATATTCTATGTATTGAACGAACAAAAAAGGTTATATCAGTTAGTTTTACAGATGATGTTGAAGGTGTTGAATGTATAACCAAACCACACACTTGAAGATGAAGAGACGACGACGTTTCGGTCCGTTTTCATCTTTTAGTGTGCGATTTGGTCAAAAAAATTTTAGCCACGTTATTGTGACTCATCATCTGCGTAAGGTGTTGGATATTTATAGTGAAGCTCGTTTACTATATAATGCCTATTCCACTAAGAAAGGTTAACAATAGACCATCAGGATCTTGATTAAATTTGCGGGTGGAACCAGTTAATACTGAGGTCTCCCGAAAATTATTAAAAAACAATAATATATTGTAAAATACACAAATTGTGTCCTATGATTAGTTAGAAGTTAAATGATGTAAAACTCTTTAATTAGCATTTCATGGGAACTTGATTTGTGTAATGTGATCTTGGTAAGATGATTTTAATTAGTGCTTAAATGACATACGGTCGATTATTGTTGAGTTAGAATTACAAATCATACTTCGGTGTTCAAGTTAATATGGACTATGTCTTCAGTGGCGAAACACATTTAAAAATCCGATGGCAACATGTCCACACGATCACCTGAACGATACGAAGTTATTCTCATTCTATTAATCTTGGTAGAAAAGCAGAAGCCTCTCTCTCCACACACACAAACACACTCCTACTGTCTTTACAAACAGAGTGGTAGACGGGCTAACAAACTAAGTATGAAGGTGGTGGAGGCCAAAACCGTCAGTAGTTTCAAAGCGATAAGACAAAGAATACTGGGAAGACGGGACTCTACGAGCGTGGCTCTCATCCTGTAACTACACTTAGGTAATTACTTTGGGTAATTACACAGTACTTTCCCTCCCCCCCCCTCCCTAGCTAATTCTGTCGCCTGGAATATTATCATGGAGAAGTATTTGTGATGAAACCAGCTTGAAAATGATCAAGATTGGTTAAATAGTCCGGTCAGATAACAATACTGTTGTTGTGACAACTACTGCAGCCATCAGTGGACATTTCTACAACCACTGCTGCAACAACCAGTAGACAACTACTACTACAACATCTACCCCCGTGACTACTGCTTTTGCCATTCCATTTCCTCAACATTTTAGCGTAGATAAATCAAGTTATTGTGTTTCATTGCACATGGGAATGTGTCGTACGACACACATTACGAAGATATTAATATGAATTCTCTGGATAATAATAGTTTTAAACGATCTCTATTAAATTTTTGCCAACGACACCATGGGGAAATATATTTCAACTTTCCGTAACTTTATAAGAAAAGACAATTTTTTCACGTTAGTAAATGCTGGTTTTGAGTCTTGGATGATTTTGTTGTCTTTTGCAAGCAAATGTGCCATGTTTTTAGCCTTCTCATTTAAGTCTTAATCTTTGTGAAATGATTAGTCTGAATCGTTAGAGAGACTCGTAGTTAGAGTAACGAGACACCGAGAAAGAACAGACAAGATATCACTTAGCTATATAAACAGACTTTGAATTTAAAGTCTGAGGTATGTAAACCGAAATTCACTTCAAAGCCTGATGTATGTGGAAAAAACTATGGATTTAAAGACTAAGGCATGTAAACAGACTCTGGCTTTAAACGTCTGATATTTAATGAACCAACATTTGATCATATACAGCGGGCACATTGTCTACAATTTTCGTCAAATTCTTCAGCTTTGCGTATACCTGCTTAATAAATGCAAAACATATTTGAATTTCTTGGTATTTCATTGTATGATTGTTTCTGAAAACAATCACTGGGCTATAAAAACAATAACAAATTGTTATTTTTATTATAGATTAATAGATATAATAGAATATATAGATGATATTATGGATATAATATTATTATAGATATTACAGATTTAAAATTGAATGTAATGTATTTAGAGTCAAACGTTTTTGGCACAAACTTGCAGTTAAGTTGTATATTTCTTGTGTATAGTTGTATATTTTAAGAATATTTATATCGCGCGTTTAGTTTTGAGTGTATTATATATTTTAGGTACTGTAGTGTAATGTGTGTCTGTTTAGATTTTGTTTGTATTTATTTTTTTCTGTATAATAGTATACAGCGAGTATTGTTGTATATTTATAAATGTAAGATCGGTTCTACCAATTTTTAGACTGATTCTTACTTTGAAAAGTCAGAGTAGATTTTATAATGACGTAACAGGCACACATTCAAATTTATTCGTATTTATAGACCCTAGTATTCAGCGATTTAGTTCATGAATACTCTGTTAAATTATACTTTTTCGGTGACTTAATACAACCATCATAATAACTGCTTCTAGTGGATCTGTACAAAAGCTGTCTGTAGAAGGCCTACATAATTTATTTATATTTTGATAGGTCTAAATACATATTTGTTTTATTTTATGGAAGTATGGGCCAATAGGCCCTTTGCAGTTATTTCCATTCTTATGCTCTCATATATCCAATTAATATCCATTGTTCCGTGTTCTGTCTTGTGTTTGTCAAAAGTATGTTCACCTCAACCAAAACTGTTGCAACATATCATCATCCCACATGTGCGAGTATATAAGATGAATAAGCTGTTTAGTGTTAGCGTAAGTAAAACTCTGTTTATTTTTTTCAGGTTACAGTTGTGTTTGTAAACTAAAGTCTTTGAAATTGTAATAAGTTATTACGAAACGTGTTCTACCGTCGAGTGAGACTAGATATATAAATGAATTTTGGAGAATTGATTTATCAATTTCCATCGACCGTAAAAAGAAACATAAGAAATATTGAGAAAATTCGTGTTAGAAATATTATTCTTACTTTTTCGATCATATTTAACAACATATCTTTACAAGAAAGACTGCTACCAAAATATGCTAATATATATATATATATATATATATATATATATATATATATATATATATATATATATATATATATATATATATATATATATATATATATATATATATATATATATATATATATATATATATATATATATATATATTTCAACCCATTGTTGAAAGTTCGTTTTCACCTCATCCACCTCACCCAAATGTAGATATAAACTCGAAGATGTGCAAAGCTCTATTCAGTTTCAGTTGTATGTTTGTAAACTAAAGTCTTTGAAAATGTAATAAGTTTTACGAAACGGGCTCAAGTGTCGCGTCAGACTAGAAATAAAAATGAATTTTGGAGAATTGATCTTTGAATTACCATCAACAGTGAAAAGAAACATAAGAAAGATAGAGAAAATTCGTGTTAGAATTATTAATCTTACTTTTTCGGTTATATTTAATAATATATATATATATATATATATATATATATATATATATATATATATATATATATATATATATATATATATATATATATATATAATATATATATATATATATATATATATATATATATATATATATATATATATATATATATATATATAAATACCTTGCTACCTTGGAAGGTTGGTAAGCAAGTGGTATGGGACTACACGTGCGCTGCCACACTGGCCAGTACCTACCTCCACTACAGCACACGTGAAAGCGGTGGTGCTGCTTCTTTCAGGGAATCGCAGAAAATTATTAAATACAGAGGTCTAGCACACTGCTACAGCTTTGTTCCGATCGGCTCGGAGACCCTCGGTTCGTGGGGAAAATGTGCATTGAAGTTCCTGAAGGAATTGGGGGACAAATTGATCAGCGCTACAAAAGACCAGAGAGCAAAAAGTTTCTTGTTCCAGCGCCTCAGTGTTGCTATTCAGAGGGGAAATGCCTGTTGCGTCTTGGGCACTAGTCCAACTTCAGAGGAATTCGAAGAAGTGTTTGACTTGCAACAATGATCGAACCCGTCTGTGACATTCATCAATGTTTCCCATTGTTGTGTTTTTCAAGAGATCCATAACCTTTAAGCACCTTTAAGCACCTTTTTGCATTATTATTTTTGTATCAACCCATGTATATCTTGTAACCATGAAATGCATAATAAAGCTCAAAAAATAAAAAAGGAAGGGGGTGGTAGGAGAAAAGCACACAGAAACTGTATTGGAGGGGATCTAAACATTCCCTCTAATGCGTTATGCGTGGTTTCCTCCGAGGCTATGGGTCCCCCTTCTTCCAGCTAGAGGTGGTACTCCCTTCCACAAAAAAAAAAAATATATATATATATATATATATATATATATATATATATATATATATATATATATATATATATATATATATATATATATATATATATATATATGACAATGTCAGACCACGGAGGAAAAATGAAACAGGAATTTCCTTAAGTACTTTCGTATATTAAATACACCTTCTGAAGATGTATTTAATATACGAAAGTACTTAAGGAAATTCCTGTTTCATTTTTCCTCCGTGGTCTGACATTGTCACATTCTTAATCACGTGTTTATTTTCGTGATATACATATATATATATATATATATATATATATATATATATATATATATATATATATATATATATATATTATTAAATATAACCGAAAAAGTAAGATTATTAATTCTAATAATGATTAATATATATATATATATATATATATATATATATATATATATATATATATATATATATATATATATATATATATATATATATATATATTATTAAATATAACCGAAAAAGTAAGATTATTAATTCTAATAATGATTAATATATATATATATATGTCGTACCTAATAGCCAGAACGCACTTCTCAGCCTACTATTCAAGGCCCGATTTGCCTAATAAGCCAAGTTTTCATGAATTAATGTTTTTTCGTCTACCTAACCTACCTAACCTAACCTAACCTAGCTTTTTTTGGCTACCTAACCTAACCTTACCTATAAATATAGGTTAGGTTAGGTTAGGTAGGGTTGGTTAGGTTCGGTCATATATCTACGTTAATTTTAACTCCAATAAAAAAAATTGACCTCATACATAGAGAAAAGGGTTGCTTTATCATTTCATAAGAAAAAAATTATAGTAAATATATTAATTCAGGAAAACTTGGCTTATTAGGCAAATCGGGCCTTGAATAGTAGGCTGAGAAGTGAGTTCTGGCTACTAGGTACGACATATATATATATATATATATATATATATATATATATATATATTAATATATATATATATATATATATATATATATTATTATATATTAATATATATATATATATATATATATATATATATATATATATATATATATATATATATATATAAATATATATATATATATATATATATATATATATATATATATATATATATATATATATATAAATATATATATATATATATATATATATATATATATATATATATATATATATATATATATATATATATATATATATGTCGTACCTAGTAGCCAGAACGCACTTCTCGGCCTACTATTCAAGGCCCGATTTGCCTAATAAGCCAAGTTTTCCTGAATCAATATATTTTCTCTTATTTTTTTCTTATGAAATGATAAAGCTACCCATTTCATTATGTATGAGGTCAATTTTTTTTTATTGGAGTTAAAATTAACGTAGATATATGACCGAACCTAACCAACCCTACCTAACCTAACCTAACCTACCTTTATAGGTTAGGTTGGGTTAGGTAGCCGAAAAAGTTAGGTTAGGTTAGGTTAGGTAGGTTAGATAGTCGAAAAACAATTAATTCATGAAAACTTAGCTTATTAGGCAAATCGGGCCTTGCATAGTAGGCTGAGAAGTGAGTTCTGGCTACTAGGTACGACATATATATATATATATATATATATATATATATATATATATGTCGTACCTAATAGCCAGAACGCACTTCTCAGCCTACTATGCCAGGCCCGATTTGCCTAATAAGCCAAGTTTTAATGAATTAATTGTTTTTCGGCTACCTAACCTACCTAACCTAACCTAACCTAACTTTTTCGGCTACCTAACCTAACCTAACCTATAAAGATAGGTTAGGTTAGGTTAGGTAGGGTTGGTTAGGTTCGGTCATATATCTACGTTAATTTTAACTCAAATAAAACAAAATTGACCTCATACATAATGAAATGGGTAGCTTTATCATTTCAAAAGAAAAAAATTAGAGAAAATATATTAATTCAGGAAAACTTGGCTTATTAGGCAAATCGGGCCTTGCATAGTAGGCCAAAATGTGCGTTCTGGCAATTAGGTACGACATATATATATATATATATAT
The DNA here is from genome assembly GCF_040958095.1 of Procambarus clarkii. NCBI lineage: Eukaryota > Metazoa > Arthropoda > Malacostraca > Decapoda > Cambaridae > Procambarus > Procambarus clarkii. The sequence goes on from NC_091157.1 coordinate 17,932,624, forward strand.
ATATATATATATATATATATATATATGTCGTACCTAGTAGCCAGAACGCCCTTTTCAGCCTACTATGCAAGGCCCGATTTGCCTAATAAGCCAAGTTTTCCTAAATTAATATATTTTCTCTAATTTTTTTCTTATGAAATGATAAAGCTACCCATTTCATTATGTATGAGGTCAATTTTTTTTTTATTGAAGTTAAAATTAACGTAGATATATGACCGAACCTAACCAACCCTACCTAACCTAACCTAACCTATCTTTATAGGTTAGGTTAGGTTAGGTAGCCGAAAAAGTTAGGTTAGGTCAGGTTAGGTAGGTTAGGTAGTCGAAAAACAAATAATTCATGAAAACTTGGCTTATTAGGCAAATCGGGCCTTGCATAGTAGGCTGAGAAGTGCGTTCTGGCTACTAGGTACGACATATATATATATATATATATATATATATATATATATATATATATATATATATATATATATATATATATATATATATATATATATATATATATATATATACATATCTTATTAAATATGACGGAAAATTTTTGATTAATAATTCTAACACTAATTTTCTCAATATTACTTATTTTTCTTTGCACTATCGATGGTAACTGAAAAATCAATTCTCCAAAATTCATTTTTATTTCTAGTCTGACGTGACACTTGAATGCGTTTTGTAATAACTTATTATATCTTCAAAGACTTCAGTTTACACACACACAACTATAATCTGCAAACAGTAAACAGATTTCTACTATGCTATCATATAAACTTATCTTAACCTTTTATCTTATATACCTGCATTTGGGTGAGGTGATACGCTACAACAGTTTTGGATGAGGTGAAAACAAACTTTCAACACAAGACAGAACACGAAACAATGGGTATAATATTTTGTAAGTTAAAGGAAAGAATGGAAGGAACTGCAAACGGCCTATTGGCCCATATTTCTTGATGCTTCTATATTGGTGCGGAGTCTTGAAGTGGGTAGAATATAGTTGTGCATTAATTGGCTGTTGATTGCTGGTGTTGACTTCTTTATGTGACTTCTTCTTACACAAGTGATGATCTGGTTGTGGGGATCACAACCTGACCATCACCAGAGAAGTCTTAACAAAAAACACGGAAATCATTGATAGATACAGCGATAGCAGGCGGCTTGATATCTGTGAGGCACAAGACATTAAGAAATCAACACCATCAATCAACAGCCAATTAATGCACAACTATTTTCTACACCCTTCAAGACTCTGCACCAATATAGAAGCATCAAGAAATATGGGCCAATAGGCCCTTTGCAGTTCCTTCCATTCTTTCCTTTAACTTACCCAATATTATACCCATTGTTTCGTGTTCTGTCTTGTGTTGAAAGTTTGTTTTCACCTCATCCAAAACTGTTGTAACATATCCTCACCCAAATGCAGGTATAAAATGAAAGTTGTTTAAACTTTGTTTAGTGTTTGCAGGTTATAGTTGTGTGTGTGTAAACTAAAGTCTTTGAAAATGTAATAAGTTATTACAAAACGAGTTCAAGTGTCGCGTCAGATTAGAAATAAAAATGAATTTTGGAGAATAGATTATATATATATATATATATATATATATATATATATATATATATATATATATATATATATATATATATATATATATATATATATATATATATATATATATATATATATATATATATATATATGTCGTACCTAGTAGCCAGAACTCACTTTTTGGCCTACTATTCAAGGCCCGATTTGCCTAATAAGCCAAGTTTTCCTGAATTAATATATTTTCTCTAATTTTTTTCTTATGAAATGATAAAGCTACCCTTTTCATTATGTATGAGGTCAATTTTTTTTTATTGGAGTTAAAATTAACGTAGATATATGACCGAACCTAACCAACCCTACCTAACCTAACCTAATCTATCTTTATAGGTTAGGTTAGGTTAGGTAGCCGAAAAAGTTAGGTTAGGTTAGGTTAGGTAGGTTAGGTAGTCGAAAAACAATTAATTCATGAAAACTTAGCTTATTAGTCAAATCGGGCCTTGCATAGTAGACTGAGAAGTGCGTTCTGGCTACTAGGTACGACATATATATATATATATATATATATATATATATATATATATGTCGTACCTAGTAGCCAGAACTCACTTCTCAGCCTACTATTCAAGGCCCGATTTGCCTAATAAGCCAAGTTTTCCTGAATTAATTTATTTACTATAATTTTTTTCTTATGAAATGATAAAGCTACCCTTTTCACTATGTATGAGGTCAATTTTTTTTTATTGGAGTTAAAATTAACGTAGATATATGACCGAACCTAACCAACCCTACCTAACCTAACCTAACCTATATATATAGGTAAGGTTAGGTTAGGTAGCCAAAAAAAGCTAGGTTAGGTTAGGTTAGGTGGGTTAGGTAGACGAAAAAACATTAATTCATGAAAACTTGGCTTATTAGGCAAATCGGGCCTTGCCTAGTAGGCTGAGAAGTGAGTTCTGGCTACTAGGTACGACATATATATATATATATATATATATATATATATATATATATATATATATATATATATATATATATATATATATATATATATATATATATATATATATATATATATATATATATGTCGTACCTAGTAGCCAGAACTCACTTTTTGGCCTACTATTCAAGGCCCGATTTGCCTAATAAGCCAAGTCTTCCTGAATTAATATATTTTTTCTAATTTTTTTCTTATGAAATGATAAAGCTACCCATTTCATTATGTATGAGGTCAATTTTTTTTTATTGGAGTTAAAATTAACGTAGATATATGACCGAACCTAACCAACCCTACC
>NC_091157.1:17937961-17947961 GCF_040958095.1 Procambarus clarkii
TCCAATGCATATATTCATATATGCATCCATGCATATATTCTCACATTATATACCTCTTCACCTACCTACCATATACCTACCTCACATTATATACCATTCACCTCACATTATATATAATGAATATATATATATATATTTGAATGCATCCAATGCATATATTCATATATGCATCCATGCATATATTCTCAATGCATCCAAATGTGAAATAATCTCCCGCAACCCAGACATCACTGGGCAAATACAAAATGCTCTTCCAGACATTCTCGTTGTCGAGCCACCGGACTGCACTCTCCTGGGTGCCCCCATTGGCCCACGAGCAATCGAGGAGGTCCTGGCTGCAAAAATCACTGACCTAAAGAGAATGCAGGACAGGATTGACAAGATTGATGCCCATGATGCTCTCTTTCTCCTTACAAGATGCCTGTCTCTCCCTAAGTTGACCTACTTTCTGAGATGTTCTCCATCCTACAGCAGCCCTAAGTTAAATGTGTATGACACCCTTCTGAGGTCCATGCTGATGAAAGTCCTGAACCTGCCATTGGACGACTCTCAGTGGGAGCAAGCAACCCTTCCTGTAAGACTCGGCGGCCTTGGTGTCCGCACAGCCTCCCAAATTGCTCTACCAGCCTTCCTTTCCTCCTCTCATGCATCGCACGACCTCGTCAGAGATATTTTACCTGCAACCCTGAGAGATTCAGCAGGAATACACGATCCTGCTTTCACTGAATGTTCAAATCAGTGGAATGTTCTTGCAGCCCCAGCAACCATTATAGAGCCAACAAAACAACACAAACAGTCCGGCTGGGACCACCCTCTAGTGGAAAAAGTAGCTGATGCCATGCTAAGCGTCGCAACATCGGACAAGGAGAAAGCCCGCCTCAGAGCAGTGCTTGCTCCCCATGCAGGAGACTTCCTCCTGGCAGTACCCATGTCAGCAATGGGCACGCGCCTAGATCCAGAATCCCTTCGTGTAGCAGTGGCCCTCCGCCTTGGTGCCCCAATTCACACTGAATACAAGTGTATTTGCAACAGGGTGGAAGCAGACCAATACGGACTGCATGGGTTGCATTGCGGAAGCACAAAGGGCTGGCATGCAAGACACAACGAGGTCAATGACATCATCAAGAGAAGCCTCGTCTCAGCTATGTGCCCAGCGGAGAGAGAACCTCGCATCCTAGGGGTCCAAAACCCGGATTTCCCCGCACTTCGCCCTGATGGCATCACCATATACTCATGGAAGGAGGGTAGACAGTTGGTGTGGGACTACACATGTGTATCCACCCTGGCTGACACCTATGTACACTTCGGAGCTGATCAAGCAGGTGGGGCGGCCAACCACAGGGAAACAGCAAAATCACTCAAGTACAGGCGACTGGAAGGTCAGTACCTCTTTGTTCCCATAGCGTCTGAGACGCATGGCCCCTGGGGCAAGAGTGCCTTGGGATTTCTCAAGGAATTGGGGTCCAAGCTCATTGACGTCACCAGAGACCCAAGGGCTTCCAGTTTTTTATTTCAGCGTCTCAGTGTGGCGATCCAGAGGGGAAATGCTTGCTGCGTCCTCGGTTCCTGTCCAGAAGCGGAGGAGCTTCAAGAGATCCATAACCTTTAGGCATTTGTCTTGTGTGTTTTGTAACCTTTAAATACACAATAAAGGAAAAAAAAGGGAAGGGGGTGGTAGGAGAAAAGCACACAGAAACTGTATTGGAGGGGACCTACATTCCCTCCAATGCGTTATGTGTGGTTTCCTCCGAGGCTATGGGTCCCCCTTCTTCCAGCCAGAGGTGGTACTCCCTTCCCTTTTATATATATATATATATATATATATATATATATATATATATATATATATATATATATATATATATATATATATATATATATATATATATATTATATATATATGAATAAATGCTAAATATTAACGTGTAAAGAGCCACTTTGTCATCAGTTCATGATCTTCTCCAGAAATGTATATTACGAAAAGAAAAACAAAAAGAGATAGCTATAAAAAATATGAGATAAAAAAATGGGAAAGAACAAAAATAGTGAAAGCAGGAGAAACATGGAAAAAAAAGGACGACACAAAAATAAACCGATATCTAGACAGAGGAAGTAAAGAGTATGATAAAGTGTTACAATGGTCCAGACAGAAATATTAGGGGGACGGATGTGTAGCAAACACAAGAGCCGCCCTGTCTACCACTGTGGTGTGGCTTGGAGTGGGAGGCCAGGAGACACGAAGGCCTAGGAACCTATGGATATGGGAGAAGACATGAGAGGAGAGGAGAGGAGAGGAGAGGAGAGGAGAGGAGAGGAGAGGAGAGGAGAGAGAGAGAAGAGCATCCTCAAACATGGCCGTAAGTCACGCGAGGAGAACACTTACTAACACGCCACCAGGCCCTCCGCGGGGCCCTGCCTTGTAGCCAGAATTACCCAGGTGACAAAAAGAATTCTTTTTTTCCTTTCTTCTCCGTGCAGATGGCGGGACCAAAGACCTCCACCCTTTCTTGAAGTAAGGAAAAAACTAAGAAGATTCCGGGGGAAGATACCTGTGAATCTTGATCATAATAATTCAATATAGGCTTGTTAATGAATTAGGATAACAGAGACAGAGAGAGAGTTCGAACATATGTTAGAGAAGAAGCAAAACTGAGGAAAGAGATGTCCTAGAAACGAAGGCATTAAAAGAAACATAACGATAATAGAGAGTTGAGAAAGGCATGCTGATGATAATGGATTTTTCAGTCTTTTCTTTCTTTGACATAGGAAGGAGGAGTAGGAGGAACAGGAGGAGGACGAGTAGGAGGAACAGGAGGAGTGTTGGAAATTTCCAACGGTTATTCTCATCCTTAATACAACAGGATGTATTTCCTGTATTAGGCTTCATACACATCTAATATTCATTTAATAATCCTTAATACAATAGGATGTATTTCCTGTATTAAGCGTAATAATTAACTAACACTACTAATACGTAGTTTAGTATTGTAGAATTTACTGTATTAGGTTGTGGAATATCATGTAATTTCTCCAAGAATTGTGTAGTGTTGCGTCAGCCATGCACGGAGGATAAAATTTCCACATACCAGTAGATCTAACACAAGTGTAACCATTTACATTCCTTTATTAGGAATAATTATTTAGTAATAGGTTTATTTTTAGTATACAACAGTTTACTGGAATTCTTGTACCCAGCTTAATCGCTGTTCCAGTAAATCATATCATAATCTAACATCATTTCCACCACCAAGCAAGTATTGTTTTATTTGTGCAGTCTACATTAACTGACGTGCACTGCGAGAATTAAACATCACCGCATAAAGAATTGATCTAAACCATCAAGAGTGTTCATAAACGCCACCTTCCCTATTTAGCTTTAATAAATAAATATAATTTATGCTCGAATCCTCACGGTGAGCTTTTGCGCATGCGCGACTTTCGGGAAGGAGGAGAGAGGACTCTCGCCATATTCTATCAACATGCGTGAAGGTGTTCCGTAAGCGGTCCAACAAATCTTATCATCCAGACAAGGCATCCGAACATCCTTAGGTGCCAGATTGAGGACGCAGCTTACCAGAATCACGGACACTAGTTCGGCAGGCATTTTACCTTTTATTAACATTTATAGAGCTCTTAAATATGATTAATATAGGTAGCCATGTCGTCATGCTGCGGGGGTACCAAAAATTCCATGTAAGTGCAACTCCTTTCCCTCCAAATGTTTATATATTACCTTACATGTGTGTGAATACTAGTTTACTAGTTTGGGGTGGAAATTACGGAATTATCATTATTGCAGCATGGTGCAACACCCTTGAGGAAGCGTGTAACCGCCATACCCTCACGTGTGCCAAGTATCACTATCTCAAACTATTTCCAGACTGGCGTACAGTGGACTGCATCTACGTCCCTCTGTCACAGCTGAGATATAATCAGTTATTCATTGTAGATAGTATCTTATTATCCAGAGTCCATATATATATATATATAAATATATATATATATATATATATATATATATATATATATATATATATATATATATATATATATATATATATATATATATATATATATATATGACTGAAAACTTACACCCCAGAAGTGACTCGAACCCATACTCCCAGGAGCAATGCAACTGGTAACTACAGGACGCCTTAATCTACTTGACCATCACGACCGGACATAAGGGGCCATGGTAACCGAAAATCCGAAGAAAAATGGAATATTTACGAAAAATTACGAAAAATACTACAACGTTCTGGCAACACTGTGGTCCAAACCGTTTAATGATATCTTGAAAAATAACGTAATTAGAGTCAAATTTCCCGCTGCAACTTTCGTGAATCTGGTCCTCGCGGCGTGAGTGCGCCGCGGGGTTTTGTATCTTACGTTGTAGAAGTCTTATTTTTCGTAATAGCGTTGAAAATAACATGTTATGCATAAAATGAATATAAACTCACTCATTGGCAACAGTATCGTGAGAGAGAGAGGGTGGTACGTGGCTCAGGCCCTCAGTCACTGTGTGTGTCTCTTGGAGAGTGGATGTATCGCTGACGCGCTCTCACAATATCTCCCAGAACTCATGCTATTTTTGCTATTTGTACTGCAATATGACTTACCAAACGAACAAGAGAAAACTGATGAAAAAACTGATGTCATTATTCTTATCTACGTAGGTTTATTGATTTTATAAATAATGATACACTTCATTTTGTTGCATACGTTTTTGGGAAACTTTTAAAAATCTGTATTATTGCACTAAATACATCTGGGATAAAGATGTGACACAAAAATCTTTTTTATATAGTAAGATCATAGCTGAGTGTCGTAGAAATGATTTTGGTTCACAATTGTGGGCTGTGAAATCAATTGAACATGGTTGAATTGTTTTTTTTTTTTTTCTCCTTCTCTATTTAGGCTGAGATGCTGAAACTTGGCCTAGGTGCAGCACCTTTCACATGTATCAGGATAATAAATTATGAATACCCTACAACACTTTCTTATATCCTATTACCATGGGCCCTAAGGAAGTGATAGCCGAAGCTATTTGAACCCCTTCCCCATCGGCACTCGGATGGTAATCTTGGGCATAGCATTTTCTCAAATCACCTCATTCTTTGGGGCACATGTAAGGAACACAAATGCGAACAAGCCTGAATGGTACCCAGGACTATATGAGACTGAAAACTCACACCCCAGAAGTGACTCGAACCCATACTCCCAGGAGCAACGCAACTGGTAACTACAGGACGCCTTAATCCGCTTGACCATCATGACCGGACCTAAGGTCCGGTCATGATGGTCAAGGTTTATGCATTATTAATCTTCACATTGTAGTAGTATTTCTTGCATTACATATTTTACTCATTATCTATGTGTGAGCATATTATACTTATTATTATTATTGCATAATATATGTTACACATAGATTAATCTTATAGAATACCCCCCAAAATATGTCATGGGAGGCTGGCTCTAGAATTATATAATTTACAGTCATTGCTTAATAGAATTTATTCTCATATAATCATAGATCTATAAGCCACTGATTTTCTCATTTTGTTACTCATTCAAGTCCTTCGAGCTATCTTAGAATTAATCATTATTTTGCACTCTTATAACTATACATTATATTAGTATTATACTGGAGCCAGAATTCCCCATAAGGAGGACGAGAAGGAGGAAGAGGAGGAGGCGCCACAATCGAATAAATGGGATAAATGCCAAATGCAAAAAAAACAACAAGAATGAACCCGAGGCAAGAATAAGTTCTCAACAACAAGAATAGTTCTCTGTGGATTTTCCGCATAAAATGATCAATTTTTGTGATCGTCAATTGCATATATATATATATATATATATATATATATATATATGCAAACAAGCCTGAATGGTCCCCAGGACTATATACAACTGAAAACTCACACCCCAGAAGTGACTCGAACCCATACTCCCACAACTGGTATGTACAGGGACGCCTTAATCCGCTTGACCATCACGACCGGACATAAGGAAGTGATAGCCGAGGCTATTTGAACCACTTCCCCGCCGGCACTCGGATGGTAATCTTGGGCATAGCATTTTATCAAATCACCTCATTCTTTGGGGCACACGTGAGGAACACAAATGCAAACAAGCCTGAATGGTCCCCAGGACTATATACAACTGAAAACTCACACCCCAGAAGTGACTCGAACCCATACTCCCACAACTGGTATGTACAGGGACGCCTTAATCCGCTTGACCATCACGACCGGACATAAGGAAGTGATAGCCGAGGCTATTTGAACCACTTCCCCGCCGGCACTCGGATGGTAATCTTGGGCATAGCATTTTATCAAATCACCTCATTCTTTGGGGCACACGTGAGGAACACAAATGCAAACAAGCCTGAATGGTCCCCAGGACTATATACAACTGAAAACTCACACCCCAGAAGTGACTCGAACCCATACTCCCACAACTGGTATGTACAGGGACGCCTTAATCCGCTTGACCATCACGACCGGACATAAGGAAGTGATAGCCGAGGCTATTTGAACCACTTCCCCGCCGGCACTCGGATGGTAATCTTGGGCATAGCATTTTATCAAATCACCTCATTCTTTGGGGCACACGTGAGGAACACAAATGCAAACAAGCCTGAATGGTCCCCAGGACTATATACAACTGAAAACTCACACCCCAGAAGTGACTCGAACCCATACTCCCACAACTGGTATGTACAGGGACGCCTTAATCCGCTTGACCATCACGACCGGACATAAGGAAGTGATAGCCGAGGCTATTTGAACCACTTCCCCGCCGGCACTCGGATGGTAATCTTGGGCATAGCATTTTATCAAATCACCTCATTCTTTGGGGCACACGTGAGGAACACAAATGCAAACAAGCCTGAATGGTCCCCAGGACTATATACAACTGAAAACTCACACCCCAGAAGTGACTCGAACCCATACTCCCACAACTGGTATGTACAGGGACGCCTTAATCCGCTTGACCATCACGACCGGACATAAGGAAGTGATAGCCGAGGCTATTTGAACCACTTTGATAAAATGCTATGCCCAAGATTACCATCCGAGTGCCGGCGGGGAAGTGGTTCAAATAGCCTCGGCTATCACTTCCTTATGTCCGGTCGTGATGGTCAAGCGGATTAAGGCGTCCCTGTACATACCAGTTGTGGGAGTATGGGTTCGAGTCACTTCTGGGGTGTGAGTTTTCAGTTGTATATAGTCCTGGGGACCATTCAGGCTTGTTTGCATTTGTGTTCCTCACGTGTGCCCCAAAGAATGAGGTGATTTGATAAAATGCTATGCCCAAGATTACCATCCGAGTGCCGGCGGGGAAGTGGTTCAAATAGCCTCGGCTATCACTTCCTTATGTCCGGTCGTGATGGTCAAGCGGATTAAGGCGTCCCTGTACATACCAGTTGTGGGAGTATGGGTTCGAGTCACTTCTGGGGTGTGAGTTTTCAGTTGTATATAGTCCTGGGGACCATTCAGGCTTGTTTGCATTTGTGTTCCTCACGTGTGCCCCAAAGAATGAGGTGATTTGATAAAATGCTATGCCCAAGATTACCATCCGAGTGCCGGCGGGGAAGTGGTTCAAATAGCCTCGGCTATCACTTCCTTATGTCCGGTCGTGATGGTCAAGCGGATTAAGGCGTCCCTGTACATACCAGTTGTGGGAGTATGGGTTCGAGTCACTTCTGGGGTGTGAGTTTTCAGTTGTATATAGTCCTGGGGACCATTCAGGCTTGTTTGCATTTGTGTTCCTCACGTGTGCCCCAAAGAATGAGGTGATTTGATAAAATGCTATGCCCAAGATTACCATCCGAGTGCCGGCGGGGAAGTGGTTCAAATAGCCTCGGCTATCACTTCCTTATGTCCGGTCGTGATGGTCAAGCGGATTAAGGTGTCCCTGTACATACCAGTTGTGGGAGTATGGGTTCGAGTCACTTCTGGGGTGTGAGTTTTCAGTTGTATATAGTCCTGGGGACCATTCAGGCTTGTTTGCATTTGTGTTCCTCACGTGTGCCCCAAAGAATGAGGTGATTTGATAAAATGCTATGCCCAAGATTACCATCCGAGTGCCGGCGGGGAAGTGGTTCAAATAGCCTCGGCTATCACTTCCTTATGTCCGGTCGTGATGGTCAAGTGGATTAAGGCGTCCCTGTACATACCAGTTGTGGGAGTATGGGTTCGAGTCACTTCTGGGGTGTGAGTTTTCAGTTGTATATAGTCCTGGGGACCATTCAGGCTTGTTTGCATTTGTGTTCCTCACGTGTGCCCCAAAGAATGAGGTGATTTGATAAAATGCTATGCCCAAGATTACCATCCGAGTGCCGGCGGGGAAGTGGTTCAAATAGCCTCGGCTATCACTTCCTTATGTCCGGTCGTGATGGTCAAGCGGATTAAGGCGTCCCTGTACATACCAGTTGTGGGAGTATGGGTTCGAGTCACTTCTGGGGTGTGAGTTTTCAGTTATATATATATATATATATATATATATATATATATATATATATATGCGAACAAGCCTGAATGGTCCCCAGGACAATATGCAACTGAAAACTCACACCCCAGAAGTGACTCGAACCCATACTCCCAGATGCCACGCAACTGGTATGTACAAGACGCCTTAATCCACTTGACCATCACGACCGGACATAATGAGGTGATAGCCGAGGCTATTTGAACCACCCCACCGCCGGCACTCGGATAGTAATCTTGGGCATAGCATTTTACCAAATCACCTCATTCTTTGGGGCACACGTGAGGAACACAAATGCGAACAACTGAGTTTTCAGTTGCATATTGTCCTGGGGACCATTCAGGCTTGTTCGCATTTGTGTTCCTCACGTGTGCCCCAAAGAATGAGGTGATTTGGTAAAATGCTATGCCCAAGATTACTATCCGAGTGCCGGCGGTGGGGTGGTTCAACTAGCCTCGGCTATCACCTCATTATGTCCGGTCGTGATGGTCAAGTGGATTAAGGCGTCTTGTACATACCAGTTGCGTGGCATCTGGGAGTATGGGTTCAATCACTTCTGGGGTGTGAGTTTTCAGTTATATATATATATATATATATATATATATATATATATATATATATATATATATATATATATATATATATATATATATATATATATTTATATATATATATTTATATATATATATTTATATATATATATTTATATATATATTTATATATATATTTATATATATATATATATATATATATATATATATATATATATATATATATATATATATATATATATATATATATATATTACACATATACATTACATATATATTACATATATATATATATATATATATATATATATATATATATATATATATATATATATTACAAATATATAGACACACAAGTCTGGAAACCCACTTCGGCCAATCATCAGCCAGATACCCACACCCAAACTGGCGAAACGACACAACGGCTTGCTGACTCCTTATGTCCCTTGCGTCTTCAGCCTCAAGTCTCCAAAGGAATTTGTTGACTTACTGCGGGGCACACGGGCCACTGGGATAAGAGCCTCGTTGGACATAGAATCACTGTTTACCAACGTACCTGTGGATGAAACAATCGGGATGATAGCAGACAGAGTGTATCGTGATCCGGCCTGTACTCCTCTTGACATACCAGAAAATATTCTAAGGAAACTACTCCAAGCTTGTACTAAAGAGGCACACTTCTTGAGCCCGGATGGACACATGTATAAGCAAGTAGATGGGGTCGCCATGGGTTCTCCCCTAGGTGTCCTGTTTGCAAACTTCTACATGGGTACCATCGAGCAAAAAGTCTTAGTCGACATGAACTTGAAACCGGCCATATACTGCAGGTATGTTGACGACATTTTTACACAGGTACCTGATGTCAGACATCTGCAGGAGCTGAAGGAGGCATTTGAGCAGAATTCTGTGTTGCGTTTCACTTTCGAGATGGAGAAGGATGGGAAGCTGCC
>NC_091157.1:17955461-17982022 GCF_040958095.1 Procambarus clarkii
TTTATTGATCTGTCTAATAAAGCGGCACTGATAAGGCAGCTAGGAATCAAGCAATACTCAGGTGTTTCAATTAGTCCTGGAAATTCCTGTTTTTCTCCACCCAAGTCGGTTTTGGTTGTTGCAGTAAAGAGCAACACATAATTTAGTAATAAATCATGATAAAATGCTGCAAGGATCTCCTCTTGTATGATAATACACGCACTTGTATATTAAAAATAACAAAACCATCTTCTCCAGACATAACTTCTCAGCTGTGTCCAGAACATTACCAGATACACAATAATTGCGACCGATTATACGAACATGGATACAAAACAGAAGGACCAATGAGGGTATGTATAATGTGTGTCATGTGCATCCCAAAATCACACTGCAAAGTTTTTCTCAACGCTTCATTCACCTTTGCAACATCTATGACAGCCAAATCAAAAACGATAAGACAATGAAGATGCTCTATCAACACATAAAAAGCCCTCTCCTATTTATTACAATCAAAACCAAAGTAAACTCATGCACTTAAAATTACTAAAAAGTACGAGAAAGACTTATTCTAAGTAGCAACAAAAATTAAATCATTACACTTTTGCAGGATTCCTCATCATTTTGTAATCTAGAGAAATGATGAGACAAAGAAAACTTAAAAACTATGCACCACGTTTGGATTCTACCCAAATACCAAACATACCATCACGATGACAAACATGCACTGTACAAATTTCCCGATGGAGATCACTAACATTTAAACAGAGTCCAATAAAGAACACGACTATTCTTAAGCCTGGTTTAGCTATTCTTAACAGTTATGAATAAGAAAACTCATGATAATTCATCTCAAACTCTCACATACCTTACTGTCTCTCAGGGTTGAGTTCCTTAGTATGTACAATACACCCTGACCACCTGCGCGCTGTACACATGCAACAGGAAGCCCGTTAATAGTTCACAAGCAACAGGAAGCCTGTTGTATACATGCAACATGAGGCCCGTTAATAGTACACAAGCAACAGAAAGCCTGTTAATAGTTAACATGCAACAGGAAACCCGTTAACAGTACACAACAGGACGCTGGTTAATAGGACCGAAACGTCATCATGACTTAACAAGGGGAACATGACGGACCGAAACGTCGTCAGTTTCATATCATAAGTTGTGTTAATTGTTTCAACCTCGTTATTCAGACTTATTCTCTGTAATTTAAAATTTAAGAATTAAATTTTTATTCAATCAAATTCAGGGTTATTGAGTCGTATGTTGAGGTGATATTTTTTAATGTATTTTTTAATATTTAGTGAATCGAGGTTTATATCCACAATTCGAATAATATTTAATTCCTTTGAAAAGTTATGTATATGGAATGGCTAGCTGAGCTCCAGTCCTGAGAGAGAGAGAGAGAGAGAGAGAGAGAGAGAGAGAGAGAGAGAGAGAGAGAGAGAGAGAGAGAGAGAGAGAGAGAGAGAGAGAGAGAGAGAGAGAGAGAGACAGAGTCATAGGGACATAGAGAGAGACAGAGAGAGACATAGAGATACTTAGAGACATAGAAATACATAAAGAGAGAGACATAAAGAGAGAGAGACAGAGAGACATAAATAGAGAGAGACTGAGAGACATAAAGAGACAGACAGACATAAAAGAGATCCAAAGAGACAGACAGACATAAAAAGAGATCCAAAGAGACACTCAAAGGGAAGACATAGAGACACATATAGACATATAGAGAGACTACAGAGAAACATTCAGGGAGATTGAGAGAGACAGAAAGACCCGGGATTTAAGCATCTGTTGTTGGGGGGGGGGGGGGGAGTCGTCTAATGGAGTATCAAGACTACGACTTCTAGGGGGGCGTGTAAGGGGAGGGGGGGGGGGTAGTGATCTCGATACAAGCCTAAAGTATACATACACATTCACAGCTTTCCTGTCCCTCGACAAAATGAATGAACAATTCGGATGTTTTCATCAGAAAATCTTCACCAACCACAGAGAGCTACCACATTGCAACCACAGCAACGGGATCAACTTCTGCGTGTTCCTCTGCCATCTGGCCATCCATCACGTGACCACCGCTCTGATTGAATTATTCTGATTGACAATACGTGAAGGGACGAAAGCTTCACTTACGAGGGAAAAGGTTTGATCATGCAAAAAATTAATCGCGGAGAAGATGCGAGGGTTTGTTAGCATTGTGGATCACGAGCGTTCCGGCCATGTGTATGTGTTATGTGTCCTTACACAAATCTGTAATATATTTGGACGCATTTGGTTGTGTGTGTTTATTTACATTTACTACAGTTACTTGTGTATACGGCGCTTCTAATTCACAAGAATAATATTTTTTTAACTTTTAATAAATTTTTTAATGCATTTGTTGAAACTTTCAAGTGGGTTTTTGGGGAAAAAGTGATAATTTTGTGCACGGAAATAAAATATATAATCGATTCGGGTAGGATGAAAAATATCCGTCCCATCCCCCCTCCCCCAATAGATAGGATATATCCGTCCTATCCCGCAGAGAGGTGCAATACATTCGTTCTATCAACCCTACAAATGCGATACATAGGCATTCAAATCCTAATGTATTTTGTAACGTATTTATTTACAATGTATTCATATGCATTTTAATACATATTTTTCCTCGTTGATTCATTCATTTGGTCATTCGTTTCCAAACATTATATGTACAGCCTCTTGGTGTGGACAGTAGAGCAACGGTCTCGCTTCATGCAGGTCGGCGTTCAATCCCCCGACCGTTCAAGTGGTTGGGCACCTTTTCTGTCCCCGCCGTCCCATCCCAAATCCTTATCCCTTCCATGTGCTATATATCGTAGTGGCTTGGCGCTTTCCCCTGATAGTTCTCTTCCCTTCCATACATTATGATACAGCAGCTGAAAGCTTAACAACGTTATTATTATAGATTGTATCTAAGGCGCCATGGATTCTCCCGGACTGCGCTCTGAACAAATAAAAATTACTCACTTGATTTTTGTCATTTACATTTTACATTTACATTTACAATTAATCACTTGATCCTTTGTCGTTTATTACAATTAATCACTTGGAGTCAAAGGGTAGATTACGGGTAACTCATTTCAGAAATCATTTAGCTCCACTTGGCTTCAAATAAATCATTCCAACAGATATCATAATACCAAACATCTCATTACAGTTAATTAGTTGAATGACAACCACTTAATCCTGTCATTCATGTCTTTGTTTAAACAGCACATCTCAATAATTGTATATATATCTAGTTAAATCATTCAAATCGATCAAATAGGAGTCCTCAGATTATTTTAATCAATCATATAATGCCTCACGACTCGACAGTCAATTATACGATTCCATCCAATCCATTCCAGTGGAGTATCTGATTTCAGTCAACTGAGTCATATTTCATGAAAGGAATTTCTTGGATCGCTTTCCTGTCCCGACATTCGGGTAAAATATGAGTGAAAAAATTCCCATATATTTTCGGCTTATGTGGATCATTGTTCATTTGCTTTTTTTTTGGCTTTTGCGGAAATTAGGGAGATTGTAACAATCAACATTAAGGCGATTGTTATGATTACAAATGATCATAATGACTTAAATCACCATCATGCTTTTTAAGAATGATCTGGATGATTAATCATTATGCTTTTAAGAATTGTGGTTTTCAGGATTTTTTTTAAATAATCATAATTTGACTCATTATGACTTTAATAATTGGCTGTAATATTTCTGATTCTAATAATTCTGATTATTACTTATTCTGGTTTGAATCATTTTGTTTTATTAATTATTTTGGTAATTACGAATTAAATTTATGTGATTTTAATACCTCAAGTCAATGTGTGAAGTATTATGACACAGGGTTAGTATCAGTCTTACCCTCTTAAACATGAATATATTAATTACATAATAATATATAATTATATAATTATTGAATTATATAATTAATTTTGAATTATATAATTATTATTGAATTATATAGTTATATATTTATTATATTCAGTTTAATATTAATAATTAATTAGATCTTCAGATCGTATTCACAGAGTTATTCTGCACCTCTGTCAGGAGGTAGTCTATGGTAAAGTGTTTATCTTTTGCATGCTGCTGTACACACAAATCACAATAACATGATATATCAAATGAACAAATCCACAAGAGCCCTGATGAGGGTTCGAACCTATGCACGGGATATTGTTCATGCTGCTGTATTTCAGGCCTCCTTATCTTACCTTGCGGTAGTGCCGATGCTTCTAACACAAATATCACCGTTGTCCTCTATTTCTTTTGTTTGTTCTACCTACTTGTGAAAGCTTGCAGTATTCAGTATGAGTAGTCGATACTCAGAAGGTCTTTGTTGAGTCAACATTACTCATGTTGTGGTAAACACTATAAATTCAACCTTTTGGTACACGCACAAGCGCATTCAGATATTCCATCTCATTTCTCTTGCTTCTAGAGTTTATGTACTGGAATCTAATATGCTTATTTAGTCAATTTGGTATTGCTGCATATTTTATATCTTTTTACCCATGAGCATTTCCTTTCAAGGTTTATGTTCTTTCACCATATTGTCTAACATTTTAGATTCCTAGTAATTCTTACAAATTAATTGCTAATTTGCCAGTCCCGTTCCGGACATCCACTGAGCAACTAAGACCTATCTACTACCAATAAAGTACAATAATAAATATCTTTGCTTTGAAGTCCAGTCAGACGTTATGCAGGTCAATTTATGGCTTTCTGCCTTTACCAGAGTTTAATAAACTAGTTTCTTGTAGGGCTTTATAAGCACTACAAGATATTCACTCAAGAATACAAGATAAAACATATCTATAACTGGGATATGTCACTACTTTGGAGTAGTTTTGGCCCCCTTTTTTAAAAGCTCTGAACAATTTATTTAAATATTATTTATTTAGGCTTATTTATATATTAGTATATGTCGTTAGATACATAATCTTCGTTTATTTGCTAGTGGCTACAGCATCGTGTTTTAATTTATCATGGCAATCAAGCTTTATTGTATAAATATGTTAAAATTGTTAGTATACGTTTTCAAACATGACTGACAGAGCGCAGAACATCACATAATACTTAGCAATTAAATCAGGGAAAATAATGGCATGATGAATTCCAATAACGTAGGTATTACTCATATATAATCCCAACATATTTTTGAATAATTTAATACATAATAATTAATGACATAAATGGGACATTCAGACCGAGATATTTCGCAACCTGAACGAGACTAAGAGAGTCGGTACATTCTTATTACCGGTAATGCGTGTTAATTGAGGTAAGACATCACATCAAACAATTTAAGTCCGTAGTGAACCAATATGGTTACAAATAATAAAGAAAATATCTCAAATAATAGTTACTGTTATGAATCACAGACTTAAAACTTCAGTGGACCTGACAATGTTAAGATTTCCTGATTTATTTCACTGAAGTCAAAGGCATCTTGCGGTTCACTTTAATGAATTAGATTCTCGAGCTATAACTGGATTTATGTTTGCCCATAAAACTGAAAACATCCATAATGAACGGCAGTCGGTCTTCGAGTTGTGAAAATCTCATGACACTACTTAAGACAGAAATAATAGTTACTTAAACGTGGCAAGTACTATCCGTAGATTTCGTCAACTTTTATTTACTCGCTAGATATACACTTCTCTCCATTTGCCACTCCGTAAAAAATGAAGCTGTTTCTCCTGGCCAGAAACGTACTAACCCCAGCAATCCACTTAACTTATGATATTCCTGAAATCGCTGACACTTACAAAGCACTAATGGCATGCAAGCGCCAGAAATGCTTCAGAGAAGTAATTGCCTTGAAATTTCAGACAAGCCAGAGAGGGAAACAAGAAACCGGCAACATTTTACATTACACTCAGGCACAGAAAAGGGTTATGCAATGTCGCAATTACAGTAACATTTCTTAAGTAAACAAAATACAGAAGCGTTCAACAACAAAAAACAAAAAACTCACCAAATTATGGAATTATACAGACAGTGTCGGAAAATCCGACACCATTTAATAATAATACATTCAACATGCAGATAATAATTCTGCCGTTGTATACACAAGTTAACCCATAGAAAATGTAGCTTATAATGGAATTTTCCGTCAATAGAAAATGGGATATCATTGCCACATACTATTATAAATTCACCACCTATTGCGTTGGGAATTATTCTTAAATACATTAGTCTGAACTTTTACCATCATAAAAACATCTTATTTGAATTAACTTAATTATCAGTATCAAAATAAAGTAAATGTGACCCTTCTATTAGTTACTGATATCTAAACAAAGTAGGCCAGTAGCGTCAATAGTGAGGAAGGAGAGGTCAGCCAATGTTGTTAAGACCAGAGACACAGGGAGCAAATTCGGTTCCTATAATTTCTCTTGGACGAAGTGTGACAGAGATCAGAGTAGTGGTCTTCCACCAACATCACGCTGTCAACATAATCAAGGGAAGTGTTCTACCGAAACGCGTTTATCTAATCATTTTTGGCCATTAATGTTAGGTAGATATTGAGCGAACTGGTTAGAATGCAAACCCGCCTCGTACTAAAGGTAATTAAGCCTTGGTCCTTATGATTCATTATACAGTGTTTTCTCTGATATAGCTGTCATATATTAGGATTCTGGCTTTACAGCTAGCGCCCTTTGACAGGTACAAGAAGAGGAAGCAAGACTTGATACATCAGTTACTGGGTGATGAAAGCTAGCCTCAAACGAGGATAATTTGGTGTCTACATCCTAGTTATACCTGGTGGACTAAGTCTGCTGTACAATATGATAAGGAACCTCCTCAATGTATACTAATATATGTAGTTTAATACTGTAGTTTGATTGGCTGCATATATATGTAAATTCAATATAAACCCCCCCTAATGTGTATGGATCGATTTGTGAGATTATTGCAGAAACACAGTCCACTTAACATCATACAAATTGCTATTGAAATATATAAATTAACATAAATATAAATTCAATATAATTCATATAAATTAAATAAATATAAATTCAATATAATTCATATAAATTAAATAAATATAAATCTCACAGATCGGTTCCCAAATTATTTAGTATTTCGAAACCGGATTATCTGGTCCCTTGAACCTAGATTATATGGTTATCTTCGAGCCTGATGCCAGATTATTTGGTCATCTTAGTACCGGATGAACCAGTTAACCAGTGGATTCATTAAATATACTGGTACTAGTGCAGTGTGATTTATACAATACCAATACATAGCCAGCGTAGCGTAGCGTAGCCGTAGCTACATAACCGTAACTGGCGGCGTAGCCTCCCTCAAGCGAGTTCTCTTAGCTCAGTTCAGCCTTGTTCAGCGGTTTCATGGTCACCCACCGATTTGGTGGCGTGTTATTCTGTGATATGACAGCGCTTATATTGAAGCCAGCCAAATTAGTGGCTGTGTCCTCGCGAGATTGTTCACGGATTTCGTGGTGTTAATTTCGCGAAGTCACTAATAGTATTTAATACTTCTTGATAATATTAGAAGTTTCATAGAGGCAATTAAGAGGCTATCATCAATAATTGTGTATATTATTTCTCTTAAATATAGAATTATTTAATCTATATTGCACTAGTGTTCTCAATATAATATTTACCAATTGCCAACCCACAACAGGGTAGGATATTGCCATTGACTAGTTGAACTATTTATTGTTCATACTTGTCCCATTATTACCATAGTCTAGTTGTACTATATTAAACAACCTAGCACCATTAATGAATGGTGCAGACCCTATTTTGGGTGTAATTGTTACCAGCTCGAGTTGAGTTGTGTATATGTAATAATTTAATTATGATCATTACACCTTTGAGTCATTAATTAGTGTCTATACCATCCTAGGGTGATAATCGAGGAGCTAGCCTAAAGGTACTTCCAGTGACACTAGTTTATCACTCAAATCATTAGTGTGTATGATTATATATATATATATATATATTAGTATATTTTGGTAGCAGTCTTTCCTGTAGACATATATTATTAAATATGACCGAAAAAGTAAGATTAATAATTCTAACACGAATTTTCTCAATCTTTCGTACATTACGCTTCACTGTTGGAGGTAAATCAAAAATCACTTCTCCAAAATTCATTTTTATTTCTAGTCTGACGCGACACGGGCGCGTTTCGTAAAACTTATTACATTTTCAAAGACTTCACAAATACACAACTGATTAGAACTTGCGTTTCTCTGATTTTATATCTACATTTGAGTGAGGTGGGAAGGGTGTTGTGGCATTAACACAAGACAGAACAATAGGGGATATTAATAGGGTATTAAAAGTATCAACACAAGACAAAACAGAAACAATGGGTATTGAATAGAAGTGTTTGTAGAAAGCCTATTGGTCCATATTTCTTGATGCTTCTATATTGGAGCGGAGTCTTGAGGTGGGTAGAATATAGTTGTGCAATAATTGGCTGTTGATTGCTGGTGTTGACTTCTTGATGTGTAGTGCCTCGCAAACGTCAAGCCGCCTGCTATCGCTGTATCTATCGATGATTTCTGTGTTGTTTACTAGGATTTCTCTGGCGATGGTTTGGTTATGGGAAGAGATTATATGTTCCTTAATGGAGCCCTGTTGCTTATGCATCGTTAAACGCCTAGAAAGAGATGTTGTTGTCTTGCCTATATACTGGGTTTTTTGGAGCTTACAGTCCCCAAGTGGGCATTTGAAGGCATAGACGACGTCGTCTATATATATATATATATATATATATATATATATATATATATATATATATATATATATAGTGTATTAATTTTAAGTGCTAACCTCTAGAAGAGGTAGGATTATAGCCTAGTGAGTGCAGAATTTTACCCTAGGCTACCATCAGTACTTGTTCAGCATTATGAGCGACCCATGTACAAGCCCCACAAGGTTTCACCAACGAGCCAGTATGGATAATGCAGGGAGAATGAAAGAACCCTTGCAGGTCTTAAAGGCCACTTAACAAGACAGATCAAGAAATGTGAAGATTTGTCACAACAATCCCCAGTTGATTATGCTGACCTGGAAAGCTATTATCAAGCAGCTGCAGGTAAATTTGAGCAAATCAAATGCCAAATAGCAACATATGTGGCTGAACTTGCCAACACCAATTTATCAGAAACAGAAATAGACGATATTATGGTTGACCTAGCAAATTATGAAGATCACACTCAGGCCACGTTACAGCCTTATGTCAAATTAATTGCCCAGAACAAGGCAACAGCAACAACAACAACAGTTGCATCTAATACGAGTCAAGCAGAAGCTCGACTCCCTCCAATTAATTTACCCACTTTCTCAGGAAAAGACGAGGAAGATTGGGACGAATTTTGGAACAAATTCGTTGACCTTGTAGACTCAAAACAATCTTTACCAAAGAGTATTAAATTCTCTTATTTGCAAGGCCAATTATCAGGTGAGGCTAAAACAGTAGTATCCAATCTGAGATTAACTAATGACGGCTATGATCTGGCAGTACAACTCCTCAAGGATAATTATGCTGACCCAGAAGTAAGAACATCACATTTAGTTCATGAGCTGTTACATTTACCCCCACCGAAGGCTTCCGCTGACTCACTCCAAGTCTTCAAGCTGGAGGTAGAATTAATGATCAATGCCCTCAGCCTGACAGCAGATACAAACGGGGCAGAGTGGATCTTGAAAATAATTGTCCAGGAGAAAATACCTAGGAACATATTGAGACAAATGAGTGCTCATTACAATAAAAGTATCTTATCTATGAATGAAATATGTGAGGGTTTAAGGTCAGTAGTTCATCAATTACGAACACATGACAAATTAAAACCACCAAGTAAACCCTCAGGAACCAATAATAGTAAACCACAGAGTTCCAAAGGTACTCCAAATCAATCTAGACAATATAATTCAACACCAAAGTGGAACAGTGGCAGTGTGGGCGTATATGCAGTGGAACCCTCCAAGCCTATAGTTACTGTGTCACCCAAGAACGTGACACCAAAGGGTACTGGAAGCTGTGGAACATGTTTGTTCTGCAATGAGAAACATTCAATGTACCACTGTCCTAATTTTCCTGATAGTGACGCCTGGGTTGAGCGACTCAAAGATTTGCAATATTGCACGAGGTGCCTCAGGAAACATAACATCAATAACTGTGAGACCCAATTACACACCTGTAATAGGTGTAACAAAGGTCAGCACCATGCAGCATTGTTCAGAGACAGCAAAACAATGTCTCCAAACCCCAAGGTGGAAGATAGCATTCCCACCACAGTGCAGTACTGCAAGGTGCAACAAACAACGAATGTCCAATCGGCAAAGTCTAAAGGTAATACGACTTTGCCTACTGCCCAAATTACCATCCAGAATAAAAGGGCCAAGGTCCATACCCGTGGGTTGTTTGACCAAGGGTCCCAGAGAACATGTTTCACTAAAAGGTTGGCAGATGAACTACAATTAAAGCCTGTAGCCCAGACGACAATCAACATCTCAGGGTTTATAACAAATGCAGCACCTCAAGTCTACCAGGTGGTACATCCATCAGTACGTTTAGGCAGGTACGTCTGTCAGGTACAAACCATTGTGGTGGATAAAATACCAGTAGACCTACAAGTTCAAGGTCTGAGAGCAACAGCCAGATTCCTGACAAATAGAGGAATAAAATTGGCAGATAATATTAAGTCTGATCACCTCGCCGACTTCGGTCTCCTTGTAGGGACAGACTATTGTCATCGATTCATCGGTAGCCCTACTAAATATCAGGTCATAACCATGATAAATTCTGCAGGAGGCAAATTACTCTCAGGCCCAGTATTAAGCCTGAGTAGACCTATGCCTGCAGATAAACAATACCAGTAGAAATCTAAATTTGTCAGCTGATTATATATCTCCAGTAGCATTATACTAAGGAGATTACAGCTGCCTATAGCAACAGAGGTTGATGTTAGTATCATCATTTAAAGTTGAAGATGAGTGCATGAGGCCTCAGTGGCAAATCAGTGAACAGTAGCCTAAACAGCTACAAGTCACTGCGACCAATGTCACTGAACCCACTGCAGTCTCAGAACCATAATTTACTTTATTGATGGGCTATTCAATCCTCTGAATCAACTAACTAAATTAAACCCCAATAAATCTGACGACTGATTTTGATACATTTATTATTTAATCAAGATGAATTCCATGGGTCTCAGTGTATATATATCAGTGACCAGTTACCTGAACAAGCTTCACATTATATCTAACGTCACTGATATCACTGCAGTCCCTGAATCATAATTGACTGTAGTACTTGATCACATTCAGTCTTCTGGGTTAAATAATATGTATTTAGGCTTGAATTTTAGCCTTTCAAGAGTAAACAGGGAAATGAAATCGCATTAGACTTCTAACTCCTGCAACTCGAGTACGGGACATCCGTCCTGTGTGAACAGACACACAAATGTGTGATTACTAACTACTAACATGAAATTAATCTAATAATTCGAAGGAGGAGTATCGGTGTTCGTCTGTTCTAAATAGGACTGCCACCCGTGAGTAGCCCCTCGTGGAATTATGTCGGAAAACCCGGGCACCATTTAATAATAATACATTCAACATTGCAGATAATAATTCTGCCGTTGTATACATAAGTTAACCCATAGAAAATGTAGCTTGTAATGGAATTTTCTGTCAATAGAAAATGGGATATCATTGCCACATACTATTATAAATTCACCACCTATTGTGTTGGGAATTATTCTTAAATACATTAGTCTTTGAACTTTTACCATCATAAAAACATCTTATTTGAATTAACTTAATTATCAGTATCCAAATAAAGTAAATGTGACCCTTCTATCAGTTACTGACATCTAAGCAAAGTAGGCCAGTAGCGTCAGTAGTTAAGAAAGAGAAGTCAGCCATTGTTGTTTAGACCAGAGGTACAGGGAGCAAATTCGGTTCCTATAATTTCTCTTGAACGAAGTGTGACAGAGATCAGAGTAGTGGTCTTCCATCATCATCACGCTGTCAAAATAATCAAGGGAAGTGTTCTACCGAAACCCGTTTATCTAATCATTTTTGGCCATTAATGTTAGGTAGATATTGAGCGTACCTGTTAGAATGCGAACCAGCCTCATACTAAAGGTAATTAAGCCTTGGTCCTTATGATTCATTATACAGTGTTTTCTCTGATATAGCTGTCATATATTAGGATTCTGGCTTTACAGCTAGCGCCCTTTGACAGGTACAAGAAGAGGAAGCAAGACTTGATACATCAGTAACTGGGTGATGAAAGCTAGCCTCAAACGAGGATAATTTGGTGTCTACATCCTAGTTATACCTGGTGGACTAAGCCTGCTGTACAATAAGATAAGGAACCTCCTCAAGGTATAGTAATATATGTAGTTTAATACTGTAGTTTGATTGGCTGCATATATATAAATTCAATATAAACCCCCCTAATGTGTAGGGATCGATTTGTGAGATTATTGCAGAAATGCCGTCCACTTAACATCATACAAATTGCTATCGAAATATATAAATTAATGTAAATATAAATTCAATATAAATTCATATAAATTAAATAAATATAAATCTCACAGGTCGGTTCCCACAGACAGGCTGAACTTTCATAGTTTTCATTTACCTTCCAGTTCCCCAAAATTATAATTTTAACTCGAATAATGCTATATCAAAAATAATACATTTGGTTCACATAAACTCTTGAACTCTTCTACAGAGTTCGCAAGAATTCCTAACAAAGTTCACCCTCAAATTCAGGAAGACGATGAAATTATATAACAAAAACACTGTTGTTCACGGTTCGCATCTTCAATCTTCAAGAATTTCTACAAGGACGGGTTGCTTCCCACTCTGGAGCTCAGCGCCTTAGGAGAGAAGAAACTAGCTGAAGCGAGTGATTTTAGAGAAAACTGAACCGTGTAACGAAAAAGCTCGCTATATGCATCTGCTTAGTTCATGGGAAGCCAGAGGACATGGGTGGTTTTGAAAGTGGTGTGGTTTTGGTGGGTGTGTGTGTGGGGGGAGGGGGGGGGAGTGCTGGTGTGTGTGTGCATGTGTGGTGCTTGTGTGTGTGTGTGTGGAGTGTTAGTGTGTGTGTTTATGGGGTGCTGGTGTGTGTGTGTGTGTGGAGTGTTGGTGTGTGTGTATGGGGTGCTGGTGTGTGTGTGTGTGGGGTGCGGGTGTGTGTGTGTGTGTGTGTGAGTGTGGGGTGCTGGTGTGTGAGTGTGGGAGTGCTGGTGTGTAAGTGTAGGAGTGCTGGTGTGTGAGTGTGCGGGTGCTGGTGTGTGTGTGTAGGGTGCTGGTGTGTGTGTGTGGAGTATTGATGTGTGTGTGTGGGGTGCTGGTGTGTTAGTGTGGGGTGCTGGTGTGTTAGTGTGGGGTGCTGGTGTGTTAGTGTGGGGTGCTGGTGTGTTAGTGTGGGGTGCTGGTGTGTGTTTATGGGGTGCTGGTGTGAGTGTGGGAGTGCTGGTGTGTGAGTGTGGGGTGCTGGTGTGTGAGTGTGGGGTGCTGGTGTGTGAGTGTGGGGTGCTGGTGTGTGAGTGTGGGGTGCTGGTGTGTGAGTGTGGGGTGCTGGTGTGTGAGTATGGGGTGCTGGTGTGAGTGTGGGAGTGCTGGTGTGTGAGTGTGGGGTGCTGGTGTGTGAGTGTGGGGTGCTGGTGTGTGAGTGTGGAGTGTTGGTGTGTGAGTGTGGGGTGCTGGTGTGTGAGTGTGGTTTGCTGGTGTGTGAGTGTGGGGTGCTGGTGTGTGAGTGTGGGATTGCTGGTGTGTGAGTGTGGAGTGTTGGTGTGTAAGTGTGGGGTGCTGGTGTGTGAGTGTGGGATTGCTGGTGTGTGAGTGTGGGGTGCTGGTGTGTGAGTGTGGTTTGCTGGTGTGTGAGTGTGGTTTGCTGGTGTGTGAGTGTGGAGTGTTGGTGTGTAAGTGTGGGGTGCTGGTGTGTGAGTGTGGGATTGCTGGTGTGTGAGTGTGGGGTGCTGGTGTGTGTGTTTGGGGTGCTGGTGTGTGTGTTTGGGGTGCTGGTGTGTGAGTGTGGAGTGTTGGTGTGTGAGTGTGGGGTGCTGGTGTGTGTGTTTGGGGTGCTGGTGTGTGAGTGTGGGGTGCTGGTGTGTGAGTGTGGGGTGCTGGTGTGTGAGTGTGGGAGTGCTGGTGTGTGAGTGTGGGGTGCTGGTGTTTGAGTGTGGTTTGCTGGTGTGTGAGTGTGGAGTGTTGGTGTGTAAGTGTGGGGTGCTGGTGTGTGAGTGTGGGATTGCTGGTGTGTGAGTGTGGGGTGCTGGTGTGTGTGTTTGGGGTGCTGGTGTGTGTGTTTGGGGTGCTGGTGTGTGAGTGTGGAGTGTTGGTGTGTGAGTGTGGGGTGCTGGTGTGTGAGTGTGGGAGTGCTGGTGTGTGTGTTTGGGGTGCTGGTGTGTGTGTTTGGGGTGCTGGTGTGTGAGTGTGGGGTGCTGGTGTGTGAGTGTGGGAGTGCTGGTGTGTGAGTGTGGGGTGCTGGTGGGTGAGTGTGGGGTGCTGGTGTGTGAGTGTGGGGTGCTGGTGTGTTAGTGTGGGGTGCTGGTGTGTGTGTTTGGGGTGCTGGTGTGAGTGTGTGTGTGAGTGTGGGGTGCTGGTGTGTGAGTGTGGGGTGCTGGTGTGTGTGTTTGGGGTGCTGGTGTGAGTGTGTGTGTGAGTGTGGGGTGCTGGTGTGTGAGTGTGGGGTGCTGGTGTGTGTGTGTGTGTGAGTGTGGGGTGCTGGTGTGTGAGTGTGGGGTGCTGGTGTGTGAGTGTGGGGTGCTGGTGTGTGTGTGTGTGTGAGTGTGGGGTGCTGGTGTGTGAGTGTGGGGTGCTGGTGTGTGAGTGTGGGGTGCAGGTGTGTGAGTGTTAGGTGCTGGTGTGTGTGTGTGTGTGTGAGTGTGTGTTGTGCTGGTGTGTGTGTCGGGGTGCTGGTGTGTATGTGTGTGCGCGTGCGTGTGTGTGTGTACTCGCTTAGTTGTACTCACCTAGTTGTGCGTGCGGGGTTGAGCTCTGGCTCTTTGGTCCCGCCTCTCAACCGTCAATCAACAAGTGTACAGGTTTCAGAGCCTATTGGGCTCTATCATATCTACACTTGAAACTGTGTATGGAGTCAGCCTCCACCACATATACTTCCTAATGCATTCCATTTGTCAAACCACTCTGACACTAACAAAATTCTTTCTAATATCTCTGTGGCTCAGTTGGGCACTCAGCTTCCACCTGTGTCCCCTTGTGTGTGTGTGCCCTTTGTGTTAAATAGCCTGTCCTTATCAACTCTGTCGATTCCCATGAGAATTTTGAATGTGGTGATCATGTCCCTCCTAACTCTTCTGTTTTCCAACGAAGTGAGGTTTAATTCCCGTAGTCTCTCCTCGTACCTCATACCTCTCAGCTCGGGTACTAGTCTGGTGGCAAACCTTTGAACCTTTTCCAATTTAGTCTTATGCTTGATTATATATGAACTCCATGCTGGAGCCGCATACTCCAGGATTGGTCTGACATATGTGGTACATAATGTTCTGAAAGAATCCTTACACAAGTTTCTAAAGGCCGTTCTTATGTTAGCCAACCTGGCATATGCTGCTGATGTTATCCTCTTGATATGAGCTTCAGGGGACAGGTGTGGCATGATATCAACCCCCAGATCTTTCTCTCTCTTTGACTCTTGAAGTATCTCATCTCCCAAACGATACCTTGTATCTGGTCTCCTGCTTCCTACCGCTATCTTCATTATATTACATTTGCTTGGGTTAAACTCTAACAACCATTTGTTCGAATATTCCTGCAGCTTGTCCAGGTGTGTGTGTGTACTCACCTAGTTGTACTCACCTAGTTGTGTTTGCGGGGGTTGAGCTCTGGCTCTTTGGTCCCGCCTCTCAACCGTCAATCAACAGGTGTACAGATTCCTGAGCCTATCGGGCTCTGTCATATCTACACTTGAAACTGTGTATGGAGTCAGCCTCCACCACATCACCCCCTAATGCATTCCATTTGTCAACCACTCTGACACTAAAAAAGTTCTTTCTAATATCTCTGTGGCTCATTTGGGCACTCAGTTTCCACCTGTGTCCCCTTGTGCGTGTTCCCTTTGTGTTAAATAGACTGTCTTTATCTACCCTATCAATCCCCTTCAGAATCTTGAATGTGGTGATCATGTCCCCCCTAACTCTTCTGTCTTCCAGCGAAGTGAGATTTAATTCCCGTAGTCTCTCCTCGTAGCTCATACCTCTCAGCTCGGGTACTAGTCTGGTGGCAAATCTTTGAACCTTTTCCAGTTTAGTCTTATCCTTGACTAGATATGGACTCCATGCTGGGGCTGCATACTCCAGGATTGGCCTGACATATGTAGTATACAAAGTTCTGAATGATTCTTTACACAAGTTTCTGAATGCCGTTCGTATGTTGGCCAGCCTGGCATATGCCGCTGATGTTATCCGCTTGATATGTGCTGCAGGAGACAGGTCTGGCGTGATATCAACCCCCAAGTCTTTTTCCTTCTCTGACTCCTGAAGAATTTCCTCTCCCAGATGATACCTTGTATCTGGCCTCCTGCTCCCTACACCTATCTTCATTACATTACATTTGGTTGGGTTAAACTCTAACAACCATTTGTTCGACCATTCCTTCAGCTTGTCTAGGTCTTCTTGAAGCCTCAAACAGTCCTCTTCTGTTTTAATCCTTCTCATAATTTTAGCATCGTCCGCAAACATTGAGAGAAATGAATCGATACCCTCCGGGAGATCATTTACATATATCAGTACAGAGCCCTGTGGGACTCCACTGGTGACTTCACGCCAATCGGAGGTCTCACCCCTCACCGTAACTCTCTGCTTCCTATTGCTTACATACTCCCTTATCCACTGGACCACCTTACCAGCTACACCTGCCTGTCTCTCCAGCTTATGTACCAGCCTCTTATGCGGTACTGTGTCAAAGGCTTTCCGACAATCCAAGAAAATGCAGTCCGCCCAGCTCTCTCTTTCTTGCTTAATCTGTGTCACCTGATCGTAGAATTCTATCAAGCCTGTAAGGCAAGATTTACCCTCCCTGAATCCATGTTGGCGATTTGTCACGAAGTCCCTTCTCTCCAGATGTGTTACCAGGTTTTTTCTCACGATCTTCTCCATCACCTTGCATGGTATACAAGTCAAAGACACTTGTATATGTGTGTGTGTGTGTGTGTGTGTGTGTGTGTGTGTGTGTGTGTGTGTGTGTGTGTGTGTGTGTGTGTGTGTGTGTGTGTGTGTGTGTGTGTGTGTGTGTGTGTGTGTGTGTGTGTGTGTGTGTGTGTGTGTGTGTGTGTGTGTGTGTGTGTGTGTGTGTGTGTGTGTGTGTGCATGTGTAGGAGAGCAAAGCAGATTGGTCGCAGTCTCTTGTACAACCAAACACAAGGAGTTTTTAATGTTAAGTGCCTGATTCAAGCACCTACGAGTGTAGCGGATCTTGCTGCGTACAAGAACACATGACTGATTCACTACCCGTCATTCTGCTAACTCTCCGCCTTCTGAATGAGCGCATGCACTCTGAAATACCTGTGCTCAATACTACAGTTGATCCTCGCCCCTTTGCTACATCCGTCTGGAGTAACGGATACAGGAAGGAACTTGCCAGGCTCCATCCTGAGGTAATCGCAGTAGCATTGCAATCTCAGAGACCTTGCAACATATCTTAAGGGCGTATATATATAGCGTTTCCTATCAAAATTATTGTTTTCCTTCTCAATTACAGCATATTGCGATCTCTTGGCCCTCCCTCTTTATATGTATAACAAAAATATACCAGTGATCATTTCTATTTTAGCCGTAATACAGACTTTATCTCAGGACATACAGAGGCCGTCAGGGAGCAGGGCAGAGCATGATGTGACTCCTCTATGCATATTGAAACGCGACTTAGCATGATGGGTTGGACGCGAAGGCCACTCCCAAAAGGCTTTATCAGTGCTTGTCGAAACACAACAGTGAACTGGGAATGTTTTATTGGTTTTCCATATTTGTGTTTTGGCTCGTACACGCTACACTTGTTTGCCTGTTTTTTGTTCTGTGGCTGGTAATTCCTGTGTCAGTTGTGGCGTTGACATACTTTGCGATGATTTCAGGGCTCAACGTCCCCGCGGCCCGGTCCCAGACCAGGCCGCGGGTACGAACGGGCATAGATATGTTTGTACCACGAACACGTCCTCCAGTACGTCTCCAGGGAAAATCTTTGTAAATGACGTTGATAACCTTAACCCAACGCAGATATACCGTTGACCCAACACTGACATAAACCTGACCCAACGCTTATATAACGTTGACCCAATATTGTCGTTACGTTTATGATAAATGCAACCCAACTACCTGACGTAGACCTAACTAGCTTTAGTATGACATAATGAAATCACGAAACGTGGTTTATCTACCCTACATATTTTACTAAATTGCTTTTAATATATATTGCTTCATATGTCGTTCTATTCCTGCAACGATGTGGGTAATTAGTAGCTCTATATTTTATACAATATTACTGTATTTACTAAATCACAACTATAACATTTTTCTTTGTATATTTTATGAATAAATTATAATATAAACTAATTATTTTAATTAATAATAATTATTATTATTATTATATTTAGATCGTCTTATGTCAAAACTTTTCTGTTTGTTTCTTGTTTGTTGTTTATTGGTTCAATAAGCAACATTAACTTGTTTATTGGACCTCTATATGGCAGAATATGTATTAAAGTGTGAGTATTACACCTCAACTTTACCGGAATAGTTCACATATTTTCCTTTACCTTTGCTTCCATTTGCCAATCATTTACTCGGGTGAGCATATAAAAGTGGCCATTGATTGAGTGTTTAGGATGACAAACTTTTGGAGTTGTATAATGCTACATGGAATATTAATCAGCCTGGCGCTAAAGCCGAGTTTAATACAGAGATTCCCACCCGTCCCATTGATGGCTCCCTCTTCCTATTGATGGCTCACCCATCCATCGATGGCTCACCCTCCCATTGATGGCTCACCCTCCCATCGATGGCTCTCTCTCTCTCTCTCTCTCTCTCTCTCTCTCTCTCTCTCTCTCTCTCTCTCGAGAGAGAGAGAGAGAGAGAGAGAGAGAGAGAGAGAGAGAGAGAGAGAGAGAGAGAGAGAGAGAGAGAGAGAGCGAGCGAGCGAGCGAGCGAGAGAGAGAGAGAGAGAGAGAGAGAGAGAGAGAGAGAGAGAGAGAGAGAGAGAGAGAGAGAGAGAGAGAGAGAGAGAGAGAGAGAGAGAGAGAGAGAGAGAGAGAGCGAGCGAGCGAGCGAGCGAGAGAGAGAGAGAGAGAGAGAGAGAGAGAGAGAGAGAGAGAGAGAGAGAGAGAGAGAGAGAGAGAGAGAGAGAGAGAGAGAGAGAGAGAGAGAGAGAGAAAGAGAGAGAGAGAGAGAGGGGGGGGGGAGAGGAATGTTCAGTATGTCAGACATGAGAGAGAAAATATGGCACACACACACACATACACACACACACACACACACACACACACACACACACACACACACACACACACACACACACACACACACACACACACACACACACACACACACACACACACACAAACACACACACACACACACATACACACACACACACACACACACACAACAAGGACAGAGACCGAATGATAAAGGTGGTTTTCATGAGCGAAATTGCGAAAGAGGAACTGTTAGCAAGGAAGTGTTGTCTAGCAGGTGTAGAGAAGTTCAAGAAAATATTCCTGCAGAGGGATATGACAAGGGAAGAGAGAATACGGACAGCAGACGCGAGGAAGGAGCGCAGGGAGAGAGAAGGAAATCAGAGTACCACAACCCAGAACCCTACAATCCCAGAGGGAAGTGGAGAACCCTCCTCAAACAGTGCAACAGCCACAGGGATTGGGGCACCACCCCCACATTTTACCCAACAGACACCCAACCTGCCCCATCCTCTGTCAGCCCCCCACTAAGTACCCACCTAGGGCACCTTCCCCCCACCCACCCCCTCCTCCCCACTCACCCCCCTTCTCCCCCTCACCCTTCTCCCCAGGACCTCCCTTCTCTCCCATCCCCCATGCCCTCCCTTCTCCCACATGCCTTCCCGTCTCTCCCACCCCCATGCCCTCCCTTCCCCCCCTCCCCCCTACGCCCCCCACTCTCCCCCACCCCACCTAAGTCTTCCCCTCTCCCCCACTCCCCTAAACCCTCCCCTCTTCCTCACCCACCTCAGCCCTCCCTTTTCCCCCACGCCCCCCAAGCCCTCCACCCTTTTCTCTCCCCCCAAGCCTCCCCATCTCCCCTATCCCCCACATCCTCTCCTCCCCCCATGCTTCCCCAACCCTCCCTCTCTTACCCACCCCCTGTACCCTCCCCCTCTTACCCACCCCCTGTACCCTCCCTCTCTTACCCACCCCCTGTACCCTCCCCCTCTTACCCACCCCCTGTACCCTCCCCCTCTTACCCACCCCCTGTACCCTCCCCCTCTTATCCACCCCCTGTACCCTCCCCCTCTTATCCACCCCCTGTACCCTCCCCCTCTCCCCCACCACCCCAAGCCCTCCCTCCTCCACTAATCCCCCCGTGCCAGGTCTCCCCAGCTCCCACTCACCCCAGATCCCAAAGGTCCCCCCCCCCCAGAAAAGAAGCAGAAGAGAGTCAGTTTCAGGGTGATGTACTCGAACATAGATGGGATCACAAGCAAGACAAGTGAACTAAGGGAAAGAGCACAAGAAGTTAACCCAGATGTAATCGGACTCACTGAAACAAAACTGTCTGGAATCATAACGAATGCCGTGTTTCCCCAGGAGTACACAGTAATAAGGAAAGAGAGGGAAGGTAGGGGAGGAGGCGGAGTGGCCCTACTCATGAGAAGGGAATGGAGTTTTAAGGAGATGGCCATCCCGGGCTGTGAGGAGTTCAGAGACTACATAGCAGGCACCATAACAATGGGAGGACCAAGAATAGTAGTAGCAGTAATATACAACCCTCCACCAAATGACAGGAGACCCAGTCAAGAGTATGAAAACAACAACAAGGCAGTTAACACTATAATTGAGAGGGCAGCCTCTGCTGCCTGTAGAAATAGATCCCACCTGCTCATCATGGACGACTTCAATCACGGAATGATTGACTGGGAGAACAAGGAACCGCATGGAGGCGAGGATACGTGGAGAGCCAAACTATTGGAGGTGGTGACAAGCAACTTTTTAACCCAGCATGTCGGAGAACCCACAAGGATGAGAGGCAATGACGAACCAGCGAGACTCGACCTAGTCTTCACTCTGAACGACTCCGACATAAGAGAAATCGGTTTTGAGGACCCTGTAGGAATGAGCGACCACAGTGTACTGGTGTTTGAGTACTTGATTGAAGAAGGGTTATTGAACTCGAGGAGGGATATAGAAACCAAAAGGTTAGCATACTGAAAGGGAAACTATGTGGAGATAAGAAAATTCCTGACAGATATAGCATGGGAAACAGAGCTCAGGGGAAAGACGGCCCAAGATATGATGGATTACATCACGCAGAAGTGCAAGGACGCAGCAAACAAGTTTGTCCCAGTCCAAAAGGAAAACAGAGAAATGAAGATGAGAAACCCATGGTTTAATCAGAGATGTAGGCTAGCTAAGCAGCAAAGTAAAAGGGCATGGAGAAACTATAGGAATAACAGGACACTGGAGAGCAGAGAAAGATACCAGAATGCCAGGAATGAATATGTCAGGAAGAGAAGAGAGGCAGAAAGACAATACGAAAATGACATCGCAAGCAAGGCAAAGACTCAGCCTAAATTGTTGCATAGCCACATTAGGAGAAAAACAACAGTAAAGGAACAGGTTATGAGATTAAGGATAGGGGCGGAAGGATTCACTACTAATGACAAGGAAGTGCGTGAGGAATTGAATAAGAAATTCCAGTAGGTCTTCACCTTAGAGCAAGGAGAAATTCCAGAGGTAAGTGAGGGAATAGCTAACCAGGAACCACTGGAAGAGTTTGAGATTACCAGTGGGGAAGTAAGGAAGTGTTTACTAGAGTTGGACGTGACGAAGGCTATAGGCCCAGATGGAATCTCCCCTTGGGTTCTAAAGGAAGGAGCAAGAGAACTGTGTCTACCACTCTCCATAGTGTATAACAAATCACTGGCAACAGGGGAACTGCCAGATATTTGGAAAGCAGCTAACGTATTCCCGATATACAAGAAAGGGGATAGACAGGAGGCACTGAACTACAGGCCAGTGTCCCTAACCTGCATACCATGCAAGCTGATGGAGAAGATTGTGCGAAAAAAACTAGTGGAGCATCTGGAGCGAAGGAACTTTGTAACACAGAATCAACATGGGTTCAGGGATGGCAGGTCCTGCCTCACTGGGTTACTTGAATTCTACGACCAGGCAACAAAAATAAGGCAAGAAAGAGAAGGGTGGGCAGACTGCATATTTTTGGATTGTCAAAAAGCCTTTGATACAGTGCCACACAAGAGGCTAGTGCGAAAGTTGGAGATGCAGGCTGGAGTGAGAGGGAAGATACTCCGGTGGATAGAGGAGTACCTAAGCAACAGGAGACAACGAGTCTGTGTGAGGGGTGAGGTCTCAGATTGTCGAGACGTCACAAGTGGAGTCCCGCAGGGGTCAGTCATTGGACCTATACTGTTTCTGGTATATGTAAATGATCTCCCAGATGGTATAGATTCGTTCCTCTCAATGTTTGCCGACGATGCAAAAATTATGAGGAGGATTGAAACAGAGGACGATAGTAGGAGGCTACAAGATGACCTGGATAGACTGAGTGAATGGTCCAACAAATGGCTGTTGAAGTTCAACCCGAGTAAATGCAAAGTAATAAAACTAGGCAGTGAAACAGGAGGCCAGGCACAGGATACAGAATAGGAGATGAAGTACTTAATGAAACAGACAGAGAGAAAGATCTAGGAGTTGATATCACACCAAACCTGTCTCCTGAAGCCCACATAAAGAGAATAACGTCTGCGGCATATGCGAGGCTGGCTAACATCAGTACGGCGTTCAGGAACCTGTGTAATGAATCATTCAGAATCTTGTACACCACATATGTAAGACCAATCCTGGAGTATGCGGCCCCAGCATGGAGCCCGTACCTTGTCAAGCACAAGACGAAGCTGGAAAAAGTCCAAAGGTATGCTACTAGATTAGTCTCAGAACTAAGAGGCATGAGTTATGAGGAATGGCTGCGGGAAATGCACCTTACGACACTGGAAGACAGAAGAGTAAGGGGGGACATGATCACAACCTACAAAATCCTCAGGGGAATCGACCAGGTAAACAAGGATGAACTATTCAACACTGGTGGGACGCGAACAAGGGGACACAGGTGGAAGCTGAGTACCAAAATGAGCCACAGAGACATTAGAAAGAACTTTTTCAGTGTCAGAGTAGTTAGTAAATGGAATGCATTAGGAAGTGATGTGGTGGAGGCTGACTCCATACACAGTTTCAAATGTAGATATGATAGAGCCCAATAGGCTCAGGAATCTGTACACCAGTTGATTGACGGTTGAGAGGCGGGACCAAAGAGCCAGAGCTCAACCCCCGCAAGCACAATTAGGTGAGTACACACACACACACACACACACACACACACACACACACACACACACACACACACACACACACACACACACACACACACACACACACACAAGTTCTATCACAAGACACCTATCCCAAGTTATTTCCCAAGAGGCAGACAAGAGGAGCTCCAGCATATTTCAATAATCCTAAGTATTATGGTACAGGATGATGATAGTGAGTGGTGTTCCAGAGAACATAAAGGTATAGTGCTTTTGAAAAATAGGTGAGATAACAGGAATGTGCCAAGGGAAGTGAAATAGTGGATGAGAAAAAGTTACCCCTAGTGTAGGGGTAGCGGGAGCCGGTCGGCCGAGCGGACAGCACGCGGGACTTATGATCCTGTAGTCCTGGGTTCGATCCCAGGCGCCGGCGAGAAACGATGGGCAGAATTTCTTTCACCCTATGCCTTTGTTACCTTGCAGTAAATAGGTACCAGGGTGTTAGTCAGCTATCACGGGCTGCTTCCTGGGGGTGGAGGCCTGGTCGAGGACCGGGCCGCGGGGACACTAAAGCCCAGAAATCATCTCAAGATAACCTCAAGATAGTGTTTCCAGTGCAGAGAACAACATTCAAGATGGTGCCTGCAAAAGGAAATACAAAACAGAGCTTGATTTTGCTGGATTCAGTGAAGAAAGCATTGAGATAACCAGTCTATACAACAAGGTGGTAAAATTAGATACTATTGTGACCTCTCATGTAGAAATAATTAGTAAATTGAAAGAAAGTAATGACCATTTAAATAGCAAAGTTGTATGTCTTGAGGGTTTAGTGAAAGATTTGCGCAAGGATAAGAATCAATTGGAAACAAATTGCAAAGCCATGAAAGAAGAAAATAGACTCTTAAAAATAGCTTTGAAAGAAGTTAAAGTAAATTTAAACATAAATGACTACAATAGGTTAGGTAAGGAAATTCAACAGGAGAAACAGCTTTTGTCAGCAAAGATGGAGGAAGTTACACAGGGAATAGAACAGTGCAAGAAAGATATGCAACTCACTTATGCACAAGTGGCCAAGGAGAAGGAAAAAATAGAAGAAGCAGTAAAGGAAGTCAAACACTGCAGCAACCAAGATAAAACAAACATTAGGCTGGAAGTGAGGAAAGAATTGGCATCTATCCCGAAGTTGGTGGAAAACACAGTTGATCGGAGTAAGTCCCTGATAATTTTTGGCTGCAAAGAAAAGGAGATAACATCTAGGTCAGAAAGAGCTGAAGAAGAAGCAAAAGTAGTAGATAAAATTGTTGGCCTCGTGGAAGGTCTTACAACCATAGAGAATGTGTGCGACTACAGGAGAATAGGCAGATATGTAAAAGGGAAAGATCGACCTTTGAGGATCACCCTAAATGGTGCCAAACAGATGGAAGAAGTACTAAGGAATGCTAGAAAATTACAAAGTGATGAGGATGGGAAGGTGTGGTCGTTAAGACGAGATCTTTCAAAAGATGATAGAGAGAAGCTGAAACTAAACCTCGCCGAGGCAAAACGTTTAAATGAGAGCAGGAATGAAGAAGAAATCAATTCTTTTTTCTACAAAGTGTTAGGGGTAGGCAGACCAGTAAAGTGGTACATAAAGGCAAACCAACAAAATCATAAGAGAGAGGGGGAGTGAAAAATAAGAAGAGGGGGAACAAGTTCCTCAAGATTGCATACACCAACATAGATGGAGTAAGATCAAAGATACTGGAGTTAAGTGATGTAATGCAGCTTCTGACGCCAGACATTGTTGCACTCACAGAGACAAAACTTGAAGATGTTATTTTAAATGAGGTCATATTCCCAAGGGGCTACTCAATATGGAGACAGGACAGAAAAATCAGGAAAGGCGGTGGCGTTGCTGTGCTGGTGAAAGAACACCTAAAGGTGAACGAAATAGTGACTGCCAATCCACAAGAAGTTGACATAATAGCACTGAGATCTGCCATGAGGATGATAAACTAATGATCATAAATGCATATAGTCCACCGCTAAGCAGCACATGGTCAAAGGAGGAGCTAGATAGTAAACGAGAAGGTCTTATAACAATAATGAGAGAGATCATAGCGAGAGCGGATAACGATAGTTCACGACTGTTGATAGTCGGCGACTTCAACTTGAAATCCATAGACTGGGAAGCATGTGAAGCTAAAACAGAAGATTTCTGGACCTGTAAATTTGTAGACCTCATCCTGGAAACATTCTTGTATCAACATGTTAAACAAGCTACGAGGATGAGGGAAGGGGACGTTCCCTCCATGCTAGATTTGATATTTACCAGGAAGGAGGAAGAAATATTTGACATTCAGTACCTTCCTCCCTTGGGTAAAAGTGACCATGTCTTTTTGGGAATAAAGTATGCAATGCGTTATAATCTGGAAGAAAATATGACAGTCGATGCAATTGAAAAACCTGACTTTAGGAAAGGACATTATGGCAACCTTAGAAATTTTTTTAGTGAGTATAATTGGACAGACTTGTTGCTAGGCAAGGAAGTGAATGAGATGTATGTCAGGTTTTGTGAAATATATGATAAAGGCACAAAAAAAATTATACCAAAACAGAGAAGCAGAACTAGGAAACAGGATTGGTTCAACAGAAAGTGCGAGAGGGCCAGAGACCAAAAGACACAAAAATGGAATCATTACAGGAAGAGGCCGAACCCCCACACATACCAGCGATACAAAGATGCGAGAAACAACTACACGGCAGTGAGGAGAGAGGCCGAAATAAATTTTGAAAAAGGGATTGCAGACAAATGTAAAACAGAACCAGGTCTATTCTATAAATTCATAAACAACAAATTGCAGGTAAAGGATAATATTCAGAGGTTGAAAATGGGAAATAGATTCACGGAAAATGAAAAGGAAATGTGTGAAACATTAAACGAAAAGTTCCAAAGTGTGTTTGTACAAAATTAAATCTTCAGGGAACCAGATACAATAAGAATTCCAGAGAACAACATAGAGCACATAGAGGTGTCTAGAGACG
>NC_091157.1:17982522-17987522 GCF_040958095.1 Procambarus clarkii
GGCCCCACACTATGCCACATGGCCCCACACTACGCCACATGGCCCCACACTACTCCACATGGCCCCACACTACGCCACATGGCCCCACACTATGCCACATGGCCCCACACTACTCCACATAGCCCCACACGGCTCCACACTACGCCACATGGCCCCACACTACGCCACATGGCCCCACACTACGCCACATGGCTCCACACTATGCCACATGGCCCCACACTACTCCACATGGCCCCACACTACGCCACATGGCCCCACACTTCTCCACATGGCCCCACACTACGCCACATGGCCCCACACTACGCCACATGGCCCCACACTACGCCACATGGCCCCACACTACTCCACATGGCCCCACACTACGCCACATGGCCCCACACTATGCCACATGGCCCCACACTACTTCACATGGCCCCACACTACGCCACATGGCCCCACACTATGCCACATGGCCCCACACTACTCCACATGGCCCCACACTACGCCACATGGCCCCACACTACTCCACATGGCCCCACACTACGCCAC
The DNA here is from genome assembly GCF_040958095.1 of Procambarus clarkii. Taxonomy (NCBI): domain Eukaryota; kingdom Metazoa; phylum Arthropoda; class Malacostraca; order Decapoda; family Cambaridae; genus Procambarus; species Procambarus clarkii. The sequence continues at coordinate 17,983,051 of NC_091157.1, forward strand.
ATGGCCCCACACTACGCCACATGGCCCCACACTACGCCACATGGCCCCACACTACGCCACATGGCCCCACACTACGCCACATGGCCCCACACTATGCCACATGGCCCCACACTACGCCACATGGCCCCACACTACGTCACATGGCCCCACACTATGCCACATGGCCCCACACCACTCCACATGGCCCCACACTACGCCACATGGCCCCACACTACGCCACATGGCCCCACACTACGCCACATGGCCCCACACTATGCCACATGGCCCCACACTACTCCACATGGCCCCACACTACGCCACATAGGTTACAAGCCCAAATGGTTTATACAAGACAGCCTCCGCCCCTTCACACAGACTAAACACACACGTGGTCGACCAATAACCCAACCATCCCCACACACTAGATAAAAATGGCATCCACATGGTCCCACATGAAACCATATGGTTTCCACCTGACTCAACATAAAACCACATGGTCTCCACACAAGCCCATGCGGTTCGTTGGAAGTCCACATGAACACATGGCATGCCCACACCCCCACACACGGGCCCACTCGATATCCAACATAGTTGGTCACTAGTACAAATGGTTTTCACATATCCATGGCCTTCATGTTCTGGCCAAGGGCCATGCTCACGTGCTTCCCACATGGTCCACATGGTCCACATGGTCTCTGTATATGACCATCTCATGAGGATACGTGATTTATTACTCAGGCCAGACAGGGGTTGCCACAGAGCTCGTCACAAGCCAACATGGCTCGTCACAAGCCAACATGGCTCGTCACAAGCCAACATGGCTCGTCACAAGCCAACATGGCTCGTCAAAAGCCAACATGGCCTCAATATGAGTCCATAGAAGCATAAATGACCTCCACATTGCCCAGCATGGTAGCCACATGGCCCCAAAACTGGCACACAAAACACATCACACGATTCCACACAAACCAACATGATGGCAAAATGGCACCACCCATGCCAACATGGCGGCAACATGGCAACACACTTATGAAGATCCCTGTAACTCATTACTCAAGCGCCACCACCGTCAGCCCGGGGAAATGTCGCACTCCACTCTCAGTTTTTCCTGTGTGTGTGTGTGTGTGTGTGTGTGTGTGTGTGTGTGTGTGTGTGTGTGTGTGTGTGTGTGTGTGTGTGTGTGTGTGTGTGTGTGTGTGTGTGTGTGTGTGTGTGTGTGTGTGTGTGTGTGTGTGTGTGTGTGTGTGTGTGTGTGTGTGTGTGTGTGTGTGTGTGTGTGTGTGTGTGTGTGTGTGTGTGTGTGTGTGTGTGTGTGTGTGTGTGTGTGTGTGTGTGTGTGTGTGTATTCACCAATTTATACTCATCTATTTGTGCTTGTGGGGGTTGAGCTTTGGCTCTTTGGTCACGCCCCTCAACTGTCACTCAACTGGTGTACAGATTCCTGAGCCTACTGATCGCTATCGTATCTACATTTGAAACTGAGTATGGAGTCAGCTTCCACCCTTTTACTTCCTAATGCATTCCATTTGTCTACTACTCTGACATTGAAAAAAATTCATTCTAACGTCTCTATGGCTCATTTGGGCACTCAATTTCCACCGTGTCCCCTAGTGCGTGTGTTCCTTGAGTTAAATAGTCTGTCCTTATCTACCCTATCAATTCCTCTGAGAATCTTGTATGTTGTGATCATGTCCCCTCTAACTCTAAAGGCCGTTCTTATGTTAGTCAACCTGGCATATGTCGCTGATGTTATCCTCGTGATATGAGCTTCAGGGGACAGGTCTGGCATGATATCAACCGCCCAGATCTTTCTCTCTCTCTCTCTGACTCTTGAAGTATTTCATCTCCCAAATGATATCTTGTATCTTGTCTCCTGCTCCCTGCACGTATCTTCATAACATTACATTTGCTATGGTTAAACTCAAACAACCATTTGTTCGACCCTTCCTGCAGCTTGTCTAGGCCTTCTTGAAGCCTCTAGCAGTCCTCCTCTGCTTTAATCCTTCTCATAATTTTGGCACCGTTAGCAAACATTGAGAGGAATAAGTCTATACCCTCTGGGAGATCATTTACGTATATCAGAAACAGGATAGGTCCGAGTACAGAGCCCTGTGGGACTCCACTGGTGACTTCACGCCAATCTGAGGTCTCACCCCTCACTGTAACTCTCTGCTTCCTATTGCTTAGGTATTCCCTTATCCACTGGAGCGCCCTACCAGTTACTCCTGCCTGTTTCTCCAGCTTATGCATCAGCCTTTATATGGGGTACTGTGTCAAAGGCTTTCTGACAGTCCAAAAAAATGCATTCCGCCCAGCCTTCTCTTTCTTGCTTAATCTTTGTTACTTGATCGTAGAATTCTATTAAGCCTGTAAGGCAAGATTTACCCCTCTCTGAACGCATTTTCATGGGTTGTCACGAAGTCCCTTCTCTCCAGATGTGTTACTAGGTTTTTTCTCACGATCTTCTCCATCACCTTGCATGGTATACAAGTTAAGGACACGGGCCTGTAGTTCAGTGCCTCTTGTCTTTCATTTTTTGTATATTGGAACTACATTAGCCGTCTTCCCTATTTCTAGTAGGTCTCCCGTTTCCAGTGACATACTGGTTTGCCACTATGGAGAGTGGCAAACAAGGGCTCCTGCACACTCTTTCAATACCCATGGTGAGATTCCGTCCGGCCCAACAGCCTTACTCACGTCCAGCTCCAATTGGTGCCTCTTGACCTCTTCTGTGGTAATTTTTAACCCTTCCATGGTCACCTGGATTGCTGTCACCTCTCCTACCGCCGTGACCTCTCCTTGTTGAGGTCACGGCGGTAGGAGATGTGTGTTGAGTTCCTCTCACACATCTTTATCATTCTCTGTGTACTTGTCATCACTCATTCTAGGTTTCATCACCTGTTCCTTCACTGTTGTTTTCCTCCTGATGTGACTGTGTAGTAGCTTTGGTTCTGTCTTGGCTTTATTAGCTATATCATTTTTATACCTTTTCTCAGCTACTCTTCTCACACTAACATACTCGTGCCTGGTTCTCTGGTATCTCTCTCTAATTTTTGATGTTCCGTTATTTCGTAAGTTCCTCCCCGCCCCCCACGCTTTCCCCCACGCTTTCGTAAGCTGAACGCCCCACGTTCAGCTACTTTGCTTTCATACATTCCCGATTAAACAACGGATTCTTTTGCTTCTCGGTTTTTTCCGGTCGGGCACGGATGTATCTGCTTACTGCCTCCTGACACTTTTGTGTGACATAGTCCATCATGTCTTGTACGGATTTAGCTCTGAGTTCTGTGTCCCATGGTATATTTCTTAGGAATTTATTTATCTCCTCATAATTTCCATTTCGGTACGCCAGCCCTTTGTTTCCCAGTTCTTTTTTAGCGGAGATAATTCCTAGCTCAACCAGGTACTCAAAGTTCAATACACTATGATCACTCAATCCCAGTGGGGCTTCCAACTTAACTTCCCTTATATCCGACTCATTTAGGGTAAATATTAGATCAAACAAAGCTGGTTCATCGTCTCCTCTCATTCTTGTCGGTCCCTTGACGTGTTGACTTAGAAGGTTTCTTGTTGCCACGTCCAGCAGCTTAGCTCTCCATGTGTCTTGTCCCCCATGTGGGTCACTGTTCATATCTATCTTCCCATGGTTGACGTCTCCCATGATTATTAGTCTGGATCCGTTCCTGCTTGCCACAGAAGCTGCTCTCTCTATTATATTGATGGTGGCAATGTTGTACCTATCAAATTCCTGTCTGGGTCTTCTTTCGTTTGGTGGGGGTTTATATATGACTACTACTATAATTTTCTGTCCTCCAGTTGCTATGGTGCCTGTCACTGAAACCTTTACAGCCCTGATTAACCATCTCTTGAAAACTCCAACCTTTTCTTATCAGCAAAGTTACACCACCTCCTCCTCCTCTCCCATCTCTCTCTTTCCTCACTACGTAGTAGTCCAATGGAATCACTGCATTTGTTATGGTCTTCGTTAGCTTTGTTTCTGTGAGTGCTATTATGTCTGAGTTTTCTTCTAGTGCCCATTCTCCGAGTTCACTTGTTTTATTTGTAATCCCATCTATGTTAGTGTACATTGCCTTGAAGCTCACTTTCTTCTGTTCATTTCCTTGTCCCGATCATGGTGAGCGTTCTGCTGGTGGAGGAAGCTGTTCCTTGGGTGTGAAGATCTGTGAGGTGGTTTGCAGGGTCTCAGAGGACTGCAGGGTGGGATGTGGGGGTTCAAGGGAAGTTGGAACTGGTAGGGTATGGGGTAAGGAGGTAAGGGGGACATAGAGGATAAGGGGTGAGGGGGAAGGTGGGATATGAAGGTATGGGATGAAGGGAGAGTGGGGACAGGAGGGGATTGGGAAAGGGGTGACCGGGTCGGAATGCGGTGTGTGGGGAGGGAGGGTTGGGTGAACATTTTTCTTTCTTGAAAAGCATCTTTTTCTTTCCAGCAGCTGACTGGTGCACCTTGCTTTCTTCCTGCGAGGTAGCTG
>NC_091157.1:17990022-18027522 GCF_040958095.1 Procambarus clarkii
GAGAGAGAGAGAGAGAGAGAGAGAGAGAGAGAGAGAGAGAGAGAGAGAGAGAGAGAGAGAGAGAGCGAGACAAAAGGTAAGTGTAGGGGGAAGGGAGGATTGGTATTTTGGAGAGTGTGGGAGTGTGAAGGGAAAGTCAGGTGACCAAGCCCTTCTCACAAATGCTTGACAATTTACCTTCCCTGACTTCTTGTGTGTGTGCAGGGAAGGGTGTGTGTGAGAGTGTGTGTCACTATGTGTAAGTGGGAGTGTGTGTGTGTGTGTGTGTGTATTCACCTAGTTGTGTTTGTGGGGGTTTAGCTTTGCTCCTGCAGCCCGCCTCTTAATTAACTGTCAATTAACTGTTTATTAACTACTTTTTTCACACCACACACCCCAGGAAGCTGCCCGTGACAGCTGACTAACTCCTAGGTATTTATTTACTGCAGGTAACAGGGGCATTCAGGGTGAAAGAAACTTTGCCCATTTGTTTGTGCCTGGAGTGGGAATCGAACCCGCACCACAGAATTACGAGTCCTGCATACTATCCACCAGGCTACCAGGCCCCCCAGGCTGTGTGTGTGTGTACTCACCTAACTGTACTCACCTAATTGTGCTTGCGGGGGTTGAGCTTTGGCTCTTTGGTGCCGCCTCTCAACTGTCAATCAACTGGTGTACAGATTCCTGAGCTTACTGGGCTCTATCATATCTACATTTGAAACTGTGTATGGAGTCAGCCTCCACCACATCACTTCCTAGTGCATTCCATTTATTAACTACTCTGACACTGAAAAAATTCTTTCTAACGTCTCTGTGGCTCATCTGGGTACTAAGTTTCCACCTGTGTCCCCTTGTTCGTGTCCCACCCGTGCTGAAGAGTTTGTCTTTGTCCACCCTGTCAATTCCCCTGAGAATTTTGTAGGTGGTTATCATGTCTCCCCTTACTCTTCTGTTTTCCAGGGATGTGAGGTTCAGCTCCTTTAGCCTTTCCTCGTAGCTCAATCCTCTCAGTTCCGGGACGAGCCTGGTGGCATACCGCTGAATCTTCTCTAACTTTGTCTTGTGTTTAACTAGGTATGGACTCCAGGCTGGAGCTGCATACTCCAGGATTGGTCTTACATAAGTGGTATACAGGGTTCTGAAAGATTCCTTACACAAGTTTCTGAAGGCAGTTCTTATGTTGGCCAGTCTAGCATATGCCGCTGATGATATTCTTTTGATGTGGGCCTTTGGGGACAGGTTCGGTGTGATATCAACCCCCAGATCCTTCTCTCTATTTGACTCTTGCAGGATTTCCCCTCCCAGATGATACTTTGTGTTCAGCCTCCTGCTCCCTTCGCCTAATTTCATCACCTTACACTTTCCCGAGTTGAACTTTAGCAGCCATTTTCTAGACCATTCCTCCAGTTTATCCAGGTCATCCTGTAGTCTCTGTCTATCTTCATCCGTCTTGATTCTTCTCATAATTTTTGCATCATCAGCAAACATCGAGAGGAATGAGTCTATACCCTCTGGAAGATCGTTCACATATATTAGAAACAGGATGGGTCCAAGTACTGATCCCTCTGGGACTCCGCTGGTGACATCTCGCCACTCTGATGTCTCCCCCCCACCGTTACTCGCTGTTTCCTGTTGCTTAAGTACTCCCTTATCCACTGGAGCACCTTCCCTTTTACTCCTGCCTGTTGCTCCAACTTTTTTAACAGCCTTTTATGGGGTACTGTGTCAAAGGCTTTTTGGCAATCCAGGAAAATGCAGTCGGCCCACCCTTCTCTTTCCTGCCTAATTTTCGTTGCCTGGTCATAAAATTCTATTAAACCTGTGAGGCACGATTTACCATCTCTGAACCCTGTTGGTGGTGCGTTACAAAGTTATTTCCCTCCAGATGCTCTACGAGCCTTTTCCTCACAATCTTCTCCATCACCTTGCATGGTATACAAGTTAAGGAAACTGGCCTGGAATTCAGTGCCTCTTGCCTGTCACCCTTTTTGTATATTGGGACCACGTTAGCTGTCTTCCAACTTTCTGGTAAGTCTCCTGTTTCCAGTGACCTGCTATACACCATAGAGAGTGGCACACTTAGTGCTTCTGCACCTTCCTTTAGTATCCATGGTGAGATTCTATCAGGCCCAACAGCCTTTGTCACATCCAGCTCCAGCAGACACCTTTTGACCTCATCACTGGTGAGGTCAAATTCCTCCAAGGTTGCTCGGTTTGCAGCCTCCTCATTTAGTGCAGGGGCGTCTCCTTGTTTTATTGTGAAGACCTCCTGGAATCTCTTGTTGAGTTCTTCACACATCTCCTTGTCATTCTCTGTGTATCTGTTCTCCCCTTTCCGCAGCTTCATCACTTGTTCCTTTACTGCTGTTTTCCTCCTGATGTGGCTGTGGAGCAGCTTTGGTTGGGTCTTGGCTTTACTCGCGATGTCATTTTCAAACTGTCTCTCTGCTTCCCTCCTCACTCTGATGTACTCATTTCTGGCCCTCTGGTATCTCTCCCTGCTCTCTGGTGTTCTGTTATTTCTGTAGTTTCTCCATGTTCTTTTACTCAGTTGTTTCGCAAACTTACATTCCTGGTTGAACCATGAGTTTTTCTGTTGTTTTTCGTTTTTCTCCTTTTGGACAGGGATAAACCTGTCTGCAGCTTCCTGGCACTTTTGGGTGACAAAATCCAACATGACCTGCACATTCTTGTCTCTAAGTTCGGTTTCCTATGGTATTCCCCTGAGGAAGTTCCTCATCTCGTCATATTTTCCTCTTCGGTAATTCAGTCTTTTCCCCTCCTCTACCATCCTTGGATAGGTTATCCAAGGTTATGTGTGTATGTGTTTGTGTATGTGTGTACTCACCTAGTTGTACTCACCTAGTTGTGTCTGCAGGATCGAGCATTGACTCTTGGATCCCGCCTTTCGAGCATCGGTTGTTTACAGCAATAACTCCTGTCCCATTTCCCTATCATACCTGGTTTTAAAATTATGAATAGTATTTGCATCCACAGCCTGTTACTGAAGTGCATTCCATTTTCCCACTACTCACGCTAAAAGAAAACTTCCTAACATCTCTGTGACTCATCTGAGTTTCAAGCTGCCATCCATGTCCCTCGTTCTGTGACTATTCCGTGTGAACATTTCGTCTATGTCCACTCTGTCAATAGCTCTGAGTATTTTATACGTTCCTATCATGTCCCCCCTCTCCCTTCTTCTTTCTAGTGTCGTAAGGCACAGTTCCCTCAGGCGCTCCTCATACCCCATCCCTCGTAGCTCAGGGACGAGTCTCGTTGCAAACCTCTGAACCTTTTCCAGTTTCATTATATACTTCTTCAGATGGGGACTCCATGATGAGGTGGCATACTCTAAGACTGGCCTCACGTAGGCAGTGTAAAGCGCCCTAAATGCCTTCTTACCTAGGTCTCTGAATGATGTTCTAACTTTTGCCAGTGTAGAGTACGCTGCTGTCGTTATCCTATTTATATGTGCCTCAGTCACAACCACTCCCAGGTGTCTTTCGCGCGTCGTCACAGGTAGGAGGCTGTTCCCCTTCATTGTGTACTGTCCCTTTGGTCTCCTATCTCCTAGTCCCATTTCCATAACTTTACATTTTCTCGTGTTGAATTCCATTCGTGTGTGTGTGTGTGTGTGTGTGTGTGTGTGTGTGTGTGTGTGTGTGTGTGTGTGTGTGTGTGTGTGTGTGTGTGTGTGTGTGTGTGTGTGTGTGTGTGTGTGTGTGTGTGTGTGTGTGTGTGTGTGTGTGTGTGTGTGTGTGTGTGTGTGTGTGTGTGTGTGTGTGTGTGTGTGTGTGTGTGTGTGTGTGTGCGCGTGTGTACTCACCTACTTGTGCTTGCAGGAACGGGCATTGACTCTTGGATCCCGCCTTTCCAGCCATCGGTTGTTTACAGCAATGACTCCTGTCCCATTTATCTTTCATACCTAATTTTAAAAGTATGAATAGAATTTGCTTCCACAACCTGTTCCCCAAGTGCATTCCATTTTTCCACTACTCTCACGCTAAAAGAAAACTTCCTAACATCTCTGTGACTCATGTGAGTTTCCAGTTTCCACCCATGTCCCCTCGTTCTGTTATTATTACGTATGAACATTTCATCTATTTCCATTTTGTCAATTCCCCTGAGTATTTTATATGTCCCTGTCATATCTTCTCTCTCCCTTCTTTTCCCTAGTGTCGTAAGGTTTAGTTCCTTCAGACGCTCTTCATATCCCATCCCTCGTAACTCTGGGACAAGCCTCGTCGCAAACCTCTGAACCTTCTCTAGTTTCCTTATGGGTTTCTTCAGGTAGGGGCTCCATGATGGCACGGCATACTCTAAGATTGGTCTCACGTAGGCAGTGTAAAGCGCCCTAAATGCCTTCTTACCTAGGTTTCTGAATGAAATTCTAATTTTCGCCAGTGTTGAGTACGCTGCTGTCGTTATCCTATTTATATGTGCCTCAGTCACAACCACTCCCAGGTCTCTTTCTCGAATCGTTACAGGTCGGCAGTTCCCCTTCATTGTGTACTGTCCTTTTGGTCATCTATCACCTGATCCCATTTCCATAACTTTAAATTTACTGGTGTTGAACTCCAGTAGCCATTTCCCTGACCATCTCTGCAACCTGTTCAGGTCCTCTTGGAGGATCCTACAATCCTCATCTGTCACAACTCTTCTCATTAATTTTGTGTCATCCGCAAACACTGACATGCATGATTCCACTCCTGTAAACATATAATTTACGTAAATTAGAAAGAGGATTGGTCCCAGCACCGATCCTTGAGGTACTCCACTCTTTACTGTTCGCCAGTCCGACTTCTCGCCCCTTACCATTACCCTCTGATCTTTCTGCTTACTCCTGCCTGCCTCTCAATTTTGTATAGCGGTTTGTAGTATATATATGTTTGAATATAGTTTGTATGTATTACAAACCCAATGCTCTCCAGGTGCTCAACAAGTCTTAGCCTAATTATTCTTTCAAGTATTTTGCAGGGGATGCTAGTCAGTGATACGGGTCTGTAGTTAAGTGTTCCAGCAACTGGGCAATTCTCCTGATGTAAGTGATTCATTAAAGATCATTTCCAGAGGCACGCTGAGAGCCTGCACTGCCTCTTTTAGTATCCATGGTGATACTTTGTCTGGTCCGACCGCTTTAGTTGCATCAAGTGTTGTCAACTGTTTCATTACCTTCTCTGCTGTCACCTCTATATCTGAGTCTTTCATCTAGGGTAATCTCTTCTAACAATGGGAGCCACTCAGGCTCAGTTGTGAACACTCCATGGAAACTTGCATTCAGTACCTCAGAGATTTCCTTGTCGCTTTCTGTATATGCCCCTTCTGTTTTCCTCAGTCTTGTCACTTGGTCATTTACGGACATCTTCCTTCTTATATGGCTACGTAGTAATTTAGGTTGCTTTTTCGCTTTGATTGCAATATCATTCTCAAAATTTCTTTCCGACACTCGTCTTATGTTAATGTTACATCTAATCATGTTGTCCTCTGTCCTTTGTCTTCTGTACTTCCTCCACTCCCTCCTGCTTCTCACTTTTGCTTCCTGACACTGTCTATTAAACCATGGATTATTATATTCCCTCCTGCTTTTTTCCTTTACTGTTGGAATAAATCTTTCTTCAGCCTCCTTGCATTTCCATATGACTTGGTTCATCATACCTTGCACTGTTCTTTCCTCTAATTTCTTCCTCCCACTGCACTTTTCCCAGGTAGTCCCTTATCCTCCTGTAGTCCCCTTTTCTGTAATCAAGTCTCCTTTCCCGGACCTCTTGTCCTTTGGTCACAATTTTAAGCTCCATCATGTAGTCAAAGACTAGGACACAATGGTCACTGGCTCCTAGTGGTATTTCATGTTCCAAATGCTCGATGTCTTCTACATTCTGGGTGAAAATGAGGTCTGAGACGCTGGGCATATCCCCTCCTCTTTCCCTAGTGTCTTCCTTTGCATGCTGTGTTAGAAAATTCCTGTCCATAACGTCTACCAGCTTCGCTCCCCAGGTTTCCTCTCCGCCACGTTTCCCAATCTATCTCTCCGTGATTTAGGTCCCTCATGACCAGCAGCTTCGCTCTCATTCTATGCGCTATTGTTGCTGCCCTCTGCAGTTCATCTATACATGCCTTGTTGCTGTCCTCGTACTCCTGCCTGGGCCTTCTACTGCTTGGTGGGGGATTGTAGAGTATCAAGATTACAATCTTCTTCCCATCCACTGTCAGAGTTCCATGTATGGAGATCGTGCTTTCATTGGTACCCGGATTTTCCAGCTCATCAAACTTCCATTTCCCCTTTATTGGGAGTGCCACTCATCCTCCCTGTCTCTGTGTTCTTTCTTTTCTTATCACCTGGTACTCCTCTGGAAAGATTGCATCCGAGATCATGCCATTTTTTTTAGTTTCAACTGTTGCCACTATGTCTGGGTCTGCCTCACTAACTCTTTCTTTAATCTCTTCTGCTTTATTGGATACCCCATCAGCATTCGTGTACCAAACCTTGTGACTCTTCTTGGAAACTCTGGTGCCAGAGTTCCCCCTTTCACAGGGGGTTTGGGGGGTACTGGGGGTGTCTGGGGGGCGAGTGGGGGCTGTGGGGGTGTCTGGCAGGGGTGCCTAGGAGTGCCTGATAGGCGAATGGGGTCTGGGCCACTAGGGGGTAGGAAGGGCATAATGGGTCTAAAAGTTAGGGAGGGTCAGAATGGCATAGGGGGGGGGTGAGAAATAGAGTGAGACTGAGAGTCAGATAGAGGTTGAGAGGTTGGGGGGAAAGGGATATTGAGGGCAGAGGGCTGAGAGGAGAATGGAGCATGGGTGCTGGGAGTGGAAGAGAGGGTGTATTAGTTAGGGGGGAATCTGGGGTAGGTGGGGGTTTTGGGGTAGAAGAGGGGAAGAGGGAGATGGGGGAAGGTGTTAGGGGGTCACAAGGTGAGGGGGTTAAATGTGGGCTGGAGGTGAATAGGAGGGGTGAGGGTTGGATAAGGTTTGGGGGTGCAGTAGAAGCTGGGATAGAGCAGATGGAATTGAAGGCAATGGGGTAGAAAGGGCAGGGGGAGTAGCAGGGGTAGTAGGGGAGGGGGGATGGGAAGGTGGGTTTGGGGAAGGCATGGCTAGACCCACTGGGGTCGTTGACAGGTGTGATGTAGCAGGGGGAGAGGAGTTGTTGGAGAAGTGCAAATGTCGAAGGGACAGGAGGGGGGGGGGGTTGGGGGGCTGAGGCAGGGGGTTTGGGGGGGGCTGAGGCAGGGGGGAGGTATAAGAGGGCTGAGTTGGGGAGGATGTGACCCGGGAGGTGACCTGGGAGGTGAGGCTACCTGAGAAGGTAGGGGTACGGTGTTGTGCTTGTCATCTATTCTTGTGGGCTATTTGCTCATCTTTTGTCATAAACTTTTCAATAAGCACATTGCAATGGGTCTCATTTCCTCTGAGTAAATGCTTGTTCCTCATTATGTACTCCACAGCCTCCTCATTGGAGAATTGCACCAGAACAGGTCTATTCTTGGTACAATTGTAAGGTCCAACCCGGAGGCTGATGTCCATCTTGTTTTCTGCCATTCCTGCTCCAATACATCTCAATATCTCATGCAATTCATATTTTTCTGTCTCTATCCTTTTTTGTCTTGTTGGTGCCCCAGATTCAAATAATCTGTGTATTATAATGGTCCTTCTCCTTAGTACTTCACTGTCATGCTGGTAGCTCCACCCCCTGGACATTCCCCATCCCAACCGCACTCACTAACCCATCCCCCACTAATACTCTGTCCTTAGCCATGCTGTTAATCCTTCCTAATTCGTTTGTGATCCGAGCACATTCCCTCTCCCAGTCCTCTCTTCCCTTCCTAATCTCTTCCTGAATATAGACCATAAGCTCCTGTTTCTGCCTCTCTACTGCATCCTGTATTTGCTGAAATAACTCGCTTTTTATCCCTTGGATTAGATCCTCCACCCAATCGCTCCTTCTCTCTACAAATTTACCTATTAATTTGTCTATAAATCTGTCCTCCTCCTCGTCCCTGCTGGTGATTTACCTTGAGCCCCTTCCTGATCTTGTCATTGCAGTAACAACCTAGCCAAAAAAAGGCGCTCTTTTTTTTTTGTGTGTGTGTTTGTTTGTGTGTGTGTGTGTGTGTGTGTGTGTGTGTGTGTGTGTGTGTGTGTGTGTGTGTGTGTGTGTGTGTGTGTGTGTGTGTGTGTGTGTGTGTGTGTACTCACCTATTTGTACTCACCTATTTGTGCTTGCAGGATCGAGCATTGACTCTTGGATCCCGCCTTTCTAGTTATCGGTTGTTTACAGCAATGACTCCTGTCCCATTTCCCTCTCATACCTAGTTTTAAAAGTTTGAATAGTATTTGCTTCCACAACCTGTTCCCCAAGTGCATTCCATTTTTCCACTACTCTCACGCTAAAAGAAAACTTCCTAACATCTCTGTGACTCATCTGAGTTCCCAGTTTCCACCCATGTCCCCTCGTTCTGTTATTATTACGTGTGAACATTTCATCTATTTCCACTTTGTCAATTCCCCTGAGTATTTTATATGTCCCTATCATATCTCCTCTCTCCCTTCTTTTCTCTAGTGTCGTAAGGTTCAGTTCCTTCAGCTGCTCTTCACTTTCCATCCCTCGTAACTCTGGGACAAGCCTCGTCGCAAACCTATGAACCTTCTCCAGTTTCTTTATGTGTTTCTTCAGGTGGGGGCTCCATGATGGCGCGGCATACTCTAAGACGGGTCTCACGTAGGCAGTGTAAAGCGCCCTAAAAGCCTCCTCATTTAGGTTTCTGAATGAAGTTCTAATTTTCGCCAGTGTAGAGTACGCTGCTGTCGTTATCCTATTTATATGTGCCTCAGGAGTTAGATTAGGTGTCACATCCACTCCCAGGTCTCTTTCTCGAATCGTTACAGGTAGGCTGTTCCCCTTCATTGTGTACTGTCCCTTTGGTCTCCTGTCACCTGATCCCATTTCCATAACTTTACATTTACTGGTGTTAAACTCTAGTAGCCATTTCCCTGACCATCTCTGCAGCCTGTTTAAGTCCTCTTGGAGGATCCTACAATCCTCGTCTGTCACAACTCTTCTCATTAATTTTGCGTCATCCGCAAACATCGACATGTATGATTCCACTCCTGTAAACATATCATTTACGTAAATTAGAAAGAGGATTGGTCCCAGCACCGATCCTTGAGGTACTCCACTTGTTACTGTTCGCCAGTCCGACTTCTCGCCCCTTACCATTACCCTCTGGCTCCTTCCTGTTAGGTAGTTCTTCACCCATACCAGGGCCTTTCCGCTTACTCCTGCCTGCCTCTCAAGTTTGTATAGGAGTCTCATGTGCGGTACTGTATCAAAGGCCTTTTGGCAGTCAAGAAATATGCAGTCTGCCCAGCCTTCTCTGTCCTGCCTTATCCTTGTTACTTTATCATAGAATTCTAAAAGGTTTGTTAGGCATGATTTCCCTGTCCAGAACCCATGTTGGTGCTTGTTTACAAACCCAATGCTCTCCAGGTGCTCAACAAGTCTTAGCCTAATTATTCTTTCAAGTATTTTGCAGGGGATGCTTGTCAGTGATACGGGTCTGTAGTTAAGTGCCTCCTCCCTATCACCTTTCTTGAAAATCGGTACGACATTTGCCTCCTTCCAGCAACTGGGCAATTCTCCCGACATAAGTGACTCATTAAAGATCATTGCCAGAGGCACGCTGAGAGCCTGCGCTACCTCTTTAAGTATCCACGGTGATACTTTGTCTGGTCCAACTGCTTTACTGGCAACCAGTGTTGTCAACTGTTTCATTACATCCTCTGCTGTCACCTCTATATCTGATAGTCTTTCATCTTGGGTAATCTCTTCTAACAATGGGAGCTGCTCAGGCTCGGTTGTGAACACTCCATGGAATTTTGCATTCAGTACCTCGCAGATTTCCTTGTCGCTTTCTGTATATGCCCCTTCTGTTTTCCTCAGTCTTGTCACTTGGTCATTTACCGACATCTTACTTCTTATATGGCTATGTAGTAATTTAGGTTTCTTTTTCGCTTTGACTGCAATATCATTCTCATAATTTCTTTCCGACACTCGTCTTATGTTAATGTAATCATTCTTAGCTCTGTTACATCTAATCCTGTTGTCCTCTGTCCTTTGTCTTCTGTACTTCCTCCACTCCTTCCTGCTTCTCACCTTTGCTTCCTGACACTGTCTATTAAACCATGGGTTATTATATTCCCTCCTGCTTTTTTCCTTTATTGTTGGAATAAACCTCTCTTCAGCCTCCTTGCATTTCAATATGACTTGGTTCATCATACCTTGCACTGTTTTTCCTCTAAGTTCTTCCTCCCACTGCACTTCTCCCAGGTAGTCCCTTATCCTTCTGTAGTCCCCTTTTCTGTAATCAAGTCTCCTTTCCCGGACCTCTTGTCCTTTGGTCACAATTTTAAGCTCCATCATGTAGTCAAAGACTAGGACACAATGGTCACTAGCTCCTAGTGGTATTTCATGTTCCAACTGCTCGATGTCTTCTACATTCTGGGTGAAAATGAGATCTAATATGCTGGGCGTATCCCCTCCTCTTTCCCTAGTATCTTCTTTCACATGCTGTGATAGGAAATTCCTCTCAATAACGTCTACCAGCTTCGCTCCCCAGGTCTCCTCCCCGCCATGGGGATTCCTCGTTTCCCAATCTATCTCTCCGTGATTTAGGTCCCCCATGACCAGCAGCTTCGCTCTCATTCTATGCGCTAAAGTTGCTGCCCTCTGCAGTTCATCTATACATGTCTTGTTGCTGTCCTCGTACTCCTGCCTGGGCCTTCTACTGTTTGGTGGGGGATTGTAGAGTATCAAGATTACAATTTTCTTCCCATCCACTGTCAGAGTTCCATGTATGAAGCTCGTGCTTTCATTGGTACCCGAATTTTCCAGCTCATCAAACTTCCATTTCCGCTTTATTAGTAGTGCCACTCCTCCTCCCTGTCTCTGTGTCCTTTCTTTTCTTATCACCTGGTACCCCTCTGGAAAGATTGCATCCGAGATCATGCCATTTATTTTAGTTTCCACTATTGCCACTATGTCTGGGTCTGCCTCACTAACTCTTTCTTTTATCTCTTCTGCTTTATTGGCTACCCCATCAGCATTGGTGTACCAAACCTTGAGACTCTTCTTGGAAACTCGGGTGTCAGAGTTCCCCCTTTCACCAGGGGTCTGGGGGGAACTGGGGGGTGTCTGGGGGGCAAGTGGGGGCTGTGGGGGTGAGTGGGGGGGTGCTAGGGGGGTGCCTGGGAGTGCCTGGTAGGCGAATGGGGTCTGGGCATCTAGGGGGGGTAGGAAGGGCATACTGGGTCTGAAAGTTAGGGGTCTGAATAGCATAGGGGGGTTGAGAAATAGAGTGAGACTGAGAGTCAGATAGAGGTTGAGAGGTTGGGGGGGAGAGGGATACTGAGGGCAGAGGGCTGAGATGAGAATGGAGCATGGGTGCTGGGAGTGGAAGAGAGGGTGTATTAGTTAGGGGGGAATCGGGGGAAGGTGGGGGTTTTGGGGTAGAAGAGGGGAAGAGGGAGATGGGGGAAGGTGTTAGGGGGTCACAAGGTGAGGGGGTTAAATGTGGGCTGGAGGTGCATAGGAGGGGTGAGGGTTGGGTGGGGTTTGGGGGTGAGTGGAAGAGGGGTGCAGTGGAAGCTGGGATGGAGTAGATGGAATTGAAGTCAATGGGGTAGAAGGGGCAGGGGAGTAGGAAGGGGTAGTTGGGGAGGGGGGATGGGAAGGTGGGTTTGGGGAGGGCATGGCTTGACCCACTGGGGTCGTTGACAGGTGTGATGTAGCAGGGGCAGGGGAATCGTTGGGGAGGTGCAAATGTGGAAGGGACAGGGGGGTTTTGGGGGGCTGAGGCAGGGGGGAGGTATAGGAGGGCTGAGTTGGGGAGGATGCGACCTGGGAGGCGACCTGGGAGGTGGCCTGGGAGGTGACCTGGGATGTGACCTGGGAGGTGAGACTACCTGAGAGGCTAGTTCGGTGTCGTTGTTGCCATCTATTCTTGTGGGCTATTTGCTCATCTTTCGTCATAAACCTCTCTATAAACACATTGTAATGGGTTTCACTTCCTCTGAGTAAATGCTTGTTCCCCATTATGTACTCCACAGCCTCCTCATTGGAGAATTGCACCAGAACAGGTCTATTCTTGGTACAATTGTAAGGTCCAACCCGGCGGCTGATATCCACCTCGTGTTCTGCCATTCCTGCTCCAATACATCTCAATATCTCGTGCAATTCGTATTTTTCCGTTTCTATTCTCTCTTGTCTTGTTGGTGCCCCAGATTCGAATAATCCATGTATTATAATAGACCGTCTCGTCAGTAATTCAGTGGTAGCCTGTCCCCTGGGGATTCTCCATCCCAACCGCAGTCACTAACCCATCCCCCACTAATCCTCTGTCCTTAGCCATACTGTTAATCCTTCCTAATTCGTTTGTGTGTGTGTGTGTGTGTGTGTGTGTGTGTGTGTGTGTGTGTACATTTATTATTTTGTGCCTACAGGATCGAGCTGTTAGCTCTCAGACCCGGCCTATCTAGCCCTCAGTAGTCTAATGGGCTGAAACCTATTCTTCCCTCTATCATACCTATTGTTCACAAGACTTTCTAACCAAGACTTTGGACCACGAGGGCTGGCTCTTCTTATGTTCAAGCTAACGAGGTCGGTATAAGTAGTGGCCAAAGCTTTCTTTTTTTCTTTCAATCGTCTGACAACTGCTGCTGATACTGGTTCTCCAAGGAGCCTTCACAAGCTGGGTCGCGAAGCCTGACGACCGAGGAGCGAGTCTCTAAGGGAAGATCATCGGTGCTTTGGCCGAAATTGTTTTGTTTTTTTGTCCTTCAGTTATTTCGCCACTTTCTCCCTTGTTTACTAAAAAAAGTCTCTAACTTTACGTTAAATTATTTCCCAGTTTTTGTTTTATTTATTCCCTTCAATATCAATTTTGCTGGGAAAATTTTCTTTTGGAATTTACCCAATAAAAAAATACTTTTCAAACAAAAGCAGGATTTTGAAACCCTCAGCCTGTGATGTTTTTATATAGTATAATATACTATGGTCAACCACCACCTGGAACTGTCTTCCTGTCTTCTCTTTGGTCTTATTCTCTTTTCTTCCTCCAGGCTAAGCTTTTCTTCCCCCTGTCACCTCTTTTCTTCCTCCTGGCTCCTCTTTTCTTGTTTCTAGTGTTCGAATCTCTTCGTGGTTTCTATTGTTCAAATTCCAGGGTGGTGGGTCCTCACATTGTCAAGAAAAGGAGATATATCTACCACATATCTCGGTCTGATAGGAGGTATATTCGTTGTCGTTCCGTCTGGGTGCAAATAGGTCACGATGAGGGAAAATATACCTCCCTAGGTCACGATGAGGGAAAATATACCTCCCTAGGTCACGATGAGGGAAAATATACCTCCCTAGGTCACGATGAGGGAAAATATACCTCCCTAGGTCACGATGAGGGAAAATATACCTCCCTAGGTCACGATGAGGGAAAATATACCTCCCTAGGTCACGATGAGGGAAAATATACCTCCCTAGGTCACAATGAGGGAAAATATACCTCCCTAGGTCACGATGAGGGAAAATATACCTCCCTAGGTCACGATGAGGGAAAATATACCTCCCTAGGTCACGATGAGGGAAAATATACCTTCCCAGGTCATGCCGAATGAAAATATACCTCCTTGCTTCGCTCAGTTCCAGGAAAAATATACCTTTCTATTTCATTTAGTGTGTGGGGAAATATACCTCCCTAAGGGGCAGTGTGCTTGGACACGGACACAAGGTACAGGTAGGCACGTGCTTGCACATGAACACAGGTACAGGCCATTAAACATCGGGAGTTCTCTCTTGAGAGAAATCTGGTGTAAAGTGTTCAGTTCAGCAAGGTTGGCACTCAAGAGTACCAACACAAATGAAAACAGAGTACCCAAATGAGACACAGTGAAACGAGGAAGAATTCATTCAGTGTTAGAATATTTAACAAGCGGAATGCTCTTAGAAGTGAGGTTGTGGAGGCAGACTCAAATACCAATTTTCAAATTAGATATAATAGAGCCCAACAGTATCTGAAACCTGAACACCATCTGCCTGCCAGTTGAATGTCAAGATCAGAGAGCTGAAGCTCAGTCCATCAACATACACAACTAGAAGAGCACAACAAGTTTAGTACTGGCTAGGTTCATACACTTTAACTCGAGAAAGTAAAGCTAGACCATTAAAGTTGATATTTACAAAAGCTGGTGCACCAAAAATCTTGATGGACTAAAAATGTGCAATAAAGGGACTTTGAAAGCGACTGCATGGAAAATAACATAAGCAAAGAGGTAATAAATGTAGAGATAGAGCAATTAAGGGATAGGGGTAGGGAGAGGGGGATGAGAAAAAGAGGGGGATAGTTTTGAGAGAGAGAGAGATGGAGGCGAGAGGAAGAATAATATCCCTCCATCCCCACCATCTTGTTACCAATGGCATCCATTATAAAAAAAATTAATGGATCTAATACGAGTTCTGTTAATTTTTTTTGGAAAAAACAAACATTTCTCTCTGCTTCTTATAATGACATTAGAGTATGTCCTCTCACCTAAACTGTTGACAGACTTTACCAATTCGATGAAAATGCCTCATATTAAAATTTAAAGCACCGAATTATTGACGTTTACTTTGTGTCAGCCTTAATAGATCAGATTGGTTGATTGGGTTCAATACATGTTAGGTTAGGCCAACCAAAATTGACAAACGTGATTTACATACCAACAATATAGCATTCGAGAGTGGCGAGAGAAGTAATGAGAGCATGGCTGTGAGTATTCTTATTGCTAGTTTTTAGGGAGTGTTAGTTCTTAGAGGTAAAAAGAGCCAAAAAAAAAAGGATAGAAAAATATATCACTGAGAGATATATTATCCAAGTGATTGTCTGTTCTCTATTCCGGATGGGAGAAAAATATGATGATTAGACGTGACTTTTCACTGTAAGAGATCTCGGGCTGATGAATATAATATCCAGCTGTCATCAGGCCTTCTATTATGAGGACGAGTCTAGCACAGAAGGCTATTTTTAACAAGGACAGGTGTGATATTGTAAGAGCATAACAAGAGTAAACAAGAACATAACCTTTTTATTTACAATCACAGACACACGCATACACACACACACACACACACACACACACACACACACACACACACACACACACAAACACACACACACACACACACACACACACACACACACACATACACACACACACACACACAATTTAAGAGAAACATTGTCATTGAACACACATATATCCACGTATATCTGATCAATAAATCCTGTTGTCAAAAACCTTCACATCTCCTAGTCATTAATCACAACGATAGTTTGACAGCCAGATATGCAAGGGGGGGGGGGGCTAGACTCTATGCAATATTTGACGAAGTACTTTGTCCATTGACATTCCAAGTTCGGATGAAAAGCAATTTACAAAAGCACTTGTGGAGTTAGGTCGACTCGAAGTTGGGCACACTGTTATGGCTGTTTTGTAGGCGAGAGAGGGAAGGGAGGGAGGTGAGGGAGTGAGAGGGGAAGAATTGGTTTAGTGGGGGGGGGGAGAGGGGAGGACAGGAGGAAAGTGAATGAGAGATGAGAGAAATGGAAAGGGGTGGAGAGAGGGGGGGGGGGTGAAGATGGAGAGGGGAATGGCCCGGCTCTCCATCTTTCTTCACAAGGACCTGCCTTACCCTACAGAGTTCTTCATCGAAGAGTCAACAACGGCTTCTCTAACGGTTTCGTTGAAGACATCATAAATAGAAAGGTTGAACGCCATACAACCTCTGAAGAGTCAACCAACACAACACTTGTACCTCTTATTAGACTGTTTTACAGGGAGTTCTTTTCGACGGCTCAATAAACAGAGGAAAGGGTCCTGAAAGATATTGTTGATAGGAACGTTATCCATACAGACAAAAATCATAAAATACAATTGACAAATAATTATATAACCAAAAAAAGGCAAATCTACTCATGAAAGACTCTCCAGATACCAAGTAGAACGATTTAAAGGAGACCAACGTCGTCTATGCCTTTAAATACCCACTTGGGGACTGTAAGCCCCAAAGATCTCAGTATATAGGCAAGACAAAAACGTCTCTTTCCAGGCGATTAACAATGCATAAGCAACTGGGCTCCATCAAGGAACATATAATCTCTTCTCACAACCAGACCATCACCAGAGAAATCTTAACAAACAACACAGAAATTATCGATAGGTAAAGCGATAGCAGGCGGCTTGACATCAGCGAGGCACTACACATGAAAAAGTCAACAACAGCAATCAACAGCCAATTAATGCACAACTACATTCTACCCACTTCAAGACCCTGAACCAATATGGAAGCAGCAAGAGGAAGTATGGGCCAATAGGCCTTCTGCAGTTACTTCCATTCATATGTTCACTTATTCAATTTATACCCATTGTTTCGTGTTCTGTCTTGTGTTTGTCACCTCACCCAAAATTTTTGTACCATGTCACCTCATCCAGTAGAGTATAAGTACGAAGAATTTGTGTGTAAATTAAGTCTTTGAAAATGTAATACAAATTACGAAACGCGTTCACGCGTCAGACAATTAAAAAATGAATTTTGGGGAATTGTTATTCTTATTAACACCGACAGTGAAGAAAAACATAAGAAATATTGAGAAAATTCGGGTTAGAATTATTAATCTTACCTTTTCGGCTATATTCAACAACATATATTTACAAAGAAAGACTGCTACCAATTTATATATATATATATATATATATATATATATATATATATATATATATATATATATATATATATATATATATATATTATATATATAACTGAAAACTCACACCCCAGAAGTGACTCGAACCCATACTGCCAGGAGCAACGCAACTGGTATGTACAGGGACGCCTTAATCCGCTTGACCATCACGACCGGACATAAGGAAGTGATAGCCGAAGCTATTTGAACCACTTCCCCGCCGGCACTCGGATGGTAATCTTGGGCATAGCATTTTATCAAATCACCTCATTCTTTGGGGCACACGTGAGGAACACAAATGCAAACAAGCCTGAATGGTCCCCAGGACAATATACAACTGAAAACTCACACCCCAGAAGTGATTCGAACCCATACTGCCAGGAGCAACGCAACTGGTATGTACAGGGACGCCTTAATCCGCTTGACCATCACGATCGGACATAAGGAAGTGATAGCCGAAGCTATTTGAACCACTTCCCCGCCGGCACTCGGATGGTAATCTTGGGCATGGCATTTTATCAAATCACCTCATTCTTTGGGGCACACGTGAGGAACACAAATGCAAACAAGCCTGAATGGTCCCCAGGACAATATACAACTGAAAACTCACACCACACAAGTGACTCGAACCCATACTGCCAGGAGCAACGCAACTGGTATGTACAGGGACGCCTTAATCCGCTTGACCATCACGACCGGACATAAGGAAGTGATAGCCGAAGCTATTTGCACCACTTCCCTGCCGGCACTCGGATGGTAATCTTGGGCATAGCATTTTATCAAATCACCTCATTCTTTGGGGCACACGTGAGGAACACAAATGCAAACAAGCCTGAAGGGTCCCCAGGACAATATACAACTGAAAACTCACACCCCAGAAGTGACTCGAACCCATACTGCCAGGAGCAACGCAACTGGTATGTACAGGGACGCCTTAATCCGCTTGACCATCACGACCGGACATAAGGAAGTGATAGCCGAAGCTATTTGAACCACTTCCCCGCCGGCACTCGGATGGTAATCTTGGGCATAGCATTTTATCAAATCACCTCATTCTTTGGGGCACACGTGAGGAACACAAATGCAAACAAGCCTGAATGGTCCCCAGGACAATATACAACTGAAAACTCACACCCCAGAAGTGACTCGAACCCATTCTGCTAGGAGCAACGCAACTGGTATGTACAGGGACGCCTTAATCCGCTTGACCATCATGACCGGACATAAGGAAGTGATAGCCGAAGCTATTTGAACCACTTCCCCGCTGGCACTCGGATGGTAATCTTGGGCATAGCCTTTTATCAAATCACCTCATTCTTTGGGGCACACGTGAGGAACACAAATGCAAACAAGCCTGAATGGTCCCCAGGACAATATACAACTGAAAACTCACACCCCAGAAGTGACTCGAACCCATACTGCCAGGAGCAACGCAACTGGTATGTACAGGGACGCCTTAATCCGCTTGACTATCACGACCGGACATAAGAATGAGGTGATTTGATAAAATGCTATGCCCAAGATTACCATCCGAGTGCCGGCGGGGAAGTGGTTCAAATAGCTTCGGCTATCACTTCCTTATGTCCGATCGTGATGGTCAAGCGGATTAAGGCGTCCCTGTACATACCAGTTGCGTTGCTCCTGGCAGTATGGGTTCGAGTCACTTCTGGGGTGTAAGTTTTCAGTTGTATATTGTCCTGGGGACCATTCAGGCTTGTTTGCATATATATATATATGTCGTACCTAGTAGCCAGAACGCACTTCTTAGCCTACTATACATGGCCCGATTTGCCTAAAAAGCCTAGTTTTCATGAATTAATTGTTTTTCGACTACCTAACCTACCTAACCTAACCTAACCTGACGTTTTCGGCTACCTAACCTAACCTAACCTATAAAGATCGGTTAGGTTAGGTTAGGTTAGGTAGGGTTGGTTAGGTTCGGTCATATATCTACGTTAATTTTAACTCCAATAAAAACAAATTGACCTCATACATAATGAAAAGGGTAGCTTTATCATTTCATAAGAAAAAAATTAGAGAAAATATATTAATTCAAGAAAACTTGGCTTATTAGGCAAATCGGGCCTTGCATTGTAGGCTGAGAAGTGCGTTCTGGCTACTAGGTACGACATATATATATATATATATATTTCTTGATGCTTCTATATTGGAGCGGAGTCTTGAGGTGGGTAGAATATAGTTGTGCAATAATTGGCTGTTGATTGCTGGTGTTGACTTCTTGATGTGTAGTGCCTCGCAAACGTCAAGCCGCCTGCTATCGCTGTATCTATCGATGATTTCTGTGTTGTTTACTAGGATTTCTCTGGCGATGGTTTGGTTATGGGAAGAGATTATATGTTCCTTAATGGAGCCCTGTTGTTTATGCATCGTTAAACGCCTAGAAAGAGATGTTGTTGTCTTGCCTATATACTGGGTTTTTTGGAGCTTACAGTCCCCAAGTGGGCATTTGAAGGCATAGACGACGTTAGTCTCTTTTAAAGCGTTCTGTTTCGTGTCTGGAGAGTTTCTCATGAGTAGGCTGGCCGTTTTTCTGGTTTTATAGTAAATCGTCAGTTGTATCCTCTGATTTTTGTCTGTAGGGATAACGTTTCTATTAACAATATCTTTCAGGACCCTTTCCTCTGTTTTATGAGCTGTGGAAAAGAAGTTCCTGTAAAATAGTCTAATAGGGGGTATAGGTGTTGTGTTAGTTGTCTCTTCGGAGGTTGCATGGCTTTTCACTTTCCTTCTTATGATGTCTTCGATGAAACCATTGGAGAAGCCGTTATTGACTAGAACCTGCCTTACCCTACAGAGTTCTTCGTCGACTTGCTTCCATTCTGAGCTGTGGCTGAGAGCACGGTCGACGTATGCGTTAACAACACTCCTCTTGTACCTGTCAGGGCAGTCGCTGTTGGCATTTAGGCACATTCCTATGTTTGTTTCCTTTGTGTAGACTGCAGTGTGGAAACCTCCGCCCTTTTCCATGACTGTTACATCTAGAAAAGGCAGCTTCCCATCCTTTTCCGTCTCGTAAGTGAAACGCAGCACGGAACTCTGCTCAAATGCCTCCTTCAGCTCCTGCAGATGTCTGACATCAGGTACCTGTGTAAAAATGTCGTCAACATACCTGCAGTATATGGCCGGTTTCAAGTTCATGTCGACTAAGACTTTTTGCTCGATGGTACCCATGTAGAAGTTTGCAAACAGGACACCTAGGGGAGAACCCATGGCGACCCCATCTACTTGCTTATACATGTGCCCATCCGGGCTCAAGAAGGGTGCCTCTTTAGTACAAGCTTGGAGTAGTTTCCTCAGAATACTTTCTGGCATGTCATATATATATATATATATATATATATATATATATATATATATATATATATATATATATATATATATATATATATACACATATCACGTGTGTAATCACGCGAGAAAACTGTAAAAAAAATCATTCCTGGCCGGGGAGGATTGACCGGGCGCCAATCCTTAACTGTAGCCTCTGTTCACCCAGCAGTGAATGGGTACCTGGTTGTTAAACGATTCGGTGGGGTCGTATTCCGGGGAAATTAGGGTTAAGGACCTGCCCGAAACGCTACGCGTACTAGTGGCTTTACAAGAATGTATGAATGTATATATATATATATATATCGTACAAAGTAGCCAGAACGCCTTCTCAGTCTACTATGCAAGGCCCGATTTGCCTAATAAGACAAGTTTTCATGAATTAATTGTTTTTCGACAACCTAACCTACCTAACCTAACCGAACCTTACTTTTTCTGCTACCTAACCTAACCTAACCTATAAAGATAGGTTAGGTTAGGTTAGGTAGGGTTGGTTAGGTTCGGTCATATATCTACGTTAATTTTAACTCCAATAAAAAAAAATGATTTCATACATAATGAAATGGGTAGCTTTATCATTTCATAAGAAAAAAATTAGAGAAAATATATTAATTCAGAATAACTTGGCTTATTAGGCAAATCGGGCCTTGCATAGTAAGCTGAGAAGTGCGTTCTGGCTACTAGGTACGACATATATATATATATATATATATATATATATATATATATATATATATATATATATATATATATATATGTCGTACCTAGTAGCCAGAACTCACTTCTCAGCCTACTATTCAAGGCCCGATTTGCCTAATAAGCCAAGTTTTCCTGAATTAATATATTTACTATAATTTTTTTCTTATGAAATGATAAAGCAACCCTTTTCTCTATGTATGAGGTCAATTTTTTTTTATTGGAGTTAAAATTAACGTAGATATATGACCGAACCTAACCAACCCTACCTAACCTAACCTAACCTATATTTATAGGTAAGGTTAGGTTAGGTAGCCAAAAAAAGCTAGGTTAGGTTAGGTTAGGTAGGTTAGGTAGACGAAAAAACATTAATTCATGAAAACTTGGCTTATTAGGCAAATCGGGCCTTGAATAGTAGGCTGAGAAGTGCGTTCTGGCTATTAGGTACGACATATATATATATATATATATATATATATATATATATATATATATATATATATACATATATATATGTTGTACCTAGTAGCCAGAACGTCGTACTCGGCCTACTATGCAAGACCCGATTTGCGTAATAAACAAGTTTTTCAGAACTTCAATATTTTTCACAAAATTTTCTTGTTAATTGATAAAGCTATTCATTTTATTATGTGTGAGTTAATTTTTTTTTTAATTTTAGTCAAAACTAACGTAGATATATGACCGAACCTAACCAACCCTACCTAACCTAACCTAAGCTATCTGAACCTAACCTAAACTAACGTAACTAAATCAAGAAAGCAGCCCAAGAACTATAGACTTGGTCCTGTGAGAAGACTAAGGGGCCGCTGTCGGTTAGAGCAGTATGTTAGCTACTGGTGTACGCAGTGTTGTATAGACCGACGTATGGGCCTTCGGAGCCTTGAAGCAATCATGTTGTTGATGATCGGTTGTTCATGTGTTGAACATTTCACGAGGTGAACAAATGTAACTCCGATCAACGTCCCATTGTGACTGCCAGAGTGGCAAGCAGTTAGACCAGAGTGTTCACACGTGTTCAGCAGTCAGTTCACTTTGTGGGCCAAGGAAGAGGGGCACAGGGTGAACAGTCTAGAACACAAGATGTATTAAAAAAGATCTTTCTTTACTAGTATGTGTTTCAGTACGTGTCTCAGTACGAGTCTCAGTATGTGTCTCAGTATGTGTCTCAGTATGTGTCTCAGCATACTAGTGTCGTTGGAACGAGTCCCGTCCATTGTCTGAATCTTTCGTGTTCATATGCAGGCGATGAGTCACAATGACGTGGCTGAAGTATGTTGACCATACTTCAGCCATACTGAAGTATGTTGACCATACTTCAGCCATACTGAAGTATGTTGACCATACTTCACCCATACTGAAGTATGCTTTCGTGTTATCCTCGATAGAGTGACACTTCTGATTAACGTAACGAACACTTCCCTGTGTACTAGAAATGAATTAATTAAATAAAACCATTTTTGGGCAACGAGAGTGACTCACTGAATCCTTCCACAAGTACTGCATCGTTACCACGTATATAACTGGGCATTGGATACCCTTACAGTCTTGACACTGAATGTATTAGAAAATCCATAGGAGGCTGTGATGAGGATTGGAATCTATGCGCAGGGTGTTCCGAGACACACACACACACACTCTAGACGACTAGACCACGACATGATCTAGAACGTCTGACTGGGTCCACCCAGCACATAGGTTCGAATCGTTATCATAGCTCCTACGGATTCTCTCATTGATACAGTCACGATAGTGCCCTTCCTCTGTGTGGTTTGAATTGATTATTCGTTGTGAGCCTCTACTGAGCTCTAAGAGTGCGTTGTGCATTGGAGGAAAGCTGCAACCTGTTACTCTCGCGTACTTTCGTTGCTAATATCCTACATAGTGACCACCATGGGGGACTGGTATTGTTGCAAGCGGTTGCAGTCGTTACAGGTAGTTACAGTAAGCCTCCCTCTCCCTCACACACCCCTTCTTCTGTTGTTGACCAAACCACACACTAGAAAGTGAAAGGACGACGACGTTTCGGTCCGTCCTGGACCATTCTCAAGTCGATTGTGAATGTGTTGTTCCTTCTTCTGTTGTCCCCTCACCTCTGAAGTTGTTCCTTCCCTCTGAAGTTGTTCCTTCCCTCTGAAGTTGTTCCTTTCTTCTGAAGTTGTTCCGTCATTATACTGTGTCTCCCTCGCACTTCTTACATACCTCTACCCTCCCAACCTGCTCTTACCCCTCCCTCCAAACTCCCTCCTAGCCCTTCTACCATTCTCCTCCCCCTCCCCTAGTCCTCCCACCATTCTACTCCCTCCCTCCTAGCCCTCCCACCATTCTCCTTCCTCCATTCTAGCCCTCCCACCATTCTCCTCCCTCCCTCCAATCCCTCCCACCATTCTCCTACCTCCCTCCTAGAAACCTCCTTCTTTCTCTTTCTTTGGGACAAGAGGCAACTCCTTCGTTATATTTTAGGAAAGAAATACATTAGGATTAGCTCATGTTTCACGGAGAATTGGAATGTCTACGAGTTATAAGGCCGTTGGCGGAGAAGGGGGGGGGGGTGAGTACTGGAGAAGGGGTGGCACGGGGTTACTAGTGGTATGAGAGCCATCTCTAGAGGGAACTGGGAGTATATAGACTACGAGAAGATGTTGTTGTTTATCTGGGAGGAACTAGATGTGCGCAATGCAGTGGATGCGTGCGTGCGTGCGCGCGCACCCAACAACAGAACTGTGTTTTATTTGAGGATGAAGACTTACGAAGCCAGTGTGGGCTTTTGAGGCTTCATAAAGGCTTCATAAGATTTTGTAGAGGACTGGAAAGGCTTCTGAAAGTTTATCGAAACGTAGTAATTTGCTCAGGCAAATGGGTTAGAGAAAGAGGCTTTTATAGGAGTCCTAAAGCTATTGGAGACTTTTAAGTGCCTTTGCAGGCCAATGCAGGATAGTGAAGGCTTTACAGGGGTACGAAAGTTAGGATTCCGTATCCTTGTAAATCCTGTTTACAGGATTCTACGACTTTTAGGCGGTCAATGGAAGATTATGAACGGCTTTGGTCGACTATTGGAGGCTTCAGATACCTTTTTTGTAGTATTGAGGGGTTTACTACTTTGCTGTTGCATATAGAGGGTTTGTTGTGGTTTATGGAGGCTTGGAGTTGCTTAGGTAGGATTGTTGTATCCTATAGAGGGTTGTAGTATCCTATGGAGGGGATGTAGTATCCTATAGAGGGTTGTAGTATCCTATGGAGGGGATGTAGTATCCTATAGAGGGTTGTAGTATCCTATGGAGGGGATGTAGTATCCTATAGAGGGTTGTAGTATCCTATGGAGGGGTTGTAGTATCCTATGGAGGGCTGTTTTTTCTTAAGGAGATTTGCTGTGATTTATTGACAATTGTTGTGGCTTCTGGAGGGTTGAGGAAAGATGTAGAAGCTTGCGACGATTTGTGCAGGAAGTTGAGGCTTCTCTTGGGTCGTGTTTTGAAGACAACTCAACAAAATTGAAGTGACTGTAGAAGTTTTTCGGAAGTTTTCTGCTGGCTTTTGAGGGTTTTTAAAGAATTTTATAGAGGCTCCTAAACTGGTATTTGTAAGCCTATTATGGTAATTAAAGTAATCTTTGGCTACATATGTGTTTCCTTACATCCATATCTGCGCCATTAGTCCATCCTTATCTACTCTGCCAATTCTCTTTAGGATTTTGCACGTCACAAGCATGTCTCTACTCCGTACTGAGAGATAATTTCCTCAGTTTTTTTTATACTCCACCTCTTTCAGCTACGGGGTCCAGAGTTCTATTGTACCCATGAATCTCCTCCAGGGGTGTGTGTGTGTGTGTGTACTCGCTCACCTCGTTGTGCTCGCCGGGGGTTGAGCTTCGGCTCTTTGGGTCCCGCCTCTCAACTGTCAATCAACTGGTGTAAAGATTCTGGAGCCTTCTGGGTTCAATCATATCTACATTTGAAACGATGTAGTCTGCCACCACCAGATCCCTAACGGATGTGTACTCACCTAGTTGTATTTACCTAGTTGTGCTTGCAGGGGTTGAGCTCTGCTCTTTCGGTCCGCCTCTCAACTGTCAATCAACTGTTACTAACTACTAATTTTCCTTCCACCCCCCCCCCCATACTCACACACAAAGGAAGCAGCTCGGAACAGCTGTCTAACTCCGAGGTACCTATTTACTGCTAGGTAACAAGGGGCATCAGGGTGAAAGAAACTCTGCCCATTTGTCTCTGCCTGGTCCGGGAATCGAACCCGGCCAAAAGATTACGAGTCCCGCGAGCTGTACACTGAGCTACCAGACCCCTTAATGTGTGTATGTGTGTGTGTGTGTGTGTGTGTGTGTGTGTGTGTGTGTGTGTGTGTGTGTGTGTGTGTGTGTGTGTGTGTGTGTACTTACCTAATTGTACTTACCTAATTGTGCTTGCGGGGGTTGAGCTCTGGCTCTTTGGTCCCGCCTCTCAACCGTCAATCAACTGGTGTACAGATTCCTGAGCCTATTGGGCTCTATCATATCTACATTTGAAACTGTGAATGGAGTCAGCCTCCACCACATCACTTCCTAATGCATTCCATTTGCTAACTACTCTGACACTGAAAAAGTTCTTTCTAACGTCTCTGTGGCTCATTTGGGTACTCAGCTTCCACCTGTGTCCCCTTGTTCGCGTCCCACCAGTGTTGAAAAGTTCGTCCTTGTTTACCCGGTCGATTCCCCTGAGGATTTTGTAGGTTGTGATCATGTCCCCCCTTACTCTTCTGTCTTCCAGTGTCGTGAGGTGCATTTCCCGCAGCCTTTCCTCATAACTCATGCCTCTTAGTTCTGGGACTAGTCTAGTAGCATACCTTTGGACTTTTTCCAGCTTCGTCTTGTGCTTGACAAGGTACGGGCTCCATGCTGGGGCCGCATACTCCAGGATTGGTCTTACATATGTGGTGTACAAGATTCTGAATGATTCCTTACACAGGTTCCTGAACGCCGTTCTGATGTTAGCCAGCCTCGCATATGCCGCAGACGTTATTCTCTTTATGTGGGCTTCAGGAGACAGGTTTGGTGTGATATCAACTCCTAGATCTTTCTCTCTGTCTGTTTCATTAAGTACTTCATCTCCTATTCTGTATCCTGTGCCTGGCCTCCTGTTTCCACTGCCTAGTTTCATTACTTTGCATTTACTCGGGTTGAACTTCAACAGCCATTTGTTGGACCATTCACTCAGTCTATCCAGGTCATCTTGTAGCCTCCTACTATCATCCTCTGTTTCAATCCTCCTCATAATTTTTGCATCGTCGGCAAACATTGAGAGGAACGAATCTATACCCTCTGGGAGATCATTTACATATACCAGAAACAGTATAGGTCCAAGGACTGACCCCTGCGGGACTCCACTTGTGACGTCTCGCCAATCTGAGACCTCACCCCTCACACAGACTCGTTGTCTCCTGTTGCTTAGGTATTCCTCTATCCACCGGAGTACCTTCCCTCTCACTCCAGCCTGCATCTCCAACTTTCGCACTAGCCTCTTGTGTGGCACTGTATCAAAGGCTTTCTGACAATCCAAAAATATGCAGTCTGCCCACCCTTCTCTTTCTTGCCTTATTTTTGTTGCCTGGTCGTAGAATTCAAGTAACCCTGTGAGGCAGGACCTGCCATCCCTGAACCCATGTTGATGCTGTGTTACAAAGTTCCTTCGCTCCAGATGCTCCACTAGTTTTTTTCGCACAATCTTCTCCATCAGCTTGCATGGTATGCAGGTTAGGGACACTGGCCTGTAGTTCAGTGCCTCCTGTCTATCCCCTTTCTTGTATATCGGGACTACGTTAGCTGCTTTCCAAGTATCTGGCAGTTCCCCTGTTGCCAGTGATTTGTTATACACTATGGAGAGTGGTAGGCTCAGTTCTCTTGCTCCTTCCTTTAGAACCCAAGGGGAGATTCCATCTGGGCCTATAGCCTTCGTCACGTCCAACTCTAGTAAACACTTCCTTACTTCCCCACTGGTAATCTCAAACTCTTCCAGTGGTTCCTGGTTAGCTATTCCCTCACTTACCTCTGGAATTTCTCCTTGTTCTAAGGTGAAGACCTCCTGGAATTTCTTATTCAATTCCTCACACACTTCCTTGTCATTTGTAGTGAATCCTTCCGCCCCTATCCTTAATCTCATAACCTGTTCCTTTACTGTTGTTTTTCTCCTAATGTGGCTATGCAACAATTTAGGCTGAGTCTTTGCCTTGCTTGCGATGTCATTTTCGTATTGTCTTTCTGCCTCTCTTCTCATCCTGACATATTCATTCCTGGCATTCTGGTATCTTTCTCTGCTCTCCAGTGTCCTGTTATTCCTATAGTTTCTCCATGCCCTTTTACTTTGCTGCTGAGCTAGCCTACATCTTTGATTAAACCATGGGTTTCTCATCTTCATTTCTCTGTTTTCCTTTTGGATTGGGACAAACTTGTTTGCTGCGTCCTTGCACTTCTGCGTGATGTAATCCATCATATCTTGGGCCGTCTTTCCCCTGAGCTCTGTTTCCCATGCTATATCTGTTAGGAATTTTCTTATCCCCTCATAGTTTCCCTTTCGGTATGCTAACCTTTTGGTTTCGGTATCCCTCCTCGAGTTCAATAACCCTTCTTCAATCAAGTACTCAAACACCAGTACACTGTGTGTGTGTGTGTGTGTGTGTGTGTGTGAATTATGGCACAGCTCTGCAAGGCATATTAAACACGATTGGTGCAGTGTGATTGGTGTTTTACTGCTAGGTAAGTTTGCACAATAGACTTGAGAATAGTCCAGGACGGACCGAAACGTCGTCGTCCCTCAACTTTCTAGGTGTAGTTTGGTCAACATATTTCAGCCAGGTTATTGTGACTCCTCTTCTGGATATCTCCCCTTTTTCTCACAGGTTCGTATCTCTCTCCACTATCCTCCTCAGCCTTTCCCGCTCTTCTTCCTTCACACTCTCTCCTTCCAGAACCCCTTTCCCTTCTCTCCCTCGTCTCTCCCTCATCTCTTTTAGCATCCACTTCTCCCTGATGCCTCTGGGCCTACTGCCTATTCTTCCCATTTTTCTTGTCTCCCTTTTCCACGCCACAAGGGTTGTTTTAATATAACAGAGAGAGGGAGAAGATGAGAGAAAAAGGGAGGAAGAGGGAGGAGAGGGAAGAGGAGGAAAAATTTGAGGAAAGGAGGACGTGTAGAGTGCATTCGAAAGATATGGGAAAGAGGGAGTAGGGAAAGGTACTATAGTGAGAAGGGAGGCGGATCAGAGAAGAGGAGAGTAGCAAAGTACCCTGAAGAGGGGTTCCCGATGGAAGGGAACAGAGGGGTCGAGGGGGGAAAAGGGGATATTGCGGGGAACTGGAAACAGAGAGGGTCGGAGAGAGCGGAGCAAGGGAGACGAAGCAGAGGAGAGGGGAGCGAGGGAGAGGGGAGCGAGGGAGAGAGGATCCAGGGAGAGGGGAGTGAGGGAGAAGGGGAGTGAGGGTAAGGGGAGTGAGGGAGAGGAGAGTGAGGGAGAGGAGGGGCCAGGTATTACCCTCATCAACACACACTGCCACTAAAAGGCCAAGTTTATCTTAACACCGCAAATTTGGGGAGAGTGGGCGGATGGTAAGAGATGGAGGAGGGAGAGATGTAGAAGGGAGAGAAGGAGCAGGAGGAGGAGCAGGAGGAGGGAGAGGAGGTAGTGTAAGAGAAGATGCCGGACTAAGGGGAAGAGAAGATGGTAGTACTTACCTATCAGTGACTTGGAGGGATTGGGGGGTCTAACTCTTTATGACCCGCCTCCTGTTGTGGGACCTCTTGAGTTATAACTTAATTATTCTGACGGTAGCGGAGGAGGAGGAGGAGGAGGAGGAGGAGGAGGAGGAGGAGGAGGAGGAGGAGGAGGAGGAGGAGGAGGAAGAGGAGGAGGAGGAGGAGGAGACGTAGGAGTAGGAGGGAGGAGAGGAATGTGTAGGTGGCGAGAGGTATATTCTTTGGTATTTTATTAATATTCAATTTATCTTATTTCCTTTCTTCCATACAAAGTGTGCGTTCACCTTGATTTGCTCACCTAAACGTGTTAACCTAGACGTGCTCACCTAGATGTGTTCACCTAGACGTGTTCACCTAGACGTGTTCACCTAGACGTGCTCACCTAGACGTGTTCACCTAGACGTGTTCACCTAGATGTGTTCACCTAGACGTGATCACCTTGATTTGCTCACCTAAACGTGTTCACCAAGACGTGTTCACCTAGACGTGTTCACCAAGACGTGCTCACCTAGACGTGTTAACCTAGACGTGTTCACTTAGACGTGTTCACCTAGATGTGCTCACCTAGACGTGTTCACCTAAACGTGCTCACCTAGACGGGTTCACTTAGACGTGCTCACCTAGACGTGCTCATCTAGACGTGTTCACCTAGACGTGTTCACCTAGACGTGTTCACCTAGATGTGCTCACCTAAACGTGTTCACCTAAACGTGCTCTTCTAGACGGGTTCACTTAGACGTGTTCACCTAGATGTGCTCACCTAGACGTGTTCACTTAGACGTGTTCACCTAGACGTGTTCATTTAGACGTGTTCACCTAGACGTGTTCACCTAGACGTGTTCACCTAGATGTGCTCACCTAGACGTGTTCACTTAGACGTGTTCACCTAGACGTGTTCATTTAGACGTGTTCACCTAGACGTGTTCACCTAGACGTATTCACCTAGATGTGCTCACCTAGACGTGTTCACCTAGACGTGTTCACCTAGACGGGTTCACTTAGACGTGCTCACCTAGACGTGCTCACCTAGACGTGCTCACCCAGACGTGTTCACCTAGATGTGTTCACCTAGATGTGTTCACCTAGATGTGCTCAAATAGATGTGTTCGCCTAGATGGGTTCGCCTAGATGTGCTCACCTATATGTGCTCACCTAGATGTGTTCACTATATGTGCTCACCTATATGTGTTCATCTGGATGTGTTCCCCTTGATGTGTTTACCTAGATGTGTTCACCTAGACGTGTTCACCTAGAAGTGCTCACCTAGATGTGTTAACCTAGACGTGCTCACCTAAACATGTTCACCTAGATGTGTTCGCCTAGATGTGTTCACCTAGACGTGCTCACCTAAATGTGTTCACCTAGATTTGTTCACTAGATGTGCTAACCTAAATGTGTTCACCTAGATGTGCTCACCTAGATGTGTTCACCTAGACATGTTCACCTAGACCTGCTCACCTAGACGTGTTCACCTAGACGTGTTCACCTAGATGTGTTCACCTAGATGTGTTCACCTAGATGTGTTCACCTAGACGTGTTCACCTAGATGTGTTCACCTAGATGTGTTCATCTAGACGTGTTCACCTAGATGTGTTCACCTAGATGTGTTCACCTAGATGTGTTCACCTAGACGTGTTCACCTAGATGTGTTCACCTAGATGTGTTCACCTAGACGTGTTCACCTAGATGTGTTCACCTAGATGTGTTCACCTAGACGTGTTCACCTAGATGTGTTCACCTAGACGTGTTCACCTAGATGTGTTCACCTAGATGTGTTCATCTAGACGTGTTCACCTAGGTGTGTTCACCTAGATGTGTTCACCTAGATGTGTTCACCTAGATGTGTTCACCTAGACGTGTTCACCTAGATGTGTTCACCTAGATGTGTTCATCTAGACGTGTTCCCCTAGACGTCTTCACCTAGATGTCCTCATCTAGACGTGTTCCCCTAGACGTCTTCACCTAGATGTCCTCATCTAGATGTGTTCACCTAATTGTGCTTGGGGGGTTGAGCTCCGGCTCCTTGGTCCCGCCTCTCAACTGTCAATCAACTGGTGTACAGATTCCTTAGCCTATTGGGCTCTATCACATCTACATTTGAAACTGTGTATGGAGTCAGCCTCCACCACAACACTACTTAATGCATTCCATTTGTTAACTACCTGACACTGAAAAAATTCTTTCTAACGTCTCTGTGGCTCCTCTGGGTATTAAGTTTCCACCTGTGTCCCCTTGTTCGTGTTCCACTCATGCTCCTTGTCCACCCTGTTAATTCCCCATTGAGAATTTTCTAGGTGGTTATAATTTTTCCTCTTACTCTTCTGTTTTCCAGGGTTGTAAGGTTCAGCTCCCTTAGCCTTTCCTCGTAGCTCATTCCTCTCAATTCCGGGACCAGTCTGGTGGCATACATCTGAATCTTCTCAAATTTCATCTTGCGTTTAACTAGGTATCGACTGCAGGCTGGAACTACATACTTCAGGATTGGTCTTATATAAGTGGTATACAGGGTCCTGAACGATTCCTTACACAAGTTTCTTTAATCAGTTCTTATATTGGTCAGTCTAGCACAGGGGTGGGCAACCTCTGGCACGCGTGCCAAACTTGGCACGCCGATGACTTGTCTCTGGCACGCAAGAGCATAGGTTACCCTAAGCACAGATGCAAGCACATGTTACCCTAAGCACAGACAAAAAAACTACTTTCCTTGGGGTATAAGCTTACATGCCATGACAGTATATGTACGTCCTGGTGGTGAAGAGGTTTAAGCTATACGAAGCTAAAGAGGTCTCAAGAAAAAGAAGTTGATCTTGTTGCCATAGTTACCCTCTTTTTTTACGTCATCGATCATGCCGATGTATGATGATTCCCCTCTATTTACTTTGGCTCATATTTTATGTAATAAGCCTTTCTAACCTAAAGGCTGCACCCATAACCATAGTGTACACTGACAATCATATCTGTGAAGGCAAAATACGCCATGCCTGCCCACCTTTAAAAATTAATTTCGTAAACTTTGAATTTAAACCCCCACAACATCTTTCCCCCCCCCCCCTAAACCTCATGTGTTTGAATGCCGCCCGACTTCAGTTTGGCGCATATTAATTAAACTCACTTTACTATCTAAATCTAAAGCATCTTTACCTTCGAAAGCTAAAGAAAGATAAGAATTCTTATGCTCTCCCCCTTCTCTCCATTGACGGCCGTAATATAACCAGTGAAATCAACAGTCCCCAACCACCATGAAGTCCCCGTAATGAACACATGTTCAGACGATCTCAGACTCGTAACTCTCTCTCGCAGTCTTGCTTCGTAGTGTTTCTCACTGTTGCTCACTTGCCTCCTCCCCGAGAAGAAGGTCAGTACTTCATCTCCAGGTGAAAATTATTCCCCTTATAAATCAATAACTTTGTGAAACTCAATATCATTGTAAGAATGGTCTTAATCCTTAAATTCCCACGTACTCGCTCGCCTGCTCCCTAAGAACAGAGCTGACATAAGCAAGATGTCACCGACTCAACGATGTTTCGCCACAACACACCATACAAACACACAAAAACGGGTTTTGTCTATCGAACTAAGTGAAGTCTTATAAACTCTTGGCGTAAGTACTCAATGCCTAGGAAGTAGTGTCTTTGTGATAAGCGGCTGCTGGTGTTGTTTCTGGAATTATGTAAAATAAAGAAAACCCTCTAATTTTCATAAAATAAAAAAAAATCCTCTGAAGATTTTTATTATGTTCATTGTCTCGTCACGCTTACCTCAAACATTGGCTTATTAAACTTATTGATTGGTATTAGAATAAACGTACGTATACTTTACTACAAAGTTTGTGTGTGCTATAATATTAACAGGAAATAAATAATTCTTTAAATACTCGCATTTCAGTAGAAGTAGGCTAATTCATTTCTCGTCACTGCACTTCACAACGACAACACAATCCGTTATCATTACTATTCATTGGAGTTACTCATCAATACTATTTTGACTTACTTTTGATCTTCCTTCTCTTCCATGCATATCAATATATTACTTATTTTAATTTCATGCCCTTAACAGATTGTACAGAATGTCACCACCACCAGCTAAGAAACGATGTCAGTCAAATGAAGAGGATATTAGAGAATTTAAGAAATACTGGACTGAAAAGTTTGGCATGATTAAGAAGAACAACTGTCTCAGAACAACTGTTCTGACTCAGTTGTTTGTAGAACTTCTTCTGTAAAGAGACATTTTGAAAATGTTTATAAGAACTTAAGCAATAAAACTGAGGAGGAACAAAGAGAATTAATTTCTCGTGAACTGAGCAAGACAAAAACACAAGCTGAAACTTTTATTAATTATATTTCAGGTAGGCCCAGTTCCAACTTAGTTGCTGCTAGTTTTGAAGTTTCAAAAGTTATTGCCCAACACGGAAAGCCTCTCTGTGATGGGCAGTATATTAAAGAAGCTTGGCTAGAATGTGCACCTTTTCTTTTTGACAACTTTTCAGAAAAGAAAAAGATTATTCAGCGCATTAAAGATTTGCCTGTGAGTAGGAAAACAGTTAAGGATAGGATACTTAAGTTGGAAAGAAATACAGCTGAACAATTGACAAAAGATTTGTCTTCATGCAAGTTTTTTTCTATTTGTGTTGATGAAAGTACAGACATTACATTATCAGCTAGGCTAGCCATATTTTCTAGATTTTGTAGGGGTGATGAAGTATGTGAAGAGATGGTTGCTCTTGCATCACTACCTGAGCGTACTACCGGGGATGAAATATGTAAAACAGTTGTGAACGAATTCTCTACTCGGCAAATTGACATTTCAAAAGTAGTATCCGTCACAACAGATGGTGCCCCAAACATGACTGGTGAGAAGGCAGGATTTGTAAATCTGTTTGCAAAAAGTGTTGATCATCCACTGATTGGCTTCCATTGCATCATACATGAGGAGGCTTTATGTGCAAAAGCTGGCCTAAAGGAACTGCAAGAAGTGATGCAAACAGTTACCAAGGTTGTTAATTACATTTGTGGTCTGCCTTTAAATAAAAGACAATTTCAAACTCTACTGGATGAGGTAGAATCTGTGTATAAAGGACTGAAAATGTACAACCATGTTCGTTGGCTTAGCAGAGGCTTGGTTCTGAAACGATTTATTGAATGCTTAGATGAGATAAAGCTCTATTTGAACGACCAACAAGTGTCATACCAGGAATTTTCTGACATCGTGTGGGTTTGTAAACTGATATTTTTTGCTGAATTTTGTGAACATTTAAATGAATTGAATATTAAGTTACAGGGCTCTGGTAAGACACTTGATGTTATGTTTTGTTACATAAAAGCTTTTGAAATGAAGCTTAAAGTTTTTAAGAGGGATGTAGATAATGAGAGATTTAGATACTTTCCAAACCTAAAGAGGTACATCAGTGATCTAAAAGATGACAGAACAGACCACAAATGTCTTCAAAAGCTGTTTGTAAACATTATCGAGTCAACAGTTTGGCAGTTCTCTACAAGATTTGCCAAATTCAGAGAACTGGAAGAAACAGTAAAGTTCATCAAGTTTCCAGACAGCATCAAAATGGATGAACTAAACTTGCAAATGTTTTCATGGATAGACATGGATGATTTAGAGATGCAGTTGATTGAATTTCTGAGTAGCTCAATTTGGAAGCAGAAATTTGTTGACCTTAGAGTTGACTTGGAAAATATTGAAAGAGAGATTAGAGATGAAAGTAACAAAGAGAAATGCGGAAAACGACGTATTAAGGACTTGGAATACTATTCCAGAAAATTATGTCTGTTTAAAAAAACCTTGCAACAGCATTGCTAACCATGTTTTCGTCTACATATGCTTGCGAATCTTTGTTCTCAATTATGAACTTTGTTAAGTCTCGTAACAGGAGTAGCATGACAGATGAAACTAGCGCTGCATGCATATCTCTCAATGTTACTAAATATAAACCCGATGTAAAATCTCTGTCATCAGTTATGCAGCAGCAGAAGTCTCACTGACAGTATATAAAAGGAGTCAACAAATTTTTTTTCTGTTGTATTCTATTAAAATAACAAAAGCTTAAAGGCTGTTGAAATGTACTTCTGAAGGTTAAATAAAAAAAAAATCAGTTTTTTTTTTATGCTATGTTTAACTGCACTGAGGTAATTTATTATATTTTCGTTTAAAAAGTTCTTGAGCGATACCAAATATGTTCTAAAAAAAATGGTTGGCACGTGGAAAAAGTTTGTGTCAGAGACTTGGCTGATTTTGGCACGCACTCTCAAAAAGGTTGCCCACCCCTGGTGACTCTAGCATAAGCCGCTGATGATATCCTTTTGAGGTGGGCCTCTGGGGACAGGTTCGGTGTGATATCGACCCCCAGATCGTTCTCTCTATTTGACTCTTGCAGCATTTCACCTCCAAGATGGTACCTTGTGTTCAGTCGGTGACATCTTGCTTATGTCAGCTCTGTTCTTAGGGAGCAGGCGAGCGAGTACGTGGGAATTTAAGGATTAAGACTATTCTTACAATGATATTGAGTTTCACAAAGTTATTGATTTATAAGGGGAATAATTTTCACCTGGAGATGAAGTACTGACCTTCTTCTCGGGGAGGAGGCAAGTGAGCAACAGTGAGAAACACTACGAAGCAAGACTGCGAGAGAGAGTTACGAGTCTGAGATCGTCTGAACATGTGTTCATTACGGGGACTTCATGGTGGTTGGGGACTTGATTTCACTGGTTATATTACGGCCGTCAATGGAGAGAAGGGGAGAGCATAAGAATTCTTATCTTTCTTTAGCTTTCGAAGGTAAAGATGCTTTAGATTTAGATAGTAAAGTGAGTTTAATTAATATGCATCAAACTGAAGTCGGGCGGCATTCAAACACATGAGGTTTAGGGGGGGGGGAGATGTTGTGGGGGTTTAAATTCAAAGTTTACGAAATTAATTTTTAAAGGTGGGCAGGCATGGCGTATTTTGCCTTCACAGATATGATTGTCAGTGTACACTATGGTTATGGGTGCAGCCTTTAGGATAGAAAGGCTTATTACATAAAATATGAACCAAAGTAAATAGAGGGGAATCATCATACATCGGCATGATCGATGACGTAAAAAAAGAAGGTAACTATGGCAACAAGATCAACTTATTTTTCTTGAGACCTCTTAAGCTTCGTAGAGCTTAAACCTCTTCACCACCAGGACGTACATATACTGTCAAGGCATGTAAGCTTATACCCCAAGGAAAGTAGTTTTTTTTTGTCTGTGCTTAGGGTAACATGTGCTTGCATCTGTGCTTAGGGTAACCTATACTCTTGCGTGCCAGAGACAAGTCATCGGCGTGCCAAGTTTGGCACTCGTGCCAGAGGTTGCCCACCCCTGGCCTATACCCTCTGGAAGGTCGTTTACATATAATAGAAACAGGATGGGTCCGAGTACAGAGACCTGTGGAACCCCCGCTGGTGACATCTCGTCACTCTGATTCCTCCCCCATCTCCATTACTCGCTGTTTGCTACTGCTTAGATACTCCCTTATCCACTGGAGCACCTTACCTTTTACTCCTGCCTGTTGCTCCAAACTTTTGTAACAGCCTTTTGTGAGGTACTGTGTCAAAGGCTTTCTGACAGTCCAAGAAAATGCAGTCTGCCCACCCTTCTC
Source organism: Procambarus clarkii (assembly GCF_040958095.1). Classification (NCBI taxonomy): domain Eukaryota; kingdom Metazoa; phylum Arthropoda; class Malacostraca; order Decapoda; family Cambaridae; genus Procambarus; species Procambarus clarkii. The sequence continues at coordinate 18,026,210 of NC_091157.1, forward strand.
TTTCCTGCCTAATTTGTATTGCTTGGTCATAGAATTCTATGAGGCCTGTGTGGCACGATTTACCATCTCTGAACCCATGCTGGTGGTGTGTTACAAAGCTGTTTCCCTCCAGATGCTCTACGAGCCTTTTCCTCACAATCTTCTCCATCACTTTGCATGGTATACAAATTAAGGAAACCGGCCTGTAGTTCAGTGCCTCTTGCCTGTCACCCTTTTTGTAAATTGGGACTATATTTGCTGCCTTTCAGCTTTCCGGAAGGTCTCCCATTTCCAGTGACCTGTTATACACCATAGAGAGTGGCACACTTAGTTCTTCTACACCTTCTTTTAGAATCCACGGTGAGATTCTGTCATTCAGTGAATCCACGGTGAGCCTTTGTCACATCCAGCTCTAACAGATTCCTTTTGACCTCTTCACTGGTGAGGAAAAATTCCTCCAGGTTTGCTCGGTTTGCCTCCTCATTTATTGCAGGGACCTCTCCTTGCTATATTGTGAAGACCTCCGGGAATCTCTTGTTGAGTTCTTCACACACCTCTTAGTCGCTCTCTGTGTATCTGTTCTCCCCTTTTCTCAGTTTCATCACTTGTTCCTTCACTGCTGTTTTCCTCCTGATGTGGCTGTGGAGCAGTTTTGGTTGGGTCTTAGATTTACTCGCGATGATATTTTCATACTGTCTCTCTGCTTCTCTCCTCACTCTGTGGTACTCATTTCTGGCCCTCTGGTATCTCTCCCTGCTCTCATGGTGTTCTGTTATTCCTGTAGCTTCGCCATGTTCTTTTTTTCAATTGCTTCGCTGCCGCACATTCCTCGTTGAACCATGGATTCTTCTGTTGTTTTTAATTTTTCACTTTTTGGACTGGGATAAACCTGTCTGCAGCCTCCTGATACTTCTGAGTGACATAATCCATCATATCCTGTACAGTCTTTTCTCTGAGTTCTGTTTCCCATGGTATTCCCATTAGGAAGTGCCTTATCTCGTCACATTTTCCTCTTTGGTAATTTAGTCTTTTTCCTTCCAATTCCATTCTTGGATAGGTTATCCCTACTTCTACCAGACACTCAAATGTCAATACACTGTGGTCACCTATTCCTATGGGGGCTTCATATTTGACTTCCCTTATTTCTGAGTCATTTAAGGTGAATATCAGGTCGAGTCTAGCTGGTTCGTCATTTATTTTCATTCTTGTGGGTTCCTTGACATGTTGGCTCAGAAAGTTCCTTGTACTCACTTCCAAACGTTTAGATCTCCATGTATCTTCACCTCTATGTGGGTCCCCATTCTCCCAGTCTATCTTTCCTTGGTTGAAATCGC
>NC_091157.1:18050022-18080749 GCF_040958095.1 Procambarus clarkii
GAAACAATGGATATTGAATAGAAGTGTTTGTAGAAAGCCTATTGGTCCATATTTCTTGATGCTTCTATATTGGAGCGGAGTCTTGAGGTGGGTAGAATATAGTTGTGCAATAATTGGCTGTTGATTGCTGGTGTTGACTTCTTGATGTGTAGTGCCTCGCTGCAGGAGCTGAAGGAGGCATTTGAGCAGAGTTCCGTGCTGCGTTTCACTTACGAGACGGAAAAGGATGGGAAGCTGCCTTTTCTAGATGTAACAGTCATGGAAAAGGGCGGAGGTTTCCACACTGCAGTCTACACAAAGGAAACAAACATAGGAATGTGCCTAAATGCCAACAGCGACTGCCCTGACAGGTACAAGAGGAGTGTTGTTAACGCATACGTCGACCGTGCTCTCAGCCACAGCTCAGAATGGAAGCAAGTCGACGAAGAACTCTGTAGGGTAAGGCAGGTTCTAGTCAATAACGGCTTCTCCAATGGTTTCATCGAAGACATCATAAGAAGGAAAGTGAAAAGCCATGCAACCTCTGAAGAGACAACTAACACAACACCTATACCCCCTATTAGACTATTTTACAGGAACTTCTTTTCCACAGCTCATAAAACAGAGGAAAGGGTCCTGAAAGATATTGTTAATAGAAACGTTATCCCTACAGACAAAAATCAGAGGATACAACTGACGATTTACTATAAAACCAGAAAAACGGCCAGCCTACTCATGAGAAACTCTCCAGACACGAAACAGAACGCTTTAAAAGAGACTAACGTCGTCTATGCCTTCAAATGCCCACTTGGGGACTGTAAGCTCCAAAAAACCCAGTATATAGGCAAGACAACAACATCTCTTTCTAGGCGTTTAACGATGCATAAACAACAGGGCTCCATTAAGGAACATATAATCTCTTCCCATAACCAAACCATCGCCAGAGAAATCCTAGTAAACAACACAGAAATCATCGATAGATACAGCGATAGCAGGCGGCTTGACGTTTGCGAGGCACTACACATCAAGAAGTCAACACCAGCAATCAACAGCCAATTATTGCACAACTATATTCTACCCACCTCAAGACTCCGCTCCAATATAGAAGCATCAAGAAATATGGACCAATAGGCTTTCTACAAACACTTCTATTCAATATCCATTGTTTCGTGTTCTGTCTTGTGTTGATACTTTTAATACCCTATTAATATCCTCTAATGCCACATCATCCTTCCCACCTCACTCAAATGTAATGCCACATCACCCTTCCCACCTCACTCAAAAGTAGATATAAAATCAGGGAAATGCAAGTTCTAATCAGTTGTGTATTTGTGAAGTCTTTGAAAATGTAATAAGTTTTACGAAACGCGCCCGTGTCGCGTCAGACTAGAAATAAAAATGAATTTTGGAGAAGTGATTTTTGATTTACCTCCAACAGTGAAGCATAATGTACGAAAGATTGAGAAAATTCGTGTTAGAATTATTAATCTTACTTTTTCGGTCATATTTAATAAAATATGTCTACAGGAAAGACTGCTACCAAAATATACTAATATATATATATATATATATATATATATATATATATATATATATATATATATATATATATATATATATATATATATATATATATATATATATATATATATATATATATATATATATATATATAAATATATATATATATATATATATATATATATATATATATATATATATATATATATATAGATATATATATATATATATATATATATAGATATATATATATATATATATATATATATATATATATATATATATAAATATATATATATATATATATATATATATATATATATATATATATATATATATATATATATATATATATATATATATATATTTATATATATATATATATATATATATATATATATATATCTATATATATATATATATATATATATATATATCTATATATATATATATATATATATATATATATATATATATATATATATATTTATATATATATATATATATATATATATATATATATATATATATATATATATATATATATATATATATATATATATATATATATATAGCTGTGGAAATGTCAAGACACATAAGCCTGGAAACCCACTTCGGCCAATCATCAGCCAGATACCCACACCCACATACAGACTGGCAAAGTGACTCAGCGGCTTGCTGACTCCTTATGTCCCTTGCACCTTCAGCCTTAAGTCACCAAAGGAATTTGTTGACTTATTGCGGGGAACACAGGCCACAGGGATAAGAGCCTCGTTGGACGTAGAATCACTGTTTACCAACGTACCTGTGGATGAAACAATCAGGATGATAGCGGACAGAGTGTATCATATCCGGCCTGTACTCCTCTTGACATAACAGAAAACATTTTAAGGAAACTACTCCAAGCTTGTACTAAAGAGGCACCCTTCTTGAACCCGGATGGGCACATGTATAAGCAAGTAGATGGGGTCGCCATGGGTTCTCCCCCTAGGTGTCCTGTTTGCGAACTTCTACATGGGTACCATCTAGCAAAAAGTCTTAGTCGACATGAACTTGAAACCGGCCATATACTGCAGGTATGTTGACGACATTTTTACACAGGTACCTGATGTCAGACATCTGCAGGAGCTGAAGGAGGCATTTGAGCGGAATTCTGTGTTGCGTTTCACTTACGAGATGGAGAAGGATGGGAAGCTGCCCTTTCTAGATGTAACAGTCATGGAAAGGAGCAGAGGTTTCCACACTGCAGTCTACACTAAGGAAACAAACATAGGAATGTGCCTCAATGCCAACAGTGACTGCCCAGACAGGTACAAGAGGAGTGTCGTTAACGCTTATGTCGACCGTGCTCTCAGCAACAGCTCATGATGGAAGCAAGTCGATGAAGAACTCTGTAGGGTAAGGCAGGTCCTATAGTCAACAAATGCTTCTCCAATGGTTTCGTTGTAGACACCATAAAAAGGAAGGTGAAACGCCATGCAACCTCTGAAGAGACAGCTAACACAACACCTATACCCCCTATTAGACTATTTTACAGGAACTTCTTTTCCACAGCTCATAAAACGGAGGAAAGGGTCCTGAAAGATATTGTTAATAGAAACGTTATCCCTACAGACAAAAATCAGAAGATACAATTGAGGATCTACTATAAAACCAAGAAAACGGCCAACCTACTCATGAGAAACTCTCCAGACACAAAGCAGAACGCTTTAAAAGAGACCAATGTCGTCTATGCCTTCAAATGCCCACTTGGGGACTGTTAGCCTCAAAGAATTCAGTATATAGGCAGGACAACAACATCTCTTTCCAGGCGATTAACGATTCATAAGCAACAGGGCTCCATTAAGGAACATATAATCTCTTCCCACAACCAGACCATCACCAGAGAAGTCTTACCACAAAACACGGAAATCATCGATAGATACAGCGATAGCAGGCAGCTTGACATCTGCGAGGCACTACACATTAAGAAGTCGACAACAGCAATCAACAGCCAATTAATGCACAACTATATTCTACCCACTTCAAGACTCCGAACCAATATAGAAGCATCAAGAAATATGGGCCAATAGGTCCTTTGCAGATACTTCCATTCATCCCTTTAACTTACAAAATATTATACCCATTGTTTCGTGTTCTGTCTTGTGTTGAAAGTTTGTTTTCACCTCATCCAAAACTGTTGTAACATATAGTAGTAGGGATGACGCTCCACAGGAGATTTTTTTCTGGAAAAAATCCTCTGGGAAGCGTCAGGTGTTCCAGGTGAATTTGGGCAGTCACAGATTTGGAATTAAGGAATTCTTATGAGGAAAATAATTTCTGTGATATTAGAAGTTCGTTAAGAGATCGTATGATGAAAATAAGTTCATAGAAGTTTATTAAGAGTTCTTATGGGAGAAATTCAAATTCCCTTTAGCGTGTCAGGGGTTTCAGGCGAATTTGGTCAGTCACAGATTTGGAATTAAGGAATTCTTATGAGGAAAATAATTTCAGATATTTCAGAGGGTTGTTAAGCATTCTTATGAGGAAAATAAGTAGGAAAATCTTATAGAAGACCATTTTCTGAGAATATGTTCATATAAGTTTGTTAAGAGTTCTTATGAGGAAAATAATTTCATAGAAGTTTGTTAAGAGTTCTTATGAGGAAAATAATTTCATAGAAGTTTGTTAAGAGTTCTTATGAAGAAAATAATTTCATAGAAGTTTGTTAAGAGTTCTTATGAGGAAAATTAATTTCGTAGAAGTTTGTTAAGAGTTCGTATGAGAGAAATTCAAATTTTTCAGAGTTCAGTTTTAAGAAAATATTTCAGAGTTTCAAATAATCTTAGAAGTTTATTTATATGTTTATGACCGAATTTTGTAAAAAGACTATTTTCAGAAAATATTGTCTTAAACTATTTGTTAAGGAAAACAGACATCTTGGCCATGACATTTAGTTTTATATGCATTTAAGACCGAAAATTGGTCAAAAACCAGTTTAAGCTCAAAATTCGTCAGAATCAACTTTGTGAGCAAAATTCTTCAGAGACCAGTTTGTGCGAGAAATATTCAGGTGTCCTGTAATCTACAAAAATTAGTCAGAGTCCACTTTGTGAGCAAAATTCGTCAGAGTCCATTTTCAAACCAATTATCATCAGAGTCCATTTTATACCAAAAATTCGTCAGAGTCCACTTTGAAACCGAAATATTTCAGAGTTTTACTTAAACCTGCGTTCTTAAAAGTTTTACAGAGGAAATTAAAATATTTTCAGAGCCCAATAAAGACCAAAAAATTAACAGAGTTCAGTTTGAGCCCAGAAATATTCAGAGATCAATTTTCATCAGAGACCGTTTCCAGATCAAAATTTGTTAGAGTCATTAAGCAAGCTCCAGCTCATATCCCCACCTCAGTGTTTCCCTGTATCGTCTTTACTAGCAGTCCAATCCCCCTGAAATTTTAAACAGTCATATTTCAGATGTAGTAAATAAGATCAAGTCAGCTACTGAGCTCCAGCTCTTTTCCTCCACCGTTGTTCATTTGTTCAAGTTCTTTATTATCAGACCAAATTCCCTGAGATTTAAGATCACTATATTTCTACGTAGTAAAATAAGATCAAGACATTAACCAAGTTTCAGCTCATGTCCTCCACCTTAGTTCAATGTTCATCAAATTATTTCAGATCAAGCCCCTCTCCAGTCTATCAAAGTAACATCATTACCTTTAATACCCTTTTTGTACTCAGCTATGTAATATTCACACGGTCATATAACACCCTACCTTCAGTACCTTTTGTTTACCCAAGTAAGCAATAATCACACGGTCAAAAATCTCACCTTACCCTTTTCCTCCCTTACCTTCCTTTACATCCCCCAACTTATCCAAACCTTCAATTATCCTACTGTATTTGCATATTTTCTCTATATTCACTGTGTTCTTCACATTATTTCCATGTGTCTGTGTTCACTCCATGTTCAGCAAGTATTCACAGCGTGCTCAGTTCAAATATTTTTCACCAGTTTTCACCATTTTTCTCTATTTTCTACCATTTTCCCCGTATGTTCACTATGTTCTTTGTCATGTTATTCAAATACATCATATGTTCTCTGTACAACTTTATACTCAATATTCATGTTCTCAATGTTCTTAGCTTGTTCTTCACATGTTCAGTGTTCATTCTTTGTATTCCCTATGTTCCTTATCATGTCTTCATATTCTCTGTAAGTTCATATTCCCTGCATGTTCATTGTGTTCATCAACTTTTCTTACATGTTTTCTGTGTTCCCCATATGTTCACTATGTTCATTCCCTTACGTAGTCTCAATTTTTTATGTTATTTGTTTCTTTAAACCAGTTGTTTCTTCCATTCAGTAACTAGTTCTTTGTCAAATATTATCAACCGCAATACAGTTCCCCCAACAAATTTAGTCACCCAGTTTTATTTGCAAAACTATGTCACAGTAATTCTCGTAGTCAACTTAATATTTTTTACCATCACTGTTCTTACCTAAAATAACCTTTCTCTTAGCTAAAATAGTCAAAGGAAACTTTCCAACACTGTTCTTAACTAACTTTATCCATCGTCATCTAACTGAAAATAGTCTTGTTCATCATTTCTTAACAGCCGGTATGTTTAGTCAAGTAAGAAAAAACAGGCAAAGATATCTTTCATCCCTGTTCATAACTGACATTATACTTTGGGGAGCACTAAAATTGTCACTGTCATCATATTTTTCATGTCTTTCCTCAACTAAAAATAGTCAAATGTAACTTCTTTCAGCACTTTCGTAAGTAATAGTATACTTCATGGAATAAGAAAAATAGTCAAAGTCACTCTTCGAGACATCAAGGACACTCTTCTAGATATCAAAGACACTCTCAAACACTCCAAAAATTTACTCGCATACTCAAAGTTATTCTCAGAGTCATCAAAAAGTTAATCTCAGTCATCAAATGTTATTCTCTAAGTAACCTTTCGTTCATCAGAGAAGCTTTCTAAGACATCAGAGTCATCAAAAGTTATTCCCAGAGCTACCAAAAGTTATTCTCTATGTCATCAAAAGTTATTCTCTGAGCTATCAAACAATACTACTCATGTTTTCAAAAGTCATTCTCAAAGTCATCAAAGTTAATCTTAGAGTCATCAAAGGTATTCTCAGAGTCACCTTCGTTCATCAGAGAAACTTTCCAAAACATCTTTGTTCATCAAAGTTATTCTCTATGACATCAAAAGTTATTCTCTAAGACAACAAAGGTAATTTCTAAGACATCTTCTTTCATCAAAGTTGTTCTCAAAGACATCAATGTTGTTCTCTAAGACATCTTCAGACATAAAACATCTCTCCAAATACAACTAGTTCAGCTTTTCAGATCAAATTTACTTACATTTCTCTTAACTTTACTTTAAAACTATTCTCTGAACAACACTGCATAAACCTAAACCTAACCTAACTTAACTTAACCTAATATAACTAACCTAACCTAACCTATCTTACCTATCCTAACTTAACTAACCTAACCTAACTTAACTTAACCTAACCTAACTTAACCCAACCTAACCTAACCTAACCTAACCTAACTTACCTAACCTCTCCTAACTTACCTTACCTAACTTAACTCATTCATCAAAGTTATTCTCTAAGTCATAAAAGTTATTCCCAGAGACATTAAAATTAATCTCAGTCATCAAATGTTAATCTCTAAGTAACCTTCCATTCATCACAGAAGCTTTCTAAGACATCTTCGTTCATCAAAGTTGTTCTCTAAGAAGTCAATGTTGTTATCTAACACATCTTCAGACGTAAAACATCTCTCCAAATACAACTAGTTCAGCTTTTCATATCAAACTTACTTACTTACATTTCTGGTAACTTTACCTTAAAACTATTCGCTGAACAACACTGCATAACCTAACCTAACTTAACTTGCATATCCTAACCTAACATATCCTATCCTAACTTACCTAACCTATCCTAACTTACCTAACCTATCCTAACTTAACTAACCTAACCTAACTTAACCTAACCAAACTTAACCTAACCTAACTTAACCTAACCTAAACTAACTTACCTAACTTACCTTACCTTACCTAACTTAACTAACCTAACCTATCCTAACTTAACATGCATAACCTAACCTAACCTAACTTAACTAACCTAACCTACGTAACCTAACATAACCTAACTTACCTAACCTTACCTAGTTTACATTACCTAACTTACCTATGCTAACTTAACTAACCTAACCTAACATAACTTGCATAACCTAACCTATCCTACCTTACCTATCCTAAATTAACTAACCTAACCTAACAAAACTTGCATAACCTAACCTAACCTAACTTAACCTAACCTAACCTAACTTAACCTAACATAGCTTACATAACCTAACCTAACTTACCCAACATATCCTTACCTAACTTACCCAACATATCCTAACCTAACTTAATGTAAATTATTTAACTTAACCTAACCTAACTTACCCTAACCTAACTTACCTATCCTAACTTAACAAACCTAACCTAACTCACTTAACCTAACTTGCATAACCTCCTAACTTACCCAACCTAACCTATTTTAACCTAACTTACCTATCCTAACATAACTAACCTAACCTATCAAAACTAACCTATCCTATCTCAACTAATCTATCCTTACCTAACTTAACCTAACCTAACCTAACTTACCTATCCAAACCTAACCTAACCTAACTTAAAGTAAATTACATAACTTAACCTTACATACCCAAACTAATGTATCCTAACTTATCTAGTCTAACCAGACATGACCTAACTTACATAATTATTCCTGCTTGTCTTTTGTGTTTCGTCAATCAATGTCTCATATTCATTTGTTCGTTCCAAGTTATATTTTCTCAAATGGTTATTTATGCATTTCAAGTGCTATTTGTTAAAGATTGGGTATTTAAGCATTTCAAAGGATTTTTGTTATACATGGGCATTTACTCGTTTCGAGGGTTAATTTCTCAAATTGTCATTTTTGCATTTTAAGGGTTATTTATTAAAGATTGGGTGTTTAAGCATTTCAAATGATTTTTGTTATATATGGGCATTTACTCGTTTCAACAGTTAATTTCTCTTGATGAACTTGATGAACTTTAACAAAGAACCCTTGAAATGCAAAAATGACCATTTGAGAAATTAACCCTTGAAACGAGTAAATGCCAATATATAACAAAAATCATTTGAAATGCCTTAACACCCAATCTTTAACAAATAACCCTTAAAATGCAAAAATGACAATTTGAGAAATTAACCCTCGAAACGAGTAAATGCCCATGTATAACAAAAATCCTTTGAAATGCTTAAATACCCAATCTTTAACAAATAGCACTTGAAATGCGTAAATAACCATTTGAGAAAATATCCCTTCAAACGAACAAAGGAATATGAGACATTGATTGACGAAATACAAAAGACAAAAGACAAGCAGGAATAATTATGTAAGTTAGGTCATGTCTGGTTGGACTAGATAAGTTAGGATACATCAGTTTGGGTATGTAAGGTTAAGTTAGGTAATTTACTTTAGGTTAGGTTAGGTTGGGTTTGGATAGGTATGTTAGGTTAGGTTAGGTTGGGTTTGGATAGGTATGTTAGGTTAGGTTAGGTTAAGTTAGGTAAGGATAGGTTAGTTGAGATAGGATAGGTAAGTTGGGATAGGTTAGGTTAGGCTAGTTAAGTTAGGATAGGTAAGTTAGGTTAAAATAGGTTATGTTGGGTAAGTTAGGTTAGGTTATGCAAGTTATGTTAGGTTAGGTGAGTTATGATAGGATAGGTAAGTTAGGTTAGGGTAATTTAGGTTAGGTTAAGTTAAGTAATTTATGTTCAGTTAGGTTAGGATATGTTGGGTAAGTTAGGTTAGGTTATGTAAGCTAGGTTAGGTTAAGTTAGGATAGGTTAGGTTAGGTTAGGTTAAGTTAGGTTAAGTTAGGTTATGCAAGTTATGTTAGGTAGCTTAGTTAAGTTAGGATAAGTAAGTTAGGTAAGGTAGGATAGGTTAGGTTATGCAAGTTATGTTAGGTTAGGTTTGTTAAGTTAGGATAGGTAAGTTAGGTAATGTAAGTTAGGTAAGTTAGGTTATTTTAGGTTACGTAGGTTAGGTTAGTTAAGTTAGGTTATGCAAGTTAAGTTAGGATAGGATAGGTTAGTTAAGTTAGGTAAGGTAAGTTAGGTTAGGTTAGGTTAAGTTAGGTAATTTACTTTATGTTTGGTTAGGTTAGATTTGGATAGGTAGGTTAGGTTAAGTTAGGTAAGGATAAGTTAGTTGAGATAGGATAGGTAAGTTGAGATAGGTTAGGTTAGGTTAGTTAAGTTAGGATAGGTAAGTTAAGTTAAAATAGGTTAGGTTGGGTAAGTTAGGTTAGGTTATGCAAGTTAAGTTAGGTTAGGTGAGTTAAGATAGGATAGGTAAGTTAGGTTAGGGTAAGTTAGGTTAGGTTAACTTAAGTAATTTACATTAAGTTAGGTTAGGATATGTGTGGTAAGGTAGGTTAGGTTATGTAAGCTAGGTTAACTTAAGTTAGGATAGGTTAGGTTAAGTTAGGTTAGGTTAGGTTATGCAAGTTATGTTAGGTTAGGTTAGTTAAGTTAGGATAGGTAAGTTATGTAAGGTAGGATAGGTTAGGTTATGCATGTTAGGTTAGGTTAGTTAAGTTAGGATAGGTAAGTTAGGTAATGTAAGTTAGGTAAGTTAGGTTAAGTTAAATTATGTTAGGTTACGTAGGTTAGGTTATGCAAGTTAAGTTAGGATAGGATAGGTTAGTTAAGTTAGGTAAGGTAAGGTAAGTTAGGATAAGTTAGGATAAGTTAGGTAAGTTAGGTTAGGTTAAGATAGGTTAGGTTAAGTTAGGTTAGGTTAGTTAAGTTAGGATAGGTTAGGTAAGTTAGGATAGGTTAGGTAAGTTAGGATAGGATATGTTAGTTTAGGTTAGGTTATGCAAGTTAAGTTAGGTTAGGTAATGCAGTGTTGTTCAGAGAATAGTTTTAAGGTAAAGTTAACAGAAATGTAAGTAAGTAAATTTGATATGAAAAGCTGAACTAGTGTTATTTGGAGAGATGTTTTATGTCTGAAGATGTGTTAGATAACAACATTGACTTCTTAGAGAACAACTTTGAAGAACAAAGATGTCTTAGAAAGCTTCTCTGACGAACGGAAGGTTACTTAGAGAATAACATTTGATGACTGAGATTAACTTTTTGATGACTGAGATTAATTTTATTGTGTCTGGGAATACCTTCATGACTTAGAGAATAACTTTGATGAATGAGTTAAGTTAGGTAAGGTAAGTTAGGATAGGTTAGGTAAGTTAAGTTAGGTTAGGTTGGTTTAAGTTTGGTTAAGTTAAGTTAGGTTAGGTTTAGGTTTATGCAGTGTTGTTCAGCGAATAGTTTTAAAGTAAAGTTAACAGAAATGTAAGTAAATTTGATCTGAAAAGCTGAACTAGTTGTATTTGGAGAGATGTTTTATGTCTGAAGATGTCTTAGAGAACAACATTGATGTCTTTGAGAACAACTTTGATGAAAGAAGATGTCTTAGAAATTACCTTTGTTGTCTTAGAGAATAACTTTTGATGTCATAGAGAATAACTTTGATGAACAAAGATGTTTTGGAAAGTTTCTCTGATGAACGAAGGTGACTCTGAGAATACCTTTGATGACTCTAAGATTAACTTTGATGACTTTGAGAATGACTTTTGAGAACATGAGTAGTATTGTTTGATAGCTCAGAGAATAACTTTTGATGACATAGAGAATAACTTTTGGTAGCTCTGGGAATAACTTTTGATGACTGTGATGTCTTAGAAAGCTTCTCTGATGAACGAAAGGTTACTTAGAGAATAACATTTTATGACTGAAATTAACTTTTTGATGACTCTGAGAATAACTTTGAGTATGCGAGTAAATTTTTGGAGTGTTTGAGGGTGTCTTTGATATCTCGAAGAGTGTCCTTGATGTCTCGAAGAGTGACCTTGACTATTTTTCTTATTCCATGAAGTATACTGTTACTTACGAAAGTGCTGAAAGAAGTTACATTTGACTATTTTTAGTTGAGGAAAGACATGAAAAATATAATGACAGTGACTATTTTAGTGCTCCCCAAAGTATAATGTCAGTTATGAACCGGGATGAAAGATATCTTTGCCTGTTTTTTCTTACTTGACTAAACATACCGGCTGTTAAGAAATGATGAACAAGACTATTTTCAGTTAGATGACGATGGATAAAGTTAGTTAAGAACAGTGTTGGAAAGTTTCCTTTGACTATTTTAGCTAAGAGAAAGGTTATTTTAGGTAAGAACAGTGATGGTAAAAAATATTAAGTTGACTACGAGAATTACTGTGACATAGTTTTGCAAATAAAACTGGGTGACTAAATTTGTTGGGGGAACTGTATTGTGGTTGAGAATATTTGACAAAGAACTAGTTACTGAATGGAAGAAACAACTGGTTTAAAGAAACAAAGAACATAAAAAATTGAGACTAAGTAAGGGAATGAACATAGTGAACATATGGGGAACACAGAAAACATGTAAGAAAAGTTGATGAACACAATGAACATGCAGGGAATATGAACTTACAGAGAATATGAAGACATGATAAGGAACATAGGGAATACAAAGAATGAACACTGAACATGTGAAGAACAAGCTAAGAACATTGAGAACATGAATATTGAGTATAAAGTTGTACAGAGAACATATGATGTATTTGAAAAACATGACAAAGAACATAATGAACATACGGGGAAAATGGTAGAAAATAGAGAAAAATGGTGAAAACTGGTGAAAAATATTTGAACTGAGCACGCTGTGAATACTTGCTGAACATGGAGTGAACACAGGAAACATGGAAAAGAATGTGAAGAACACAGTGAATATAGAGAAAATATGCAAATACAGTAGGATAATTGAAAATTTGGATAAGTTGGGGGATGTAAAGGAAGGTAAGGGAGGAAAAGGGTAAAGTGAGATTTTTGACTGTGTGATTATTGCTTACTTGGGTAAACAAAAGGTATTGAAGGTAGGGTGTTATATGACCGTGTGAATATTACATAGCTGAGTACAAAAAGGGTATTAAAGGTAATGATGTTACTTTGATAGACTGGAGAGGGGCTTGATCTGAAATAATTTGATGAACATTGAACTAAGGTGGAGGACATGAGCTGAAACTTGGTTAATGTCTTGATCTTATTTTACTACGTAGAAATATAGTGATCTTAAATCTCAGGGAATTTGGTCTGATAATAAAGAACTTGAACAAATGAACAACGGTGGAGGAAAAGAGCTGGAGCTCAGTAACTGACTTGATCTTATTTACTACATCTGAAATATGACTGTTTAAAATTTCAGGGGGATTGGACTGCTAGTAAAGACGATACAGGGAAACACTGAGGTGGGGATATGAGCTGGAGCTTGCTTAATGACTCTAACAAATTTTGATCTGGATACGGTCTCTGATGAAAATTGATCTCTGAATATTTCTGGGCTCAAACTGAACTCTGTTAATTTTTTGGTCTTTATTGGGCTCTGAAAATATTTTAATTTCCTTCATAAAACTTTAAGGAACGCAGGTTTAAGTAAGACTCTGAAATATTTCGGTTTCAAAGTGGACTCGAATTTTTGGTATAAAATGGACTCTGATGATAATTGGTTTGAAAATGGACTCTGACGAATTTTGCTCACAAAGTGGACTCGGAAAATTTAAGTTTAACAACAGGACTCTGCTAATTTCAGGGTAAAACTTGACTGATTTTAATCAGGCATAAACTGGACTCTGAAGAATTTTTCTTACAAAGTGGACTCTGAAGAATTTAGGTTAACAACAGGACTGTTAATTTCAGGGGAAAACTTGACTCTGATTATTTTCAGGCAGAAACTGGACTCTGAAGAATTTAGCCCACAAAGTGGACTCTGACGAATTTTGTGCTTAAACTGGTTTATGACCAATTTTCGGTCTTAAATGCATATAAAACTAAATGTCATGGCTAAGATGTTTGTTTTCCTTAAAAAAACGTCTAAGATACTATTCTCTGAAAATGGTCTTTTTACAAAATTCGGTCATAGACATATAAATAAACTTCTAAGATTATTTGAAACTCTGAAATATTTTCTTAAAACTGAACTCTGAAAAATTTGAATTTCTCTCATACGAACTCTTAACAAACTTCTATGAAATAATTTTCCTCATAAGAACTCTTAACAAACTTCTATGAAATTATTTTCCTCATAAGAACTCTTAACAAACTTATATGAACATATTCTCAGAAAATGGATTTGAAAAATATGCGGTTTTGAAAACTGGCAAAGGTCGTCCTTAGAGTTTACCTGGAACTGCTCTGACATATAGACCCTTTTTTTCTAACAATTTTCTATAAGATTTTCCTACTTATTTTCCTCATAAAAACGGTTAACAAACCTCTAAAATCTCTGAAATTATTTTCCTCATAAGAATTCCTTAATTCCAAATCTGTGACTGTCCAAATTCGCCTGGAACCCCTGACACACTAAACGGGAATTTGAATTTCTCCCATAAGAACTCTTAACAAACTTCTATGAACTTATTTTCATCATAGGATCTCTTAACGAACTTCTAAAATCACAGAAATTATTTTCCTCATAAGAATTCCTTAATTCCAAATCTGTGACTGCCCAAATTCATTTGGAACACCTGACGCTATACAGAGGATTTTTTCCAGAAAAAAAAATCTTCTGTGGACCGACATCCCTACTACTACATATCACCTCACCGAAATGCAGGTATGAAATCGAAGCTGGTTTAAACTCTCTTTAGTTATAGTTGTGTGTTTGTAAACTAAAGTCTTTGAAAATGTAATAAGTTATTACGAAATGCGTTCAAGTGTCGCGTCAGACTAGAAATAAAAATGAATTTTGGAGAATTGATTTTTCAGTTACCATCAACAGTGAAAAGAAATGTAAGAAATATTGAGGAAATTCATGTTAGAATTATTAATCTTACTTTTTCGGTCATATTTAATAATATATGTCTACAGGAAAGACTGCTACCAAAATATACTAATATATATATATATATATATATATATATATATATATATATATATATATATATATATATATATATATATATATATATATATATATATTAGGTACGACATGTATATATATATATACATGTCGTACCTAATAGCCAGAACGCACTTCTCAGCCTACTATGCAAGGCCCGATTTGCCTAATAAGCCAAGTTTTCCTGAATTATATATTTTCTCAAATGTTTTTCTTATGAAATGATAAAGCTACCCATTTCTTTATGTATAAGGTAAATTTTTTTTATTGAAGTTAAAATTAACATAGATATATGACCGAACCTAACCAACCCTACCTAACCTAACCTAACCTATCTCTATAGGTTAGGTTGGGTTAGGTAGGTTAGATAGTCGAAAAACAATTAATTCATGAAAACTTGGCTTATTAGGCAAATCGGGCCTTGCATAGTAGGCTGATAAGTGCGTTCTGGCTACTAGGTACGACATATATATATATATATATATATATATATATATATATATATATATATATATATATATATATATATATATATATAAATATATATATATATATATATATATATATATATATGTCGTACCTAATAGCCAGAACGCACTTCTCAGCCTACTATTCAAGGCCCGATTTGCCTAATAAGCCGAGTTTTCCTGAATTAATATATTTACTATAATTTTTTTCTTATGAAATGATAAAGCAACCCTTTTCTCTATGTATGAGGTCAATTTCTTTTTATTGGAGTTAAAATTAACGTAGATATATGACCGAACCTAACCAACCCTACCTAACCTAACCTAACCTATATTTATAGGTAAGGTTAGGTTAGGTAGCCAAAAAAAGCTAGGTTAGGTTAGGTTAGGTAGGTTAGGTAGACGAAAAAACATTAATTCATGAAAACTTGGCTTATTAGGCAAATCGGGCCTTGAATAGTAGGCTGAGAAGTGCGTTCTGGCTATTAGGTACGACATATATATATATATATGTATATATGTATATATATATATATATATATATATGTCGTACCTAGTAGCCAGAACTCACTTCTCAGCCTACTATGCGAGGCCCGATTTGCCTAATAAGCCAAGTTTTCATGAATTAATATATTTTCTCTAATTTTTTTCTTATGAAACGATAAAGTTACCCATTTCATTATGTATGAGGTCAATTTTTTTTTATTGGAGTTAAAATTAACGTAGATATATGACCGAACCTAACCAACCCTACCTAACCTAACCTAACCTATCTTGATAGGTTAGGTTAGGTTAGGTAGCCGAAAACGTTAGGTTAGGTTAGGTTAGGTAGGTTAGGTTGTCGAAAAAACATTAATTCATGAAAACTAGGCTTATTAGGCAAATCTGGCCATGCATAGTAGGCTGAGAAGTGAGTTCTGGCTACTAGGTACGACATATATATATATATATATATATATATATATATACATATATATATATTATTAAATATGACCGAAAAAGTAAGATTAATAATTCTACCACGAATTTTCTCAATCTTTCGTACATTTCTTTTCACTGCTGGTGGTAATTCAAAAATCAATTCTCCAAAATTCATTTTTATTTCTAGTCTGACGCGACACTTGAGCGCGTTTCGTAAAACTTACTACATTTTCAAAGACTTTAGTTTACACATACACAACTGAATAGAACTTACACATCTCTGATTTGCTTATACTTACATTTGAGTGAGGTGGATGGGGTGAGGTGGTATTAATAGGGTATTAAATTCATCAACACAAGACAGAACACGAAATAATGGGTATTGAATGGAAGTGATTGTAGAAAGCCTATTGGTCCATATTTCTTGATGCTTTTATATTGGAGCAGAGTCTTGAGGTGGGTAGAATATAGTTGTGCATTAATTGGCTGTTGATTGCTGTTGTTGACTTCTTAATGTGTAGTGCCTCACAAACGTCAAGCCGTCTGCTATCGCTGTATCTATCGATGATTTCTGTGTTGTTTACTAGGATTTCTCTGGCGATGGTTTGGTTGTGGGAAGAGATTATATGTTCCTTAATGGAGCCCTGTTGCTTATGCATCGTTAAACGCCTAGAAAGAGATGTTGTTGTCTTGCCTATATACTAGGTGTTTTGGAGCTTACAGTCCCCAAGAGGGCATTTGAAGGAGAGTCCCCAAGTCCCCAAGAGGGCATTTGAAGCGTAGAGTCGCTTCGCCAGTCTGTACGTGGGTGTGGGTATCTGGCTAATGATAATTAGCCAGATACCCACACCCACGTACAGACTGGCGAAGCGACTCAATGGCCTGCTGACTCCTTATGTCCCTTGCGCCTTCAGCCTGAAGTCTCCAAAGGAATTTGTTGACTTACTGCGGGGCACACGGGCCACAGGGATAAGAGCCTCGTTGGACGTAGAATCACTGTTCACCAACGTACCTGTGGACGAGACAATCGGGATGATAGCCGACAGAGTGTATCATGATCCAGCCTGCACTCCTCTTGACATACCAGAAAATATTCTAAGGAAACTACTCCAAGCTTGTACTAAAGAGGCACCCTTCTTGAGCCCGGATGGGCACATGTATAAGCAAGTAGATGGGGTCGCCATGGGTTCTCCCCTAGGTGTCCTGTTTGCAAACTTCTACATGGGTACCATCGAGCAAAAAGTCTTAGTCGACATGAACTTGAAACCGGCCATATACTGCAGGTATGTTGACGACATTTTTACACAGGTATCTGATGTCAGACATCTGCAGGAGCTGAAGGAGGCATTTGAGCAGAGTTCCGTGCTGCGTTTCACTTACGAGATGGAAAAGGATGGGAAGCTGCCCTTTCTAGATGTAACAGTCATGGAAAAGAGCGGAGGTTTCCACACTGCAGTCTACACTAAGGAAACGAACATAGGAATGTGCCTAAATGCCAACAGCGACTGCCCAGACAGGTACAAGAGGAGTGTTGTTAACGCATATGTCGACCGTGCTCTCAGCCACAGCTCAGAATGGAAGCAAGTCGACGAAGAACTCTGTAGGGTAAGGCAGGTCCTAGTCAACAACGGCTTCTTCAATGGTTTCGTCGAAGACATCATAAGAAGGAAAGTGAAACGCCATGCAACCTCTGAAGAGACAACTAACACAACACCTATACCCCCTATTAGACTATTTTACAAGAACTTCTTTTCCACAGCTCATAAAATGGAGGAAAGGGTCCTGAAAGATATTGTTAATAGAAACGTTATCCCTACAGACAAAAATAAAATAAATAAATAAAATGTTTATTTAGGTAAGGTACATATATACAATAAATGTTTACAAAGATTGGTTGACTTATAGGAAGAGCTAGTACATACAATGCCTAAAGCCACTATTACGCAAAGCGTTTCGGGCATTAATCAGAGGATACAACTGACGATTTACTATAAAACCAGAAAAACGGCCAGCCTACTCATGAGAAACTCTCCAGAAACATAGCAAAACGCTTTAAAAGAGACCAACGTCGTCTATGCCTTCAAATGCCCTCTTGGGGACTGTAAGCTCCAAAAAACCCAGTATATAGGCAAGACAACAACATCTCTTTCTAGGCGTTTAACGATGCATAAGCAACAGGGCTCCATTAAGGAACATATAATCTCTTCCCACAACCAAACCATCGCCAGAGAAATCCTAGTAAACAACACAGAAATCATCGATAGATACAGCGATAGCAGACGGCTTGACGTTTGCGAGGTACTACACATTAAGAAGTCAACACCAGCAATCAACAGCCAATTAATGCACAACTATATTCTACCTTCTTCAAGACTCCGCTCCAATATAAAAGCATCAAGAAATATGGACCAATAGGCTTTCTACAATTACTTCCATTCAATACCCATTGTTTCGTGTTCTGTCTTGTGTTAGAATTTAATACGCATTTAATACCCATTGTTGAAAGTTCGTTTTCACCTCATCCACCTCACCCAAATGTAGATATAAACTCGAAGATGTGCAAAGCTTTATTCAGTTTCAGTTGTGTGTTTGTAAATTAAAGTCTTTGAAAATGTAATATGTTTTATGAAACGCGCTCAAGTGTCACGTCAGACTAGAAATAAAAATGAATTTTGGAGAATTGATCTTTGAATTACCATCAACAGTGAAAAGAAACGTAAGAAAGATAGAGAAAATTCGTGTTAGAATTATTAATCTTATGTTTTCGGTCATATTTAATAATATATATATATATATATATATATATATATATATATATATATATATATATATATATATATATATATATATATATATATATATATGTATATATATATATATATATATATATATATATATATATATATATATATATACATATATATATATATATATATATATATATATATATATATATATATATATATATATATATATATATATATATATATATATATATATATATATATATATATATATATATATATATATATATTGGGTTCACAGGACTAAAACCCAACCACCTCAAGCAAATGCTCAACCCTGCACTGGGTGACATTGCAAAGAACCTCTTGATGGAACTAACCAGATTCACCAACACATGTCTAGCTGGCAACATACCAGCGTCCATAAGACCTATCTTTTTTGGAGCATCTCTCTGTGCTCTAAAGAAAAAGGATGGAGGGATCAGGCCAATATCTGTGGGCAATTCTCTCCGGCGTCTCGTCGCAAAGGCAGCTGCAAGAACAGTTAGTGATGCAGCGGCCAACATGCTGAAGCCAAAACAGCTCGGGTTTGGCATTCCACAAGGGTGTGAGGCGGCAGCCCATGCAGCTCGAGCTTTCATCGCCAACATCACAGACGAAAAGGCCCTTATCAAGCTAGATTTCAAAAATGCCTTCAATTTGGTGCGGAGGGATGCTGTACTCCGTGCGGTTCATAGTCATTTCCCTTTCCTCTACCCTTTTGTACATTCATGCTACAGTATGGACCTTAAGCTACTTTTTGGCGAACATGAAATTGACTCGCGAGAAGGCGTCCAACAGGGTGACCCCCTTGCTCCTCTCCTTTTCTGCTTAGTCATCAAACAAGTCACAGAGGTCCTGTTCAGCGAGCTTAACATCTGGTTCTTGGATGATGGTACCCTAGCTGGTTCCCAAGACTCCCTCCTGGAGGACATCAGAAAAATCCATGAGCAAGGTGCAGTTTTAGGCCTCACCCTGAACCCTTCTAAATGTGAAATAATATGTTCCAACCAGGGCATCGTAGAGAGAATAGAGGGTCTTCTGCCAAATATCCATAAAACTAAACCTGAAGACAGCACACTCCTAGGAGCTCCCCTGGGGTTGAAAGCCATCGATGAGGTCCTTGATAAGAAAATCGCCGACCTTAAGAGGATGGATGGGAGGATTGAGGATATTGATGCTCATGATGCACTCTACCTCATCACCAGATGTCTGTCCCTCCCCAGGTTAACCTACTTTCTGAGGTGTTCACCATCTTACAGTAGCCAAAAACTAAGGGAGTATGACCGGTTACTGAAATCAATGCTAGGAAAAGCCCTTAACCTCTCTCTCTATGACCTACAGTGGAAACAAGCCTCTCTTCCCGTAAGACTTGGGGGCCTCGGAGTTCGAACAGCAACGCAAATCGCTGTTCCAGCCTTCCTGTCCTCCTTATCAGCATCCGACGACCTTGTGAAGGAAATTCTACCTGCCCACTTACATCAGCTGGCAGGTGTACATGATCCCAATTTTACACGCTGTGGCACAGAGTGGGCCTCTCGTGCAGGCCAATCACCTCAACCACCATCCCCAAAAGCTCACAGACAATCCAGCTGGGATGGCCCCATTGTAGACCAAGTTGCTGCAGAGTGCCTGGGTGCTGCAACAACACAACACGACATTGCTCGCCTCACAGCAGTAGCAGCACCACATGCAGGGGATTTCCTGTTAGCAACCCCAATGTCGGCAACTGGCATGCGTCTCACACCACACACCCTCCGAATTGCTGTGGCCCTCCGCCTTGCTGCCCCAATCCACACCAGATATAGGTGTATTTGCGGCGAGGTGGTGGCTGACAGGTATGGCCACCATGGCCTACTCTGCCAAAGCACAGGGGGATGGCACTAGAGGCACAATGAAGTTAACGACTTCATCAAGAGGAGCCTCACCACAGCTGGATGCCCAGCTGAAAGAGAGCCCCGTTACCTAACGCCCCGTAACTCTGATGCTCTTATTGGTCGCCCGGATGGTATCACAGTGAACCCCTGGAAGAATGGCAAGCAGTTGGTATGGGACTACACGTGCGTATCAACCCTGGCTAACACCTACATTAACCTCAGTGTTGCACAACCAGGAGGCGCTGCCACCCACAGGGAAGCAGCCAAATCCCGTAAGTATAGAGAACTGGATCACCACTACAATTTTGTTCCCATTGCTTCTGAGACACTCGGCGCCTGGGGTAAAAGTGCTACCAGTTTTTTGAAGGAACTGGGTTCTAGACTCATTGAAACAACAAGGGACCCAAGAGCTGCAAGCTTTCTTTTCCAGCGCCTCAGTGTGGCGATACAGAGGGGAAATGCACGCTGCATCCAGGGTTCCTGCCCGCCATCTGAGGAGCTGGAGGAACTCGACAACCTATGATAACCATCTTTGAAACCCATATGTAACTCCTTTTTTGTAACAAAGTTCAAATAAAGTAAATATATATGTGTACATACAAAAGAATGGGGGTGGTAGGAGAAGATAATATTAGTGTTCAGTGAGAAACCACAAGATCTCCTCTGAATACTTTTTATTTTCTTCTCCGAGGCTATGGGTCCCCACATTGGCACCAGAGGTGGTACCCTCACAAAAGAAAAAAAAAATATATATATATATATATATATATATATATATATATATATATATATATATATATATATATATATATATATATATATATATGCGAACAAGCCTGAACGGTCCCCAGGACTATATGCAACTGAAAACTCACACCCCAAAAGTCACTCGAACCCATACTCCCAGGAGCAACGCAACTGGTAACTACAGGACAAAAGGAAGTGATAGCCGAAGCTATTTGAACCACTTCCCCGCCGGCACTCGGATGGTAATCTTGGGCATAGCATTTTATCAAATCACCTCATTCTTTGGGGCACACGTGAGGAACACAAATGCAAACAAACCTGAATGGTGCCTAGGACTATATGAGACTGAAAACTCACACCCCAGAAGTGACTCGAACCCATACTCCCAGGAGCAACGCAACTGGTAACTACAGGACGCCTTTATCCGCTTGACCATCACGACCGGACAAAAAGAAGTGATAGCCGAAGCTATTTGAACCACTTCCCCGACGGCACTCGGATGGTTATCTTGGGCATAGCATTTTATCAAATCACCTCATTCTTTGGGGCACACGTGAGGAACACAAATGCGAACAAGCCTGAATGGTCCCCAGGACTATATGCAACTGAAAACTCACACCCCAGAAGTGACTCAAACCCATACTCCCAGGAGCAACGCAACTGATAACTACAGGACGCCTTAATCCGCTTGACCATCACGACCGGACAAAAGGAAGTGATAGCCAAAGCTATTTGAACCACTTCCCTGCCGGCACTCGGATGGTAATCTTGGGCATTTGGATATGGAAACATAAGAATGGAAGGCTTATTGGCCCATACCTCCTCTTACTGCTTCTATATTGGTTTGGGGTCTTGAAAAGGGTAGAATATAGTTGTGCATTAATTGGGTGTTGATGGCTGGTGTTGATTTTTTGATGTGTAGTGCCTCGCTGATGTCGAGCCTCCTGCTATCGCTGATACAGCGATCAGACATCAGACCATAAATAAAAATTAATTTTGGAGAATTGATATTTCAATTACCATCAACAGTGAAGAGAAACATAAGAAATATTGAGAAATCCGTGTTAGAATTACTAATCTTTCCTTTCCGGTCATATTCAACTACATACAATTACAAGAAAGACTGCTACCAAAACATACTAATATATATGACATTGTCAGACCACGGAGGAAGAATTGAACCAGGAATTTCCTTAAGTTCTTTCATATATTAATACATCTTCATAAGGAATGATTTACAAGTCAAGTATTGGACATGTATATAGGCAAGAGAGAGAATTGAAATTGAAATTGAAATTGAAATAAGTTTATTGAGGTAAAATACACACAAAGGGATGAGGTAGCTCAAGCTATTCTCACCCCATTCAGTACAACGTGTTAATATATACATAGACACACATCACAAACAATAAACATATTACCAAACATTCTGAGAGGTAAACATATACATTTCCTCCTTCACAAGTAGTATGGTATCAGACGTACACACAAATACTTTTATGACCTAGGTATACTGTATAGACAATTTGCAAGACACCTGCAGATAATTCAACAAAATATTACAATCTTGGTGCAAAATTCTTATATCTCTCAAGAATATCATCAACCTTTCCGTTGTGACACATCCAGGCTATTTGTTCAGGAACAGTCCTTATCTCAGTGTTTCTATATACATTAATCAACGGACAATCAAGAATATAATGGGCAAGGGTGTGAGACCTTAACATACCACATAGTTTACACTTCGTGTCATTACCATGAACATCTATCCCATATTCCCAGTAATATTTGTACCCAAGCCTGAGCCGCATGTACACAGAGTCACTCCAAGCATTTCTCCTTTTACCATAAGTGAAATGGGTGTTTTGACTCACATACATGTAGTGTTGCATGGTTTGACTTCTCTCATACATTATCTCTCTCCTCTCCACTCCCGCCTGTGCCTGAATATTTCTGATTTTGCTTCTTATTTGTCTCATTGTGAATTCACATTCAATGTCAACTTGTGGTTTTGAGAGAGGTGAAGTGGGGTGAGGTACATTGAAAAATGAATGGGAATTATGTGGATACAAATAAGAGCCGCATAATATCTGCAGAAGGCCTATTGGCCCATACAAGGCAGCTTTCATTTAGACCCACCAACAGGCCCACACATGGATAATAATAGCATAAGATAGTAAATATTTACAATGAATTAGTGAGGCAAATATGAATCAATGATCGTACTCAAATCGCCATCTAATTGATCCATCAAAAATGGATCTAAGCATATAAACCACTGCTAATGTTCAAATTACATTCATTTGTAATCTATACTAAAGCAGATTCAATTGTGTTCCTGTTATAAGTTCTTTTACAATTCGTTATTTAAGAAGCTATCTCCCAATCAGTTTGGTGAGTATTTTCTGACAAATGATCAAACAAAGCATTAGACAATTGGCCATGTCTTACAGAGTATTTATGTTGCGAAATTCTACATTTCAAATCTTCAGATGTTTGCCCAATATAGAACCTATTAATGTCTTTACAAGGTATTTTATAAATAAAACAATTATCACTATGAGGGCTGTCTCAAACTCATAGTTTACCAAGACTATTTTCGTAGCTAAACAATACATGTATATTAAAAAGTTTCAAGGGCTTTACCATATTTTCAAACCCAGAGAAATATGGTAAACATAACACATTCTTTGGGCGATTTTTTTCCCTGCCTATATTATTATAATAAGTACGACGTGCTTTGCTACGGCAAATTTCCAAAAAAACTCAGTGGATAACAAAGATTGAGACCAATAGAATCAATATTCTTAAATTCTTCATCTTAGAATTCTGGACTCAACCCGAAGAGCTCTTAGATACATTGAAGAAAAAAATAATTTTTTTTAACATTGTATCTATTCCCTGAAAAATAATGAACATAAGATAAAATATTCGTAGGTTTTCTGTAGACACTAAACTTTAGTGAAAAATCCTCCCTATGCATAAGTACATCTAGGAATGGCAAACATTTATCAATTTCAGTCTCCATAGTAAATTTTATAAAGGTGACTTGATCATTAAGTTTGGCTACAAATTCGTCTGTGTTTACATCTGAAGGCCATATACACAAAATATCATCAACATATCTAAACCATGGAATGATTCCAGGGGTAATTTTTGAAACAAATATCTTTTCGAAGAATTCCATGTACACGTTTGAAAGCAATGGCGATAAAGGATTCCCCATTGCCCTTCCAAAAGACTGTAAATAATACTCATTATTAACGATAAATTTACATTCTTTAATGCACAACTTAACAAGATTGACAATAATATCAGAAGAAAGAGTTAAAACATGGCTCATTAGTTCACGAGCAAGATAATCAAGAATATCATCAACCGGTACCTTTGAAAACAAGGAACAAACCTCAAAACTGATTAACTTTACATCAGGAGTGACAGGAACACTATTCAATTTGTCAACTTGTTCAAGAGAATTTGACAAATGAGAGGAGGAAATAGTTCCTAACAATGGGGACAAGATTTTGGTAAGCCATTTAGAAAGCTTGTAAGAAATGGCTCCCACAGAACGGATGATAGGTCTCATGGGTTTGTTAGGTTTATGCGTCTTGACAAGTCCATAGAGATATGGTAATGAAGGTGATGAGGTAGTAAATTGATTAAGAAGATCTTTATATTTACTTAACAATTTTCTCAAGCTTCTATTGAAGAACTTGTTGATGTCCTCAAGAGGATTTTTCCTGAGTATAGTGTATGTTGAAGAATCTTGGAGGTGATCATTTATTTTCGAAATATATTCCTCCTTGTTAAGAATAACAACAGTGCTGGATTTGTCAGCCTTTGTTATATGACAACCCGTCCTCGACTCAAGTCCATTACATCCAGCGGTCAACCCCACAGACGCATTCATAAATTTTAACTTGCTGTTCATTCAAAACGGGAATTTTCTCAAGTATAAATTAATATTATAATATATTAGCATATTGTGCATATATAGGCATAGGATAGGTTAGGTTAGGTGTTTAGGTTCTGTTGGCGATTATTTGTATTTGTAGTACGTGGGTGAAGCATTTATAGCGTTGTGATTCGAACAAAATTCGTCAGTGAAGCACTTGTTCCGGACATGTTCGAGCTTCAGCAGCTGTGAGTCGTGTGTAAATCGCTTTTCATTCATAAACAGGGGGTTTGGCGGGTGCATGGAATCACTTTTGGATCTTTGTTTGGAGGACGGGCTGTATATGATTGGTGGGGTCGGCTCTTCACTCCTGTAAGCTTCGTCTGAACCTTTCAGGGAAATTGTTTGTTTGAGGCGTCAACATCGAAACACTGAATTACAAACAATACTCGAACTCACAAAAGCAGTTTTCGAACGGCTATCGAACGGAACGGCAGTTCGAACATTTCATTACGATATATGTGTGTGTGTGTGTCATTCAAATTGTGTCCCCTTGTGCGTGTTCCCCTTGTGTTAAATAGACTGTCTTTATCTACCCTATCAATTCCCTTCAGAATCTTGAATGTGGTGATCATGTCCCCCCTAACACTTCTGTCTTCCAGCGAAGTGAGGTTTAATTCCCGTAGTCTCTCCTCGTAGCTCCTACCTCTCAGCTCGGGTACTAGTCGGGTTTGCTAGTCTGGCAAACCTTTGAACCTTTTCCAGTTTAGTCTTATCCTTGACTAGATATGGACTCCATGCTGGGGCTGCATACTCAAGGATTGGCCTGACATATGTGGTATACAAAGTTCTGAATGATTCTTTACACAAGTTTCTGAATGCCGTTCGTATGTTGGCCAGCCTGGCATATGCCGCTGATGTTATCCACTTGATATGTGCTGCAGGAGACAGGTCTGGCGTGATATCAACCCCCAAGTCTTTTTCCTTCTCTGACTCCTGAAGAATTTCCTCTCCCAGATGATACCTTGTATCTGGCCTCCTGCTCCCTACACCTATCTTCATTACATTACATTTGGTTGGGTTAAACTCTAACAACCATTTGTTCGACCATTCCTTCAGCTTGTCAAGGTCTTCTTGAAGCCTCAAACAGTCCTCTTCTGTTTTAATCCTTCTCATAATTTTAGCATCGTTCGCAAACATTGAGAGAAATGAATCAATACCCTCCGGGAGATCATTAACATATATCAGAAATAAGATAGGACCGAGTACAGAGCCCTGTGGGACTCCAGTGGTGACTTCACGCCAATCGGAGGTCTCACCCCTCACCGTAACTCTCTGCTTCCTATTGCTTAGATACTCCCTTATCCACTGCAGTATCTTACCAGCTACAACTGCCTGTCTCTCCAGCTTATGTACCAGCCTCTTATGTGGTACTGTGTCAAAGGCTTTCCGACAATCCAAGAAAATGCAGTCCGCCCAGCCCTCTCTTTCTTGCTTAATCTTTGTCACCTGATCGTAGAATTCTATCAAGCCTGTAAGGCAAGATTTACCCTCCCTAAACCCATGTTGGTGATTTGTCACGAAGTCCCTTCTCTCCAGATGTGTTACCAGGTTTTTTCTCACGATCTTCTCCATCACCTTGCATGGTATATAAGTCAAGGACACTGGCCTGTAGTTCAGTGCCTCTTGCCTGTCGCCCTTTTTGTATATTGGGACCACATTCGCCGTCTTCCATATTTCTGGTAGGTCTCCCGTCTCCAGTGACTTACTATACACTATGGAGAGTGGCAAGCAAAGTGCCTCTGCACACTTTTTCAGTACCCATGGTGAGATCCCATCTGGACCAACAGCCTTTCTAACATCCAGATCCAGCAGGTGTCTCTTGACCTCCTCTCTCGTAATTTCGAACTCTTCCAAGGCCGCCTGGTTTACCTCCCTTTCTCCTAGCACAGTGACCTCACCTTGTTCTATTGTAAAGACCTCCTGGAACCTCTGGTTGAGTTCTTCACACACCTCAATGTCATTCTCTGTATACCTGTCCTCGCCTGTTCGAAGTTTCACTACCTGTTCTTTCACTGTTGTTTTCCTTCTGATGTGACTGTGGAGTAGCTTTGGTTCGGTCTTGGCTTTGTTTGCTATATCATTTTCAAAACTTTTCTCTGCTTCTCTTCTCACCCTGACGTACTCATTCCTGGTTCTCTGGTATCTCTCTCTGCTTTCTGGTGTTCTGTTATTCCGGAAGTTCCTCCATGCCCTTTTGTTCAGTTTCTTCGCTTCCATACATGCCCTATTATACCATGGATTCTTCTGTTGCTTCTCGGATTTTTCCCTTTGGGCCGGGATGAACCTGTTTACTGCCTCCTGACACTTTTGGGTAACATAGTCTATCATACCCTGTACAGACTTATCTCTGAGGTCTGTGTCCCAAGGTATTTCACTTAGGAAACTTCTCATCTGTTCATAATTTCCCTTTCGGTATGCCAGCCTTTTGATTCCTAGTTCTTTTTGGGGGAGATAAGTCCTAGCTC
The DNA here is from genome assembly GCF_040958095.1 of Procambarus clarkii. Lineage (NCBI taxonomy): Eukaryota > Metazoa > Arthropoda > Malacostraca > Decapoda > Cambaridae > Procambarus > Procambarus clarkii. The sequence continues at coordinate 18,077,776 of NC_091157.1, forward strand.
TACTAGGTACTCAAAGTTCAATTCACTGTGGTAACTCATTCCCAAGGGCGCTTCCATCTTAACTTCCCTTATATCCCACTCATTTAGGGTAAATATCAAATCAAGCATTGCTGGTTCATCTTCTCCTCTCATTCTTGTTGGTTCTTTGATGTGCTGGCTTAGAAAGTTTCTTGTTGCCACGTCCAGCAGCTTAGCTCTCCATGTTTCTGGTCCTCCATGCGGGTCTCTGTTCTTCCAATCTATCTTCCCATGGTTGAAGTCTCTCATAATTAGTAGTCCAGATCCGTTCCTGCTAGCAACAGAAGCTGCTCTTTCTATTATGTTAATGGTGGCCATGTTGTTTCTATCATATTCCTGTCTTGGTCTTCTGTCATTTGGTGGTGGATTATATATGACTACGACTATAATTTTTTTCCCTCCATTTGTTACAGTACCTGCTATGTAGTCACTGAAACCTTCACAGCCCTGAATATCCATCTCCTCAAAGTCCCAGCCTTTTCTTACCAGCAGAGCTACACCACCCCCACCTCTTCCTTTCCTCTCTTTCCTCATAACATAATAGTCCTGTGGGAACACTGCGTTTGTTATCGTTTTCGTTATCTTTGTTTCTGTGAGGGCTATTATGTCTGGGTTTTCCTCTAGTACCAGTTCTCCAAGCTCATTTGCTTTATTTGTAATTCCATCTATGTTAGTGTACATCGCTTTGAGGCTCACTTTCTTCTGTTCCTTCTCAAATCGCCTCCTTGGTGAGTGTTCTGCTGGTGGGGGAGGCTGTTCCATGGGTGTGAGGATTTGTGAGGTAGATAACAGGGTCTCAGATAACAGGGTGTGTGTGTGTGTGTGTGTGTGTGTGTGTGTGTGTGTGTGTTCACCTATTTGTCTTCACCTAGTTGTGTTTTGCGGGCGTTGAGCTATGCTCTTTCGGCCCGTCTCTCAACTGTTTACTAACTACTTTTTTTTCCACACCACACACACACACACACACACACACACACACACACACACACACACACACACACACACACACACACACCAGGAAGCAGCCCGTGAAAGCTGACTACTCCCAGGTACCTATTTACTTCTAGGTAACAGGGGCACTCAGGGTGAAAGAAACTTTGCCCATTTGTTTCTGCCTCGTGCGGGAATCGAACCCGCGCCACAGAATTACGAGTACTGCGCGCTAACCACCAGGCTACGAGGCCCCTACGAGGCCCCTGTGTACTCACCTAGTTGTCACCTAGTTGTGCTTGCGGGGGTTGAGCTCTGGCTCTTTGGTCCCGCCTCTCAACCGTCAATCAACAGGTGTACAGGTTCCTGAGCCTATTGGGCTCTATCATATCTACACTTGAAACTGTGTATGGAGTCAGCCTCCACCACATAAGATATAAGGAGTCGAATTCCTTATACCTTATCCTGGGACGTAGGGTAAAGACATTGGAGAGCCTGGGAGAGGGTGAAAGGGGGGAGGGGGGTGTGTAAAACCAAAAAAAGGTGATGGAATTTAACTTACTTAAATCTATGGCAGGCAATGGGAGCGCGCACATAGTTGACAGGTGAGCTTCCAATGGTGCATGATCCTCGTGGATAGATTCTAGATAAGATTAATGGGGGAGAGAAATGACGGAAACATACTCAATCCACAATTGACAATGACCAATTTACAAAGGATACATGCAGGAAGAAGCGCATTTCACAATATAACCCAGAAATGCGGGTCTTATGGGTTGGAGATCGACCTTATACAAGCTAATCTAGGTAAGTACATCAGCTCAAGGTTGCGTGCACACACGCACACACAGTGAAGGGCAACTGCTTCCCCCCTTCATTGCGTGAGGAAGGCCAAAGGAGCACGGATGGAAGTTTGAGTCACAGAGGAATCATAGAGACGTTAAAAATATATATATTTTACCGTAAGAGTAGTGGGAAAATAGAATGAACTACTGGAGCAGGTTGTTAAAGGCAACGTCATATATAAATTTAAAACTAGATATGATAGGGAAATAGGTCAGGAGTCATAGCTTTGGACAACCCTCGGGTAGAAAAGCAGGGTCCAAGAGCTAAAGCTCGATCTTCCGAGGTGAGAGTACACACACACACACACACACACACACCCACAAGCAACATTAAACAAAAAAACTCCCCATAACAGCTTAAGAAACACCGCCTCAAAACTTGCTCGAATTAATTTTCATTTTGTTTATTTTCAACTTGCGGCTTCAATACTTTCTTAGAGAAGTTTAATGTTGCAAAAGAAAATATCTTTCTCTCATCCAGTTATCGCGAGAGAGAGAGAGAGAGAGAGAGAGAGAGAGAGAGAGAGAGAGAGAGAGAGAGAGAGAGAGAGAGAGAGAGAGAGAGAGAGAGAGAGAGAGAGAGAGAGAGAGAGAGAGAGAGAGAGAGAGAGAGAGAGAGAGAGAGAGAGAGAGAGAGAGAGAGAGAGAGAGAGAGAGAGAGAGAGAGAGAGAGAGAGAGAGAGAGAGAGAGAGAGAGAGAGAGAGAGAGAGAGAGAGAGAGAGAGAGAGAGAGAGAGAGAGAGAGAGAGAGAGAGAGAGAGAGAGAGAGAGAGAGAGAGAGAGAGAGAGAGAGAGAGAGAGAGAGAGAGAGAGAGAGAGAGAGAGAGAGAGAGAGAGAGAGAGAGAGAGAGAGAGAGAGAGAGAGAGAGAGACAGAGAGAGAGAGAGAGAGAGAGAGAGAGACAGAGAGAGAGAGAGAGAGAGAGAGAGAGAGAGAGAGAGAGAGAGAGAGAGAGAGAGAGAGAGAGAGAGAGAGAGAGAGAGAGAGAGAGAGAGAGAGAGAGAGAGAGAGAGACAGAGAGAGAGAGAGAGAGAGAGAGAGAGAGAGAGAGAGAGAGAGAGAGAGAGAGAGAGAGAGAGAGAGAGAGAGAGAGAGAGAGAGAGAGAGAGAGAGAGAGAGAGAGAGAGAGAGAGAGAGAGAGAGAGAGAGAGAGAGAGAGAGAGAGAGAGAGAGAGAGAGAG
>NC_091157.1:18081249-18086249 GCF_040958095.1 Procambarus clarkii
CAAACTATTCATCAAAATTAGCCAAGCATTTAATATTTATTTACATGTCTATATTTCCCTTGACTTCTCAGTTGGGTCTGGTTACCGGAATACCTCTCACAGGTGGGTAGACTCGTTTTTCAAGCTACCTGGGATCATAACAGTGTTCACCTAGTTCATTCCTCAGCCAATGCCTACCAATTTATGCCTACCTATTCACAAGTTCTACCTACTTCCGTATTAGCCTCGTCACCTATGACCACCTATCACTAGTCTTTCTACCCCGCTTCCAAAATATATCTAGCCCACCACCTTCTCAACTCACTGGCCTATCCAGTTCTCAGTCATTCTACCTACAATAGCTCAACCCGTCCTCTTAAAAATAATGTCACTATTTGCTGGTATGCGCGCTATGGCCAAATTTGGACGTAATTTGAAATTAATCAACTCACAAAAGTGACGTACTGTTCCGTTTTCTGTTCGAGTCGTCCGGCTTACTCGGCAAGCTTTGAAAAGGAAACTTTCCATTTAAAAAAAAAATCCCAAATTTATTTTCATTTTCAGATTACGTCCATATTCGGCCATACTCGGCAATGGCCAAAAGCGACGTTCTTTTTAAGAGGACAGGTTTGCTTAGCTTTAACAACTAGTCAACCGTTTCCCATTCCACTGGTCATAAGCTTGTTCATACCAACCAAACAGTTCCACCAACCAAACAGTCCCACGAACCAAACAGTTCCGCCAACCAAACAGTCCCACCAACCAAACAGTCCCACCAACCAAACAGTCCCACCAACCAAACAGTTCCGCCAACCAAACAGTTCCGCCAACCAAACAGTCCCACGAACCAAACAGTCGCACCAACCAAACAGTCCCACCAACCAAACAGTCCCACCAACCAAACAGTCCCACCAACCAAACAGTCTCATCAACCAAACAGTCCCACAAACCAAACAGTCCCATCAACCAAACAGTCCCATCAACCAAACAGTCCCACCAACCAAACAGTCTCATCAACCAAACAGTCCCACAAACCAAACAGTCCCATCAACCAAACAGTCCCACCAACCAAACAGTCCCACCAACCAAACAGTCCCATCAACCAAACAGTCCCACCAACCAAACAGACCCATCAACCAAACAGTCCCATCAACCAAACAGTCCCACCAACCAAACAGTCCCACCAACCAAACAGTCCCATCAACCAAACAGTCCCACCAACCAAACAGTCCCACCAACCAAACAGTCCCATCAACCAAACAGTCCCATCAACCAAACAGTCCCACCAACCAAACAGTCCCATCAACCAAACAGTCCCATCAACCAAACAGTCCCATCAACCAAACAGTCCCACCAACCAAACAGTCCCATCAACCAAACAGTCCCACCAACCAAACAGTCCCACAAACCAAACAGTCCCACCAACCAAACAGTCCCATCAACCAAACAGTCCCACCAACCAAACAGTCCCATCAACCAAACAGTCCCACCAACCAAACAGTCCCACCAACCAAACAGTCCCACCAACCAAACAGTCCCACCAACCAAACAGTCCCACCAACCAAACAGTCCCACAAACCAAACAGTCCCACCAACCAAACAGTCCTACCAACCAAACAGTCCCACCAACCAAACAGTCCCACCAACCAAACAGTCCCACCAACCAAACAGTCCCACCAAGCAAACAGTCCCACCAACCAAACAGTCCCATCAACCAAACAGTCCCACCAACCAAACAGTCCCACCAACCAAACAGTCCCACCAACCAAACAGTCCCACCAACCAAACAGTCCCACCAACCAAACAGTCCCACCAAACAAACAGTCCCACCAACCAAACAGTCCCACCAACCAAACAGTCCCACCAACCAAACAGTCCCACCAACCAAACAGTCCCACCAACCAAACAGTCCTACCTACGAAAACCAACTGCTAGCTCTTCTTAAATTGCAAAGCTCAGTTTCCCGCCGCTAAGATATGCTAATCACACTCATCAAAGACTTTATAACAAGCTGGTAGAAAGCACCTGGAGCGACTCGCTCTGCTGGGAGTCCGCCGAGGAAGTCAAAATACTGCAAGAGGAATCCCGACACCAGTGAGAGGCAGTGTGCGAATCGCAGCAGGTCCGGTGTGCGATAAGATCCTGTAAGAATATGGTGTCAGCCACGATAAGATCCTGTAAGAATATGGTGTCAGCCACGATAAGATCCAGTAAGAATATGGTGTCAGCGGCGATAAGATCCTGTAAGAATATGGTGTCAGCCGCGATAGGATCCTGTAAGAATATGGTGTCAGCGGCGATAGTATCCTGTAAGAATATGGTGTCAGCCACGATAAGATCCTGTAAGAATATGGTGTCAGCCACGATAGGATCCTGTAAGAATATGGTGTCAGCCGCGATAGGATCCTGTAAGAATATGGTGTCAGCCACGATAGGATCCTGTAAGAATATGGTGTCAGCCGCGATAAGATCCTGTAAGAATATGGTGTCAGCCACGATAGGATCCTGCAGAAATATGGTGCGTTTGGATAAAATATGTATATGGAGTGATAAGATAAAGTTGGAATAAGGTGCGTAAATAAAGAATATAAGGCGATAGAAAACAATAGGGTTAAGATGCGATAGGCTAAGGTAAGAATATGGTGCGATAAGATATGGTATTAATATAATTAGTTAGGAAATTAAAAGAACAAAGTGTAATAGATTATATTACATATAAATTGTCAGGTAGGATTAGGATAAGAATAGTGCGATAGGATAAGAATAAAGTGCTATAGGATAATGTAGTCCGATAGGAAAATAATATATCTCCATGTGCGATTGATAATATAAGAAAAAGATGCGATTGGATAGATTGGTGTGAAGTTAAAATATGGTATCAGAAACGATAGGATAAATTAAGAATATGGTGGCAGGTGTAATAGGATAGAGTAAGAATACGGTGCCACCGGAGTAGCACACCCTAAAATATTAACTGGGTTGCTTTACAACCCATATTTCAAGTCAACTCGACTATTATTACCAGACATAGGCATCAGCAGCGCCTTCAGAGCCTTGAGGTTCCCCAAAACAATATTATAAGAATTATATGTGGGATAAGTCTCAGGGTAAAACAAGCCTCACATTTGTAACTACCATATTTGACCAGTGCAACGAAAGTCAGCTCACTTAATGCACACAACACCAGCTCTCACCCTCTAGAGTGCATCAACACTCCCCCTAAAGTGCATCAAGGCTCCCTCTAAAGTGCCCCAAGACTCACCCTAAAGTGCATCAAGAAAGTGCATCAAGACTTAGCCTAAAGTGCATCAAGACTCCCTCTAAAGTGCATCAAGACAACCCTAAAGTGCATCAAGACTCCCCCTAAAGTGCATCAAGAGTCACCCTAAAGTGCCCCAAGACTCACCCTAAAGTGCCTCATGACTCAGACTAAAGTGCATCAAGACTACCCTTAAAGTGCATCAAGACTCCCTCTAAAGTGCATCAAGACTCACCCTAAGGTGCATCAAGACTCACCCTAAAGTGCCCCAAGATTCCGCCTAAAGTGCATCAAGACTCCCCCTAAAGTGTATCAAGACACCCACTAAAATGCATCAAGACTCACCCTAAAGTGCCCCAAGACTCACCCTAAAGTGCATCAAGACTCCTCCTAAAGTACCCCAAGACTCACCCTAAAGTGTATCAAAACTTCCCTTAAAGTGCATCAACACTTACCCTAAAGTGCATCAAGACTTACCCTAAAGTCCACCAAGACTCAGCCCAAAGTGCATCAAGACTCCTCCTAAAATACAACAAAACTCACCTTAAAGTGCCCCAAGACTCACCCTAAAATGCATCAAGACTGCCCCCCTAAAGTGCATCAAGACTCACCCTAAAGTGCATCATGACTCACCCTAAAGTGCATCAAGACTCCCCCTAAAACGCATAAAAATTTCCCCCTAAAGTGCATCAAGACTTACCCTAAAGTGCATCATGACTCACCCTAAAGTGCATCAAGACTCCCCCTTAATGTGTATCAAAACTCCTCCCCAAAGCTCATCAAGACTCCCCCTAAAGTGCATCAAGACTCCCCCTAAAGGGCCCATGGGACCCGAAAATCCGATGAAAAATGGAATATTTACGAAAAATTACGAAAAATACTACAACGTTCTGGCAACACTGTGGTCCAAACCGTTTAATGATATCTTGAAAAATAACGTAATTAGAGTCAAATTTCCCGCTGCAACTTTCGTGAATCTGGTCCTCGCGCCGTGAGTACGCCGCGGGGTATTGTATCTTACGTTGTAGATGTCTTATTTTTCGTAATAGCGTTGAAAATAACATGTTATGCATAAAATGAATATAAACTAACACATATGGCAACACAACATATGGTCTGACACGAGGGTGGTGCAGTCAGTGACTGCGTGTCTCTCATGGAGAGAGGATGTATGCTGATGCGCTCACACAATATCTCCCAGAACATGCTATTTTTGCTATTTTTAGCTATTTGTACTGCAATATGACTTACCAAACGAACAAGAGAGAAGCATTGACAGCTAGATGCATGCGAGCTCTCCATACGAGCTGGCCGCAATGCGTAAATCACCAGTCACGAGTGACCGCAGGTTGAGTAAACTTTGAGAGCGCGCTACGCAACTCCAACTTTTACAACTAGATAAAATTTCACAGCCTTTATTTATTATTCTATTTACATGAAACTTGCACATTATATGTAGAGTTTACGCCTCTATAAACGCATGTCATTATTCTTATCTACGTAGATTTATTGATTTTATAAATAATGATACACCTCATTTTGTTGCATACGTTTTTGGGAAACTTTTATAAAATCTGTATTATTGCACTAAATACATCTGGGATAATAATGTGACATGCAAATCTTTATTATATAGTAAGGTCATAGCTGAGTGTCGTATAAATGATTTTGGTTCACAATTGTGGGCTGTGAAATTTTTTGAACATGGTTGAAAAATTCGTCTTTTTTTTTTTTTTTTTTTCTCCGTCTCTATTTAGGCTGA
>NC_091157.1:18096249-18116249 GCF_040958095.1 Procambarus clarkii
CAGCACAGGAACACTCACACCAGCACAAGAACACTCACACAAGCACAAGAACACTCACACCAGCACAAAAACACTCACACAAGCTCCAACGCCTCACATACAGACTCCCAAACCATCAGCGCCTTCCTTCACAAACACACTTGGAATAAAACAAACACATACAATCAATAAAATAAGCTTAAATTTGTTTTCGTTCTTTCGGAGTTTAAAGCAAGTACAGAATTTATAATCAAAGTTTATTAGATTCTTTTATTGTATTCTAGGTACGTGGATGAGCCCTGCCCCCGCTCCCCCTAGGGAACATAGATGACTCCCCCCGCCCATCGGCGTTGCCTGCCTAGAAGGCTATTTAGAGCACAGTGTGAGAATACACGCTAGATCCGGAGAATGCCATCCCGCCAAACACACACCGAAACTACGACGTTGGTACAACGTTCGAACAAGTTTTAACACCTCCTAACCAGTTATAACAACCAATATAGCAAGTTGTAACAACGTTCCAATACGTCATAAACACGTTAAGCCAAGATGTAACAACTTTATTACAAGTTGTAACAAGCGGAATATAGAGACATTTTCGGTTTGTGTTTCTAGGGATTGAGCTATAAGGACAGTCTAGAATAGCTGAGCGGCATAGTCCTTGAGACGATGATCACGACATACTAGATCTTCAAGAATTAAAACTTAAAAACCCAGATGAGGCAATGATATTAAAAAAAAAATTATGAAGTTTAATCAGTGAGGAGCATTGAAAAGGAGTAAACTTGGGAGGTAAACTGTACCTCCAAGTTGGCTACTTTTCTTACTCGTGAACTTTATTTGGTAAACTAAACTTGGCAAGTATAGTTAGGTATGTACAGTAACAAACGGCACGGATTTTAACACAGTCATTCGCTAACACAAACACTCAGACGCAAACGTACGCAAACACTCAGACGCAAACGCACGCAAACACTCAGACGCAAACGCACGCAAATACTCAGACGCAAACGCACGCAAACACCCAGAAGCAAACGCACGCAAACACAGACACAAACGCACGCAAACACTCACAAACGCACTCAAACAATCACAAACAAACAAACGCAAACACTCACAAACTAACGCACTCAAACACTCACAAACGCACTCAAACACTCCCAAACAAACGCACTCAAACACTCACAAACTACGCCCACAAACACAAACAAACAAACGCAGAAAACTAAAAACTCCAAAAAATGCTCAAACCTTAAAACAAAAGGAGATCCATATATACACCTACTGACACAGGTATATGCTCCCACACACTAACCAATCAGGAGAAACTTTACCAGAATTTACCTGTGGGTCTCTATTGTCTGTCTGTCTGTCTGTCTGTCTGTCTGTCTGTCTGTCTGTCTGTCTGTCTGTCTGTCTGTCTGTCTGTCTGTCTGTCTGTCTGTCTCTCTCTCTCTCTCTCTCTCTCTCTCTCTCTCTCTCTCTCTCTCTCTCTCTCTCTCTCTCTCTCTCTCTCTCTCTCTCTCTCTCTCTCTTTCTTTTATTCCCTCCCACCCATCTCCGACCCTCCTACAGTGCCTTCAGTTTTCCTCCCCTTCTATTACCTATACCTACTACTCCATTCATTCCCTTATCGTTTATTCCTCTTACTCTCTCTTTCGCCCCTATTCTCCTACCCTCCTCCCCCCTTCCATTCAGAGATACAGAACTAAAAGCGAATGGTCAATATTTATACGTATAAAAGCAGGCCTTTGTTCCGCATTGAGCGGACTCTGGTGTCTGTGTGTGTGTATGTTTGTATGTGCGTCCATATGCACGTCTAGGTATATATCTGTATATGGGCTGTGTGTGTGTGTGTGTGTAGTCACCTAGTTGTACTCACCTAGTTGTGCTTGCGGGGGTTGAGCTCTGGCTCTTTGGTCCCGCCTCTCAACTGTCAATCAACAGGTGTACAGGTTCCTGAGCCTATTGGGCTCTGTCATATCTACACTTGAAACTGTGTATGGAGTCAGCCTCCACCACATCACTTCCTAATGCATTCCATTTGCCAACCACTCTGACACTAAAAAAGTTCTTTCTAATATCTCTGTGGCTCATTTGGGCACTCAGTTTCCACCTGTGTCCCCTAGTGCGTGTGCCCCTTGTGTTAAACAGCCTGTCTTTATCAACCCTGTCGATTCCCTTGAGGATCTTGAATGTGGTGATCATGTCCCCCCTAACTCTTCTGTCTTCCAACGAAGTGAGGTTTAATTCCCGTAGTCTCTCCTCGTAGCTCATACCTCTCAGCTCGGGTACTAGTCTGGTGGCAAACCTTTGAACCTTTTCCATTTTAGTCTTATGCTTGACTAGATATGGACTCCATGCTGGTGCCGCATACTCCAGGATTAGTCTGACATATGTGGTATATAATGTTCTGAAAGACTCCTTACACAAGTTTCTAAAGGCCGTTTTTATGTTAGCCAACCTGGCATATGCTGCTGCTGTTATCCTCTTGATATGAGCTTCAGGGGACAGGTCTGGCGTGATATCAACCCCCAGGTCTTTCTCTCTCTCGGACTCTTGAAGTATTTCATCTCCCAAGTGATACCTTGTATCTGGTCTCCTGATTCCTACCCTTATCTTCATTACATTACACTTGCTTGGATTAAACTCTAACAGCCATTTGTTCGACCATTCCTGCAGCTTGTCCAGGTCTTCTTGAAGCCTCAAGCTGTCCTCCTCTGTCTTAATCCTTCTCATAATTTTGGCGTCGTCAGCAAACATTGAGAGGAATGAGTCTATACCCTCTGGGAGATCATTTACGTATATCAGAAACAGGATAGGTCCAAGTACAGAGCCCTGTGGGACTCCACTGGTGACTTCACGCCAGTCTGAGGTCTCACCCCTCACTGTAACACTCTGCTTCCTATTGTTTAGGTACTCCCTTATCCACTGGAGCGCCCTACCAGTTACTCCTGCCTGTTTCTCTAGCTTATGCATCAACCTTTTATGGGGTACTGTGTCAAAGGCTTTCCGACAGTCCAAAAAAATGCAGTCCGCCCACCCTTCTCTTTCTTGTTTAATCTTTGTCACCTGATCGTAGAATTCTATCAATCCTGTAAGGCAAGATTTACCCTCCCTGAACCCATGTTGATGGGTCGTCACGAAGTCTCTTCCCTCCAGATGTGTTACTAGGTTTTTTCTCACAATCTTCTCCATCACCTTGCATGGTATACAAGTTAAGGACACTGGCCTGTAGTTCAGTGCCTCTTGTCTGTCACCCTTTTTGTATATTGGTACTACATTAGCAGTCTTCCATATTTCTGGTAGGTCCCCCGTTTCCAGTGACCTACTATACACTATGGAGAGTGGTAGGCAAAGTGCTCCTGCACACTCTTTCAATACCCATGGCGAGATTCCATCCGGCCCAACAGCTTTTCTCACATCCAGCTCCAATAGGTGCTTCTTGACCTCATCTCTTGTAATTTCGAACCTATCCAAGGTTACCTGGTTTGCTGCCACCTCTTCTAGCGCCGCGACATCTCCCTGTTCTATTGTAAAGACCTCCTGGAACCTTTTGTTGAGTTCTTCACACACCTCTTTGTCATTCTCTGTGTACCTGTCCTCGCCCACCCTAAGTTTCATCACCTGTTCCTTCACTGTTGTCTTCCTCCTGATGTGACTGTGTAGTAGCTTTGGTTCGGTCTTGGCTTTATTAGCTATATCATTTTCATACCTTTTCTCAGCTGCTCTTCTCACACTGACATACTCGTTCCTGGTTCTCTGGTATCTCACTCTACTTTCTGGTGTTCTGTTATTACGGAAGTTCCTCCATGCCCTTTTGTTCAGCTCCTTTGCTTTCATACATTCCTTATTAAACCACGGTTTCTTCCTTTGCTTCTCTGTTTTTTCCTGTCGGGCTGGGACAAACCTGCTTACAGCCTCCTGACACTTTTGGGTGACATAGTTCATCATGTCTTGTACGGACTTGGTTCCGAGTTCTGTGTCCCAATGTATATCCCATAGGAATTTATTCATTTCCTCATAGTTTCCCTTTCGGTACGCCAGCCCTTTGGTTCCCAGTTCTTTTTTGGGGGTGATAATTCCCAGCTCAACCAGGTACTCAAAGCTCAATACACTATGATCACTCATTCCCAAGGGGGCTTCCAACTTAACTTCCCTTATATCCGACTCATTTAGGGTAAATATCAGATCAAGCAAGGCTAGTTCATCCCCTCCTCTCATTCTTGTTGGTCCCTTGACGTGTTGACTTAGAAAGTTTCTTGTTGCCACATCCAGCAGCTTAGCTCTCCATGTGTCTGGGCCTCCATGTGGGTCTCTGTTCCCCCAATCTATCTTCCCATGGTTGAAGTCTCCCATTAGAAGTCTGGATCCGTTCCTGCTAGCCACAGAAGCTGCTCTCTCTATTATATTGATGGTAGCCAAGTTGTTTCTATCATATTCCTTTCTGGGTCTTCTGTCATTCGGTGGGGGGTTATATATGACTACTATTATAATTTTCTGTCCTCCAGTTGCTATGGTGCCTGAAATGTAGTCACTGAAACCTTCACAGTTCTGAATTACCATCTCTTCGAAACTCCAACCTTCTCTTAGTAGCAGAGCTACACCACCTCCTCCTCTCCCTTCTCTCTCTTTCTTCACTACATAGTAGCCCTGTGGAAACACTGCATTTGTTATGATTTTCGTTAACTTTGTTTCTGTGAGTGCTATTATGTCTGGGTTTTCTTCTAGTACCCATTCTCCAAGTTCACTTGTTTTATTTGAAATCCCATCTATGTTAGTGTACATCGCCTTGAAGCTCACTTTCTTCTGTTCATTTTCATGTCCCTTTCTTGGCAAGCATTCTGCTGGTGTGGGAAGCTGTTCTGTGGGTGAGAGGATCTGTGAGGTGGTTTGCAGGGTCTCAGAGGATTTTGGGGTGGGGGGTGGGGGTTTAAGGGAAGGGAGGACAGGTAGGGTGTGGGTTAAGGAGATAGGGGGGACATGGAGGATACGGGGTGAGGGGGAAGGAGGGATAGGGAGGGTATGGGATGAAGGGAGAGGGGGGACAGGGGGAAAAAGGTGGGAGGGGGGACATGATTGGAATGGGGAAGGGGTGTCAGGGTCAGAATGGGGTGGGGGGGAGGGAGGGCTGGGTGGGGGCAGGTAGGGTGAGGGGAAGGGAGGGTTTCTATGCAGAGGGGGGTGGTATTGTGGCCCCACCTCTGGTGTTGCTGGGATGCTGGTTTTGGGTTCTCCTCTTGTCTCTGGGACTGTTGTGTTGAGGGCTGTGATTTCCTGGTTTGCTCCTCTCTCCCTGCGCTTCCTCCTTGCCTCTGCTGCCCTGGCTCTCTCCTCCTTCGTCCTGTCCCACTGCAGGAATACTTTTTTGTATCCCTCCATATGCTGCAGACGACTCTTCCTTTCGATAATGACTTCCTTCGTGGTTTCGTTTGTAAACACCACCTTTACAAGTCGGTTTCTGACCTTGTTGTACCAGCCCAACCTGAAAACCTTCTCAATGTTATGTACAGCCCCTTCCATCTGTAACCCCTTCAGTAGCCCATGTACTGCCTCACTATCCTTGCCATTCCATTCTTGCCTGTTGGATCCTTCCTGTTCTTTGATGCCAACAACTACCACTGATTTTTTTCTCTCCAGCAGTTGAGTGGTGCACCTTGCTGCTTCCTGTGACGTAGCTGCTTGCATCGCTACCTCCCTCACTGTGTCCATGCTTCTGAGCTCTTTTTCAGTATATCCGCAAATGTATCAGGTACAGAGGCATTTCCTTCCAATGTAACATTCCCACCTTCCCTTTGGATGATAATCTGATGCTCGGTCTCTTTATTTTTCTCTGTGAGAGATTTGATCTCCTCCCTTGCTGATGCTAGCTCACTTTGCAGATTGTTAATTGTAATCCTCATTTCATTCATCTCCCTCCTGAATTCCTCCAGAACTTGGGTTAGCAATTCCTTTGTTTGGTTTTCCGTGGCTGCTTTCCTTGTCCTTGTTGGGGTCTCCTGCCATTTTGCCCCTTGTCAAGAGAGAGAGAGAGCAAGAGAGCAAACAAGAGAGAGAGAGAGCAAGAGAGAGAGAGCAAGAGAGAGAGAGAGCAAGAGAGAGAGAGCAAGAAAGAGAGAGAGAGAGAAAGAGAGAGAGAGAGAGAGAGAGAGAGAGAGAGAGAGAGAGAGAGAGAGAGAGAGAGAGAGAGAGAGAGAGAGAGAGAGAGAGAGAGAGAGAGAGAGAGAGAGAGAGAGAGAGAGAGAGAGAGAGAGAGAGAGAGAGAGAGAAAGAGAGAGAGAGAGAGAGAGAGAGAGAGAGAGAGAGAGAGAGAGAGAGAGAGAGAGAGAGAGACAGAGAGAGAGAGAGAGAACGTGTGCGCGCTTGGGATGGGGTTACTAGGAGGTGAGGTGTTCAGCTTACAACAGGTAAGAAGGGGGGTGGATTATGAGAGGTTATATCTCCTTTCCACGAAAGGTGTTAATCCCTACTAGCCTGTGTGTGCGTGTGTGTGCGTGCATACGTACGTGGGCTTGAGTGCGTGCATGCGTGCGTGCGTGTGCGTGCGTGTGCGTGCGTGCGTGCGCGTACGTGTGTGTGTCACTAGTTCCCGGAAGCGGTAACTTCTACCCAGAATGAGCCACACTGAGATTTTAAATATATATACTATCCTGAACAAGAATTTGATAATATTTTACCTCACACTGTACACCTGATTACTTGACCAAAGAGGGGGTACATACCAGTATGATTCCCGCTCACACAACTAGATGAGTAATGATGATGTATGGTTGACGATGGTGCTCCGTCGTCGCCTTTCCACTTGGTGATTCTCTAAGTGCTAGTAGATTGACGATGTCGATTCTTTCCTACACAAATCTCTGGAGTCACAGTCACCACCCAACAAACACAGTCACAGTTCCACGGCGGGCCGTCCCTCCTGGCCGTCAGGTCAGGTCAGGTCAGGTCACTACTCGGTCCTCCACACTGTATGCACCGGTGATTCCACTAGCTACACTTTGTTTTTTTTTGCACTATCGCTAGCGATATGACTATGCTATGTAGCACCCTGCTAGCTACACACTGCGAGAGGCCAAATACTATGATCTAGCCTCAATAATCCTTCAATGTCCCGAGAAATTGACGAATTTCCGCGGACCTCGCTAATCGCGCGTCTCTCCTACCGTCGCTCGTGGTTGTGGCAAGAGAGTGTGGTTGTGTGTGTGTACTCACCTATTTGTGCTTGCGGGGGTTGAGCTTTGGCTCTTTGGTCCCGCCTCTCAACTGTCAATCAACTGGTGTACAGATTCCTGAGCCTACTGGGCTCTATCATATCTACATTTAAAACTGTGTATGGAGTCAGCCTCCACCACATCACTGCCTAATGCATTCCATCCGTTAACTACTCTGACACTGAAAAAGTTCCTTCTAACGTCTCTGTGGCTCATGTGGGTACTCAGTTTCCACCTGTGTTCCCTTGTTCGCGTCCCACCAGTGTTGAATAGTTTATCCTTGTTTACCCGGTCGATTCCTCTGAGGATTTTGTAGGTTGTGATCATGTCTCCCCTTACTCTTCTGTCTTCCAGTGTCGTAAGGTGCATTTCCCGCAGCCTTTCCTCGTAACTCATGCCTCTTAGTTCTGGGACTAGTCTAGTAGCATACCTTTGGACTTTTTCCAGCTTCGTCTTGTGCTTGACAAGCTACGGGCTCCATGCTGGGGCCGCATACTCCAGGATTGGTCTTATATATGTGGTGTACAAGATTCTGAATGATTCCTTACACAGGTTCATGAACGCTGTTCTGATGTTAGCCAGCCTCGCATATGCCGCAGACGTTATTCTTTTTATGTGGGATTCAGGAGACAGGTTTGGTGTGATATCAACTCCTAGATCTTTCTCTCTGTTCGTTTCATTAAGTACTTCATCTCCTATTCTGTATCCTGTGTTTGGCCTCCTATTTCCACCACCTAGTTTCATTACTTTGCATTTACTCGGGTTGAACTTCAACAGCCATTTGTTGGACCATTCACTCAGTCTGTCTAGATCATCTTGTAGCCTCCTACTATCGTCCTCAGTTTCAATCCTCCTCATAATTTTTGCATCATTGGCAAACATTGAGAGAAACGATTCTATACCCTCTGGAAGATCATTTACATATCTCAGAAACAGTATAGGTCCAAGGACTGACCCCTGCGGTACTCCACTCGTAACGTCTCGCCAATCTGAGACCTCACCCCCTCACACTGACTCGTTGTCTCCTGTTACTTAGGTACTTCTGTATCCAACGGAGTACCTTCCCTTTCACTCCAGCCTGCATCTCCAGTTTTTTCACTAGCCTCTTGTGTGGCACTGTGTCAAAGGCTTTCTGACAATCCAAAAATATGCAGTCTGCCCACCCTTCTCTTTCTTGCCTTATTTTTGTTGCCTGGTCGTAGAATTCAAGTAACCCTGTTAGGCAGGACCTGCCATCCCTGAATCCATGTTGATGCTGTGTTACAAAGTTCTTTCGCTCCAGGTGCTCCACTAGCTTTCTTCGCACAATCTTCTCCATCATCTTGCATGGTATGCAGGTTAGGGACACTGGTCTGTAATTCAGTGCCTCCTGTCTATCCCCTTTCTTGTATATCGGGACTACGTTTGCTGCTTTCCAAATTTCTGGCAGTTCCCCAGTTGCCAGTGATTTGTTATACACCATGGAGAGCGGGAGGCACAGTTCTTCTGCTCCTTCCTTTAGTATCCAAGGGGAGATTCCATCTGGGCCTATAGCCTTTGTCACATCCAATTCTAGTAAACACTTCCTTATTTCCCCGCTGGTAATCTCAAACTCTTCCAGTGGTTCCTGGTTAGCTATTCCCTCTCTTATCTCTGGGATTTCTCCTTGCTCTAAGGTGAAGACCTCTTGGAATTTCTTATTCAGTTCCTCACACACTTCCTTGTCGTTTGTAGTGAATCCTTCTGCCCCTATCCTTAATTTCATAACCTGTTCCTTTACTGTTGTTTTTCTCCTGATGTGGCTATGCAGCAATTTAGGCTGAGTCTTTGCCTTGCTTGCGATGTCATTTTCGTATTGTCTTTCTGCCTCTCTTCTCATCCTGACATATTCATTCCTGGCATTCTGGTATCTTTCTCTGCTCGCCAGTGTCCTGTTATTCCTATAGTTTCTCCATGCCCTTTTACTTTGCTGCGTAGCTAGCCTATATCTCTGATTAAACCATGGGTTTCTCATCTTCATTTCACTGTTTTCCTTTTGGACTGGGACAAACTTGTTTGCTGCGTCCTTGCATTTTTGCGTGATGTATTCCATCATATCTTGGGCCGTCTTTTTCCTGAGCTCTGTTTCCCATGCTATATCTGCTAGGCATTTTCTTATCTCCTCATAGTTTCCCTTTCGGTATGCTAACCTTTTGGTTTCGGTATCCCTCCTCGAGTTCAATAACCCTTCTTCAATCAGGTACTCAAACACCAATACACTGTGGTCTCTCATTCCTACTGGGTCCTCAAAACTGATTTCTCTTATGTCAGAGTCGTTCAGGGTGAAAACCAGGTCGAGTCTCGCTGGTTCGTCATTTCTTCTCATCCTTGTGGGTTCACTGACATGCTGGGTTAAGAAGTTTCTAGTCGCCACCTCCAGTAGTTTGGCTCTCCACGTATCCTCGCCTCCATGCGGTTCCTTGTTCTCCGAATCAATCCTACCGTGATTGAAGTCCCCCATGATGAGCAGGTGGGATCTATTTCTACAGGCAGAAGAACAGGCTATGTGTGTGAGTGTGTGTGTGTGTGTGTGTGTGTGTGTGTGTGTGTGTGTGTGTGTGTGTGTGTGTGTGCCGTGTCATATATCTAGTCTGCATGTGTGTGTTTGGATCTGTTTGTGTCCTTGTGTTTGCATGTGGTTTTTGGGTCTATGCTTTTGCCCTTGATTGGTTCAAATTACCAACTATTGGGAGATATACTTCTGCTCTACACATAGTATACTAGTATAGGCTAGTAGACTAAAATCGAATCTAGTTTTTGTTTTCTCCTACTAGGTTATATAGCAACAGAACCGCTTACCAGCCGAAGTCCTAAATCCTTAAATGCTACTGAATTTGGCTTTCTAAAATCTAGCTTTCTAAAAATCATCAGGGCCAATTAGAATTCCTCTCCTCATAAAGCCCTCTAGAGAGAGAGAGAGAGAGAGAGAGAGAGAGAGAGAGAGAGAGAGAGAGAGAGAGAGAGAGAGAGAGAGAGAGAGAGAGAGAGAGAGAGAGAGAGAGAGAGAGAGAAAGAGAGAGAGAGAGAGAGAGAAAGAGAGAGAGAGACAGCTAGACGCCAAAGGAGAGTGCCAAGAAGCAAGAGTGAGTGGGAGACACTACAGATCCCAAAGTACACCTAGCAACAGGGCTAGGAATAAATGCATATATATAAGAAGAGTACCAGAAAGAAACAATGAAAATACTATTGCTTCTAAAACAGATGACCAAAACGCCTACACAGTCATATAAGAAAGAAAATATCAGTGATCGAGTGACTAGAGAACGTAAAAAGAGGCGGTGAACATTTTGAAATAATCAAGAAATAAGAGAGGAAATTTACGCTAGGTTTTAGAGAGAGTTCTGAACTGAGCCTGAATAGCTTCGCGTGCTATAAGAGGAGGCAGCCCGAGATGATAGATAAATATTGAGGTAACAGCAGAAAATGTCAGGAAACAACTAGCATTACTAGAACAAACTAGACCTATTGGACCAAAGTGTCACCATGGATGTTAAAAGAAGTGGCACAGGACCTCAGCGTGCCTCTAGCACGCATCTTTAATGAGTCACAAAGGAAGCCAATACAGCAAACCGCAATCACAATATTGCCCAACTGCTGGAAGGTGGCAAGAGTGGTACCAATTTACAAGAAAGGAGAGAAAGAGGAACTGAACGTCAAACAAGCAATAACGTCAATCATTGAAAAATATTCCTTGCAAAGTTCTCGAAAGAATAATCAAGAAAAGATTAATAAACTATTTACACACCTTGTGGGTACCGACCTGTGAGATTTATATTTATTTAATTTATATGAATTTATATTTACGTTAATTTATATACTTCGATAGCAATTTGTATAATGATAAGTGGACTGTATTTCTGCAATAATCTCATAATCTCACAAATCGATCCTCTACACATTAGGGGGGGGGGTTATTAAATTAATATATATGCAGCCAATCAAACTACAGAAATAACTACATACATTAAAAAGGTTCCTTATCTTATAGTACAGCAGGTTAGTCCACCAGGTATAACTAGGGTGTAGACACCAAATTATCCTCTTTGAGGTAGCTTCCATATCACCCAGTAACTGGTGCACAAATCTTGCTTCCTCGTCTTGACCTGTCAAAAGTGCGCTAGCTGTGAAGCCAGAATCCTATATATGACAAGTATATCAGAGAAAACACTATACAGTACATGGAACATGAAGACCTGGCTTAATTACCTTTAGTTTGAGGCGATTTCGCGATCTAACCGGGTCACCCTATATCCTGACATTAATGGCCATAAATGAATGATAAACGGGTTTCGGATAGACACTTAACTTGAATTGTAGACATCGTGTTGGAGATGGTACCTTTGGTTTCCATAACACTACGTCCAAGTAAATTAAACAGGAGCCGAATTTGCTCCCGTGTGAGCCTCTGGTCTAGTCTCAACAATGGCTGCCCTCCTTCCTCTCTTACGCCTGGCCTACTTTGTCCAGATTTCAGAAAGTGATAGAAGGGTCACATTTACTCTACTTTAATATTGATAATTAAGTTAATTTATATAAGATGTTTTTATTATGGTAAAGTCCAAAGACTAATGTATTTAAGAACAATTCCCAGCAGAATAGCTGGTGAATTATAATAGTATGTGGTGATGATATCCCGTTTTCTATAGACGGTAATTCCACTACAAGTTACGTTTTCTATGGGTAACTTGTTGGTAATACAGCTATTATCTGTATGATTATTAAATGGTGTCGGATTTTCCGACATAATTCCCCAGGGGGCTGCTCACGGGTCGAAGTCCTGTTTAGAACAGACGAACACCGATACTCCTCCTTCGAATTATTAGATTAATTTGATGTTAGTAGTTAATAATCACACATTTGTGTGTCTGTTCGTACAGGACGGATGTCCCGTACTAGAGTTGCAGGGGTTAGAAGTCTAATGCGATTTCATTTCCCTGTCAACTCTTGAAAGGCTAATATTCAAGCCTTATTACATATTATTTAACCCACAAGACTGAATGTGATCAAGTACTACAGTCAAGTATGATTCAGGGACTGCAGTGAGATCAGTGACATTAGATATAACTTGAAGTTTCTTCAGGTAACTGGACACTGATATATAAACACTGAGGCCCATGGAATACATCTTGATTAAATAATAAATGTATCAAATCAGTCATCAGATTTATTGGGGTTTAATTTAATTAATTGATTCAGAGGATTGAATAGCTCATCATTAAAGTAAAGTATGGTTCTGAGACTGCAGTGGGTTCAGTGACATTGGTCGCAGTGACTTGTAGCTGTTTTAGGCTACTGTTCACTGATTTGCCACTGAGGCCTCATGAACTCATCTTCAGCTTCAAATGATGATACTAACATCAACCTCTGTTGGTATAGTCAGCTGTAATCTCCTTAGTATAATGCTACTGGAGAAATATAATCAGCTGACAAATTTAGATTTCTATTGGTATTGTTTATCTGCAGGCATAGGTCTCCTCAGGCTTGATACTGGGCCTGAGAGTAATTTACCTCCTGCAGAGTTTAACATGGTTATACCCTGATATTTAGTAGGGCTACCAATGAATTGATGGTAGTAGTCTGTCCCCACAAGGACAGCCATTTGGCATTTGATTTGCTCAAATTTACCTGCAGCTGCTTGATAATAGCTTTCCAGGTCAGCATAATCAACTTGAGATTGTTGTGACAAATCTTCACATTTCTTGACCTGTCTTGTTAAGTGGCCTTTAAGACCTGCAAGGGTTCTTTTCATTCTCCCTGCATTATCCATACTGGCTCGTTGGTGAAGCCTTGTGGGACTTGTACTTGGGCTGCTCATAATACTGAACAAACACTAATGGTAGCCTAGGGTAAATTCTGCACTCACTAGGCAATAATCCTACCTCTACTAGAGGTTAGCACTTAAAATTAATACACATTATATATATACAATCATACACACTAATGATTTGAGTGATAAACCAGTGTCACTGGAAGTACCTTTAGGTTAGCTCTTCTATATCACCCTAGGATGGTAGAGACACTAATTAATCACTCAAAGGTGTAATGATCATAAGTAAATTATTATATATACAACTCAATTCGAGTTGATAAAAATTACACCCAAAATAGGGTCTGCACCATTCATTAATGGTGCTAAGTTGTTGAATATAGTACAACTGACTATGGTAATAATGGGACTAGGATGAACAATAATAGTTCAACTAGTCAATGGTAATATCCTACCCTGTTGTGGGTTGGCAATTAGTAAATATTATACTGTGAACACTAGTGCAATATATATTAAATAATTCTCTATTTGGAGAAATAATATACACAATTATTGATAATAGCCTCTTAATTAGCCTCTATGAAACTTCTAATATTATCTAGAAGTATTAAATATTATTAGTGACCTCGCGAAATAAAGTCCACAAAATTCGTGGATAATCTCTCGCGAAATGTAACACCACGAAATCCGTGAACAATATCGCGAAGACACAGTCACTAATTAGGCTGGCTTCTATATTAGCGCTGTCATTTCACGAAATAACACGCCACCAAATATCTGTGGGTGTGCATGAAACCGCTGACGAAGCTGAACTGGGCTGAGGGAGGCTCCTGAGCTCCCTCGAGGCTACGCTGCCGTCTTGACTGCTGGCTTTGTTTAAATAACACTGCACTAGTATATTTAATGAATCCACTGGTTAACTGGTTCATCCGGTACTAAGATGACCAAATGTGGGTTCAAAGGATCAAATAATCCGTCATCCGGTTCGAAGGACCAAATAATGTGGGTACCGACCTGTGAGATTTATATTTATTTAATTTATATGAATTTATATTTACGTTAATTTATATACTTCGATAGCAATTTGTATAATGATAAGTGGACTGTATTTCTGCAATAATCTCATAATCTCACAAATCGATCCTCTACACATTAGGGGGGGGGGTTATTAAATTAATATATATGCAGCCAATCAAACTACAGAAATAACTACATACATTAAAAAGGTTCCTTATCTTATAGTACAGCAGGTTAGTCCACCAGGTATAACTAGGGTGTAGACACCAAATTATCCTCTTTGAGGTAGCTTCCATATCACCCAGTAACTGGTGCACAAATCTTGCTTCCTCGTCTTGACCTGTCAAAAGTGCGCTAGCTGTGAAGCCAGAATCCTATATATGACAAGTATATCAGAGAAAACACTATACAGTACATGGAACATGAAGACCTGGCTTAATTACCTTTAGTTTGAGGCGATTTCGCGATCTAACCGGGTCACCCTATATCCTGACATTAATGGCCATAAATGAATGATAAACGGGTTTCAGATAGACACTTAACTTGAATTGTAGACATCGTGTTGGAGATGGTACCTTTGGTTTCCATAACACTACGTCCAAGTAAATTAAACAGGAGCCGAATTTGCTCCCGTGTGAGCCTCTGGTCTAGTCTCAACAATGGCTGCCCTCCTTCCTCTCTTACGCCTGGCCTACTTTGTCCAGATTTCAGAAAGTGATAGAAGGGTCACATTTACTCTACTTTAATATTGATAATTAAGTTAATTTATATAAGATGTTTTTATTATGGTAAAGTCCAAAGACTAATGTATTTAAGAACAATTCCCAGCAGAATAGCTGGTGAATTATAATAGTATGTGGTGATGATATCCCGTTTTCTATAGACGGTAATTCCACTACAAGTTACGTTTTCTATGGGTAACTTGTTGGTAATACAGCTATTATCTGTATGATTATTAAATGGTGTCGGATTTTCCGACACACCTGGAGAGAATTGTGTATGTAAGCAAACATCGAAAAAACTTTAGAGGGAAATTGGGCTTCACGAATCTATTGGAATTCTATGATAAATCAATGAAAATAAGGCAGAACCGAGAAAGAGAGGCAGACAGCGTATTTTAAATGCCAAAAAGCCTTTGACACCCCTAAAGAGAGTAATATACAAATTTCAGAGGTAGGCGGGAGAAAGTGGAAAAACATTGACATTGGTAATGAATTACCTAACAAACAGGAGTCAGAGAGAGACAGTGAGGGAGCGAGAAGTCGGACTGGCGCAGGGTAACATGCGGAGCACCTCAAGGGTCGACGCTGAGATCCATACTAGTTAACAGTAGTGAAAATAACAGATCTTCAGGAATCATAAATATCGATGTTTGCCGACGATTCAAAATTAATTTTTGCACAGAGTTTGCACAGATCAGGAATTTAAGAGTCTCCAAGATGACTTAAACAAGCTATAGAGTTGATCCGAGACATGGCTACTGAATTTCAACACCAGCAAATGTAAGGTAGGGGAATGAAAAACAGGTGACAGGACACAAACAAAGACAATGCACAATTGAATGAAACTACCTCCCTATAATGACAAGAGAAAAAGACCTGGGAGTGGATATTACAACACACCTAACTCCTGTGACGTACATAAATAGGACATCACTACACCCGACGACGCTAGAAAAAGAAGTGAAAGAGGGAAGTCATGATGGAGACATATAAAATACTTTAGGAGGATTGAGAGAATGGATAAAAAAGATGAAATGATCACAAAGAACACCAAAATAACCGGGAAATGGGTGGAACCTTGAATTTTACTTCACGGTAGAATTTCATGGGCAGACCAGACCGCTGGACTAAAGAGCCAAAGCTCAAGCCCCGCAAGCACAAATAGGTGAGTACACACCAATCCTGGAGTATGCGGCCCCAGCATGGAGCCCGTACCTTGTCAAGCACAAGACGAAGCTAGAAAAAGCCCAAAGGTATGCCACTAGACTAGTCCCAGAACTAAGAAGCATGAGTTACGAGGAAAGACTGCGGTAAATACACCTTACGACACTGGAAGACAGAAAAGTAAAGGGAGACATGATCACAACCTATAAAATCCTCAGGGGAATCGACCTGGTTATCTTGAGATCTTGAGGTTATTTTGAGATGATTTCGGGGCTTTAGTGTCCCCGCGGCCCGGTCCTCGACCAGGCCTCCACCCCCAGGAAGCAGCCCGTGACAGCTGACTAACACCCAGGTACCTATTTTACTGCTAGGTAACAGGGGCATAGGGTGAAAGAAACTCTGCCCATTGTTTCTCGCCGGCGCCTGGGATCGAACCCAGGACCACAGGATCACAAGTCCCGCGTGCTGTCCGCTCGGCCGACCGGCTACCGGGTAGACAAGGATAAACTATTCTACACTGGTGGTACGCGAACAAGGGAACACAGGTGGAACCTGAGTACCCACATGAGCCACAGGGACTTTAGAAGAAATTTTTTCAGTGTCAGAGTAGTTAACAGATGGAATGCATTAGGCAGTGATATGGTGGAGGCTGACTCCATACACAGTTTTATATGTAGATATGATAGAGCCCAGCAAGCTCAGGAATCTGTACACCAGTTGATTGACAGTTGAGAGGCGGGACCAAAGAACCAAAGTTCAACCCCCGCAAGCACAAATAGGTGAGTACACACTCTGTGTCCATGGGGTTCTGGTAGCTGAGTGGACAGCGCGCAGCTCTCGTAATCCTGTGGCCCACGTTCGATTCCCGGATAAGGCATAGACAAATGGGCAAAGTTTCTTTCACCCTGTGGCCCCTGTTATTTAGCAGTAAATAGATACCTGGGACTTAGACCACTGTTGCGGGCTGCTAGTGTGTGTGTGGGGGGGGGGGAGGGGGAGGAGGGGAGTAGTTAGTAGTTAGTAACAGTTAAATAATTTACAGTTGATAGGCGGGCCGAAAGAGCAGTGCTCAACCCCCGCAAGTATAACTAGGTGAATACACTCACTTATGGGGCCTGACGGTTGAGTGGACAGTGCTCGGTATTCGTAATCCTAGGACCGGGGATTGATCCCGGCGGAGGCGGAAACAAATGGGCAGAGATTCTTTCACCCTGATGCACCTGCTCACCTAGCAGTAAAAATAAGTTTCTAGGAGTTAGACAGCTGCTACGGACTACTTCCTTGATGTGTGTGTGTGTGTGTTTGTGGAGATAAAAAAATCAGTTGATTGATTGAAAGTTGAGAGGCGGGAACAAAGAGGCAAAGCACAACTCCTGAAAGCACAACTAGATGAGTACACACACACACACTCACACACACACACACACACACACAGAGGACCAAGAGGACCTGAACAGATTGCAGAGATGGTCAGAGAAATGGCTACTAGAATTCAACACGAGCAAATGTAAAGTTATGGAAATGGGACTAGGAGATAGGAGACCAAAGGGACAGTACACAATGAAGGGGAACAGCCTACCTGTAACGACGCGTGAAAGAGACCTGGGGGTGGACGTAACACCTAATCTATCTCCTGAGGCACATATTAATAGGATAACGACAGCAGCGTACTCTACACTGGCAAAAGTTAGAACATCATTCAGAAACCTAAGTAAGGAGGCATTTAGGGCGCTTTGCAATGCCTACGTAAGGCCAGTCTTAGAGTATGCCGCCTCATCATGGAGTCCCCATCTGAAGAAGCATATAATGAAACTGGAAAAGGTTCAGAGGTTTGCAACGAGACTCGTCCCAGAGCTACGAGGGATGGGGTATGAAGAGCGCCTGAGGGAACTGTGCCTTACGACACTAGAAAGAAGAAGGGAGAGGGGAAACATGATAGGAACGTATAAGATACTCAGAGGAATTGACAGAGTGGACATAGACGAAATGTTCACACGGAATAGTAACAGAACGAGAGGACATGGATGGAAGCTTGAAACTCAGATGAGTCACAGAGATGTTAGAAAGTTTTCTTTTAGCGTGAGAGTAGTGGGGAAATGGAATGCACTTCAGGAACAGGTTGTGGAAGCAAATACTATTCATAATTTTAAAACCAGGTATGATAGGGAAATAGGACAGGAGTCATTGCTGTAAACAACCGATGCTCGAAAGGCGGGATCCAAGAGTCAATGCTCGATCCTGCAGACACAACTAGGTGAGTACAACTAGGTGAGTACACACACACACACACACACACAAACACACACACACACACACACACATACACACACACACACACACACACACACACACACACACACACACACACACACACACACACACACACACACATACACACACACACACACACACACACTTGAATTCTACGACCAGGCAACAAAAATAAGACAAGAAAGAGAAGGGTGGGCAGACTGCATATTTTTGGATTGTCGGAAAGCCTTTGACACAGTACCCCATAAAAGGTTGATGCATAAGCTAGATAAACAGGCAGGAGTAACTAGTAGGGCGCTCCAGTGGATAAGGGAGTACCTAAACATTAGGAAGCAGAGAGTTACAGTGAGGGGTGAGACCTCAGACTGGCGTGAAGTCACCAGTGGAGTCCCACAGGGCTCTGTACTTGGACCTATCCTGTTTCTGATATACATAAATGATCTCCCAGAGGGTATAGACTCATTCCTCTCAATGTTTGCTGACGACGCCAAAATTATGAGAAGGATTAAGACAGAGAAGGACAGCTTGAGGCTTCAAGAAGACCTGGACAAGCTGCAGGAATGGTCGAACAAATGGCTGTTAGAGTTTAATCCAAGCAAATGTAATGTAATGAAGATAGGGGTAGGAAGCAGGAGACCAGATACAAGGTATCACATGGGAGATGAAACACTTCAAGAGTCCGAGAGAGAGAAAGACCTGGAGGTTGATATCACGCCAGACCTGCCCCCTGATGCTCACATCAAGAGGATAACAGCAGCAGCATATGCCAGGTTGGCTAACATAAGAACGGCCTTTAGAAACTTGTGTAAGGAATCTTTCAGAACATTATATACCACATATGTCAGACCAATCCTGGAGTATGCGGCACCAGCATGGAGTCCATATCTAGTCAAGCATAAGACTAAAATGGAAAAGGTTCAAAGGTTTGCCACCAGACTAGTACCCGAGCTGAGAGGTATGAGCTACGAGGAGAGACTACGGGAATTAAACCTCACTTCGTTAGAAGACACAAGAGTTAGGGGGGACATGGTCACCACATTCAAGATCCTCAAGGGAATTGACACTTTTTTAGTGTCAGAGTGGTTGACAAATGGAATGCATTAGGAAGTGATGTGGTGGAGGCTGACTCCATACATAGTTTCAAGTGTAGATATGATAGAGCCCAATAGGCTCAGGAACCTGTACACCTGTTGATTGACAGTTGAGAGGCGGGGCCAAAGAGCCATAGCTCAACCCCCGCAAGCACAACTAGGTGAGTACACACACACACACACACACGTGTCTCACCAAATGAGTATCCGAGATCAAATAAACGATATGATCTCAGATGCAATTTATCCATGAGGATACCAAGTGATAAAGAGAGAAGGAGCAGAGAGCCAGCGAGGAACAGTGGCACTCCTAATAAAGCAGAGAGGGAAGTCTGACGCACTGGAGCATGAAGAAACTAACGGATTAACAGAGAGAGAGAGAGAGAGAGAGAGAGAGAGAGAGAGAGAGAGAGAGAGAGAGAGAGAGAGAGAGAGAGACAGAGAGACAGAGAGAGAGAGCGAGAGAGAGCCAGAGAGAGAGAGAGAGAGAGAGAGAGAGAGAGAGAGAGAGAGAGAGACAGAGAGAGAGACAGAGAGAGAGAGAGAGAGAGAGAGACAGAGAGAGAGAGAGAGAGAGAGAGAGAGAGAGAGAGAGAGAGAGAGAGAGAGAGAGAGAGAGAGAGAGAGAGAGAGAGAGAGAGAGAGAGAGAGAGAGAGAGAGAGAGAGAGAGAGAGAGAGAGAGAGAGAGAGAGAGAGAGAGAGAGAGAGAGAGAGAGAGAGAGAGAGAGAGAGAGAGAGAGAGAGAGAGAGAGAGAGAGA
>NC_091157.1:18118749-18132997 GCF_040958095.1 Procambarus clarkii
GAGGGGTCAGTCTGCATTTTTCGTCAAGCCACTGTCAATGTGAGAGAACTCGTGTCCAGCTTATAAGCCTATACTTGCATAAACCACAAGTGAAGATAAACAATCTTTGGACAACACCCACCAGTGGGACTCGAACCCAGAAAGCACAACTACCTTCCAGTAGCTGGCATAACTAGTATGCTTTAACCTACTACGCCATCAGACCTTACAAAAGAAGTAGATAGTTCGAGATATATATCTCAAACATCTCTACCTCCCGAAGGCACCAGATGAGTGAGGGGTCAGTCTGCATTTTTCGTCAAGCCACTGTCAATGTGAGAGAAGTGTCCAGCTTATAAGCCTATACTTGCATAAACCACAAGTGAAGATAAACAATCTTTGGACAACACCCACCAGTGGGACTCGAACCCAGAAAGCACAACTACCTTCCAGTAGCTGGCATAACTAGTATGCTTTAACCCTTAAACTGCGCATGGCGTATATATACGCCCTGAGTAACATGTCCCATGGTGCGCATGGCGTATATATACGCCATAGGGTGCCAGGCCTGATTCAAATGGCCCGCGGCTACACGGGGTTCACAGTAGCTTCCTCAGGGCTCTTGTAAACAGATGCCATTTTAAAAAAAAATCGTGGGCAATATTCTCAGGTGTGAGAGGCACAGTACTGTTGGAGCAACCAAGGCCGGCGCACGCAGCATGAGCGAACAGCATTGATGTTCAGCTTGTGACCACAGCATCGCCGAAAAATGTCAAAATAAATATATAATTGTTATTATTTAGCGATGACAATATTACAGATGACCAATGACTGTGATATAAATAACCAGGGTTGTGATAATAGCAGGATTGTTGTAATAATTAGCGCTGTGTGAGGAGTGATGCTGAGAGACGGAGGGAGACAGCATCGTTTACTGACTGTGTGGCAACCTGTTATTGTTTGCGTTCACCATACCAGGTCAGTGGTTCTCTATGGTGAACACAAATGTAGATACTTATATATAATGTGTGTATTAGTGTAATAACAGCAAAAGGATTATGCTGGGGGGAGCCATATGGGTGACGGAGGTGACGTCGTCTGCACGATTTCTCTAGCTGTTTAGAGGGTGGCCACTATGCTCTTTGGGCGCTCTACAAGCTTAGGTGTACAGTTACGGTGCATAAAACATGTAGATATTTATATATAATATTTGTATATAGGGTAATAACACTGCAAAAGGTATTGTTGGGGGAGAAAGTTTAGTGCGTGTGACCTTGAAAGAGTGAGGGAGCCGCCAGCCGCCATCTGTGTATAGCGACGACTCTTAGTGCCTGAACTAACTATATCAGCTTAGCTGTACAGTTGTGGTGAACAAAATATACACATACTTATATATAATGTCTGTATATAGTGTAATAACACCACAACTGGTATTGTTGGGGGAGAAAGTTTAGTGCGTGTGTTGAGGGAGTGGCAGCGAGTGGCTGGCTGGTGTGTGGCGGTAACTCCTCGTTGCTTTTCGACTCTCAATACCAACTTAGTGGTTCGTTATGGTGACCAAAACATGCCAATACTTATATATAACCTGTGTATAGAGTGTAATAGCAGCAAAACTATTTGTTTATTGTTTTATAAACATAATAATTGAATCACTAATATGCACATCATACTTTTGAGTATAGCGATTATTAACCACTTTTATTATATAAATATATTACAATACACACTATTGAATAATATTACTGCAAAAAAACTAAGAAAAAATCAATCGGAGACATTGAAACAATTAGGTAATAATATCTTTGTGGCAACTCCCATCTGTCAACGCGGGTGACGCTGACCGGCTCTGACGACCGCTCTGTCAACGCCCATTTTTTGCCAGACTTCCTCGGTCAATTGCGCCCAAAATATGTCACCTACGATTTTTTTTTTATTTTTTCCGTGCTCAGGGGACACAAATTAACATGTTTAGAAGACGAAAAATTTTTTTTGAATTTTTTTTTTCTTGCGCACAGGGGTGTAAATGTCCATATGACCCCTGAGCAGTGTAAGGGTTAACCCACTACGCCATCAGACCTTACAAAAGAAGTAGATAGTTCGAGATATATATCTCAAACATCTCTACCTCCCGAAGGCACCAGATGAGTGAGGGGTCAGTCTGCATTTTTCGTCAAGCCACTGTCAATGTGAGAGAACTCGTGTCCAGCTTATAAGCCTATACTTGCATAAACCACAAGTGAAGATAAACAATCTTTGGACAACACCCACCAGTGGGACTCGAACCCAGAAAGCACAACTACCTTCCAGTAGCTGGCATAACTAGTATGCTTTAACCCACTACGCCATCAGACCTTACAAAAGAAGTAGAAAGTTCGAGATATATATCTCAAACATCTCTACCTCCCGAAGGCACCAGATGAGTGAGGGGTCAGTCTGCATTTTTCGTCAAGCCACTGTCAATGTGAGAGAACTCGTGTCCAGCTTATAAGCCTATACTTGCATAAACCACAAGTGAAGATAAACAATCTTTGGACAACACCCACCAGTGGGACTCGAACCCAGAAAGCACAACTACCTTCCAGTAGCTGGCATAACTAGTATGCTTTAACCCACTACGCCATCAGACCTTACAAAAGAAGTAGATAGTTCGAGATATATATCTCAAACATCTCTACCTCCCGAAGGCACCAGATGAGTGAGGGGTCAGTCTGCATTTTTCGTCAAGCCACTGTCAATGTGAGAGAACTCGTGTCCAGCTTATAAGCCTATACTTGCATAAACCACAAGTGAAGATAAACAATCTTTGGACAACACCCACCAGTGGGACTCGAACCCAGAAAGCACAACTACCTTCCAGTAGCTGGCATAACTAGTATGCTTTAACCCACTACGCCATCAGACCTTACAAAAGAAGTAGATAGTTCGAGATATATATCTCAAACATCTCTACCTCCCGAAGGCACCAGATGAGTGAGGGGTCAGTCTGCATTTTTCGTCAAGCCACTGTCAATGTGAGAGAACTCGTGTCCAGCTTATAAGCCTATACTTGCATAAACCACAAGTGAAGATAAACAATCTTTGGACAACACCCACCAGTGGGAATCGAACCCAGAAAGCACAACTACCTTCCAGTAGCTGGCATAACTAGTATGCTTTAACCCACTACGCCATCAGACCTTACAAAAGAAGTAGATAGTTCGAGATATATATCTCAAACATCTCTACCTCCCGAAGGCACCAGATGAGTGAGGGGTCAGTCTGCATTTTTCGTCAAGCCACTGTCAATGTGAGAGAACTCGTGTCCAGCTTATAAGCCTATACTTGCATAAACCACAAGTGAAGATAAACAATCTTTGGACAACACCCACCAGTGGGACTCGAACCCAGAAAGCACAACTACCTTCCAGTAGCTGGCATAACTAGTATGCTTTAACCCACTACGCCATCAGACCTTACAAAAGAAGTAGATAGTTCGAGATATATATCTCAAACATCTCTACCTCCCGAAGGCACCAGATGAGTGAGGGGTCAGTCTGCATTTTTCGTCAAGCCACTGTCAATGTGAGAGAACTCGTGTCCAGCTTATAAGCCTATACTTGCATAAACCACAAGTGAAGATAAACAATCTTTGGACAACACCCACCAGTGGGACTCGAACCCAGAAAGCACAACTACCTTCCAGTAGCTGGCATAACTAGTATGCTTTAACCCACTACGCCATCAGACCTTACAAAAGAAGTAGATAGTTCGAGATATATATCTCAAACATCTCTACCTCCCGAAGGCACCAGATGAGTGAGGGGTCAGTCTGCATTTTTCGTCAAGCCACTGTCAATGTGAGAGAACTCGTGTCCAGCTTATAAGCCTATACTTGCATAAACCACAAGTGAAGATAAACAATCTTTGGACAACACCCACCAGTGGGACTCGAACCCAGAAAGCACAACTACCTTCCAGTAGCTGGCATAACTAGTATGCTTTAACCCACTACGCCATCAGACCTTACAAAAGAAGTAGATAGTTCGAGATATATATCTCAAACATCTCTACCTCCCGAAGGCACCAGATGAGTGAGGGGTCAGTTTGCATTTTTCGTCAAGCCACTGTCAATGTGAGAGAACTCGTGTCCAGCTTATAAGCCTATACTTGCATAAACCACAAGTGAAGATAAACAATCTTTGGACAACACCCACCAGTGGGACTCGAACCCAGAAAGCACAACTACCTTCCAGTAGCTGGCATAACTAGTATGCTTTAACCCACTACGCCATCAGACCTTACAAAAGAAGTAGATAGTTCGAGATATATATCTCAAACATCTCTACCTCCCGAAGGCACCAGATGAGTGAGGGGTCAGTCTGCATTTTTCGTCAAGCCACTGTCAATGTGAGAGAACTCGTGTCCAGCTTATAAGCCTATACTTGCATAAACCACAAGTGAAGATAAACAATCTTTGGACAACACCCACCAGTGGGACTCGAACCCAGAAAGCACAACTACCTTCCAGTAGCTGGCATAACTAGTATGCTTTAACCCACTACGCCATCAGACCTTACAAAAGAAGTAGATAATTCGAGATATATATCTCAAACATCTCTACCTCCCGAAGGCACCAGATGAGTGAGGGGTCAGTCTGCATTTTTCGTCAAGCCACTGTCAATGTGAGAGAACTCGTGTCCAGCTTATAAGCCTATACTTGCATAAACCACAAGTGAAGATAAACAATCTTTGGACAACACCCACCAGTGGGACTCGAACCCAGAAAGCACAACTACCTTCCAGTAGCTGGCATAACTAGTATGCTTTAACCCACTACGCCATCAGACCTTACAAAAGAAGTAGATAGTTCGAGATATATATCTCAAACATCTCTACCTCCCGAAGGCACCAGATG
Organism: Procambarus clarkii; assembly: GCF_040958095.1. Taxonomy (NCBI): domain Eukaryota; kingdom Metazoa; phylum Arthropoda; class Malacostraca; order Decapoda; family Cambaridae; genus Procambarus; species Procambarus clarkii. The sequence goes on from NC_091157.1 coordinate 18,123,623, forward strand.
AGTGAGGGGTCAGTCTGCATTTTTCGTCAAGCCACTGTCAATGTGAGAGAACTCGTGTCCAGCTTATAAGCCTATACTTGCATAAACCACAAGTGAAGATAAACAATCTTTGGACAACACCCACCAGTGGGACTCGAACCCAGAAAGCACAACTACCTTCCAGTAGCTGGCATAACTAGTATGCTTTAACCCACTACGCCATCAGACCTTACAAAAGAAGTAGATAGTTCGAGATATATATCTCAAACATCTCTACCTCCCGAAGGCACCAGATGAGTGAGGGGTCAGTCTGCATTTTTCGTCAAGCCAGTGTCAATGTGAGAGAACTCGTGTCCAGCTTATAAGCCTATACTTGCATAAACCACAAGTGAAGATAAACAATCTTTGGACAACACCCACCAGTGGGACTCGAACCCAGAAAGCACAACTACCTTCCAGTAGCTGGCATAACTAGTATGCTTTAACCCACTACGCCATCAGACCTTACAAAAGAAGTAGATAGTTCGAGATATATATCTCAAACATCTCTACCTCCCGAAGGCACCAGATGAGTGAGGGGTCAGTCTGCATTTTTCGTCAAGCCACTGTCAATGTGAGAGAACTCGTGTCCAGCTTATAAGCCTATACTTGCATCAACCACAAGTGAAGATAAACAATCTTTGGACAACACCCACCAGTGGGACTCGAACCCAGAAAGCACAACTACCTTCCAGTAGCTGGCATAACTAGTATGCTTTAACCCACTACGCCATCAGACCTTACAAAAGAAGTAGATAGTTCGAGATATATATCTCAAACATCTCTACCTCCCGAAGGCACCAGATGAGTGAGGGGTCAGTCTGCATTTTTCGTCAAGCCACTGTCAATGTGAGAGAACTCGTGTCCAGCTTATAAGCCTATACTTGCATAAACCACAAGTGAAGATAAACAATCTTTGGACAACACCCACCAGTGGGACTCGAACCCAGAAAGCACAACTACCTTCCAGTAGCTGGCATAACTAGTATGCTTTAACCCACTACGCCATCAGACCTTACAAAAGAAGTAGATAGTTCGAGATATATATCTCAAACATCTCTACCTCCCGAAGGCACCAGATGAGTGAGGGGTCAGTCTGCATTTTTCGTCAAGCCACTGTCAATGTGAGAGAACTCGTGTCCAGCTTATAAGCCTATACTTGCATAAACCACAAGTGAAGATAAACAATCTTTGGACAACACCCACCAGTGGGACTCGAACCCAGAAAGCACAACTACCTTCCAGTAGCTGGCATAACTAGTATGCTTTAACCCACTACGCCATCAGACCTTACAAAAGAAGTAGATAGTTCGAGATATATATCTCAAACATCTCTACCTCCCGAAGGCACCAGATGAGTGAGGGGTCAGTCTGCATTTTTCGTCAAGCCACTGTCAATGTGAGAGAACTCGTGTCCAGCTTATAAGCCTATACTTGCATAAACCACAAGTGAAGATAAACAATCTTTGGACAACACCCACCAGTGGGACTCGAACCCAGAAAGCACAACTACCTTCCAGTAGCTGGCATAACTAGTATGCTTTAACCCACTACGCCATCAGACCTTACAAAAGAAGTAGATAGTTCGAGATATATATCTCAAACATCTCTACCTCCCGAAGGCACCAGATGAGTGAGGGGTCAGTCTGCATTTTTCGTCAAGCCACTGTCAATGTGAGAGAACTCGTGTCCAGCTTATAAGCCTATACTTGCATAAACCACAAGTGAAGATAAACAATCTTTGGACAACACCCACCAGTGGGACTCGAACCCAGAAAGCACAACTACCTTCCAGTAGCTGGCATAACTAGTATGCTTTAACCCACTACGCCATCAGACCTTACAAAAGAAGTAGATAGTTCGAGATATATATCTCAAACATCTCTACCTCCCGAAGGCACCAGATGAGTGAGGGGTCAGTCTGCATTTTTCGTCAAGCCACTGTCAATGTGAGAGAACTCGTGTCCAGCTTATAAGCCTATACTTGCATAAACCACAAGTGAAGATAAACAATCTTTGGACAACACCCACCAGTGGGACTCGAACCCAGAAAGCACAACTACCTTCCAGTAGCTGGCATAACTAGTATGCTTTAACCCACTACGCCATCAGACCTTACAAAAGAAGTAGATAGTTCGAGATATATATCTCAAACATCTCTACCTCCCGAAGGCACCAGATGAGTGAGGGGTCAGTCTGCATTTTTCGTCAAGCCACTGTCAATGTGAGAGAACTCGTGTCCAGCTTATAAGCCTATACTTGCATAAACCACAAGTGAAGATAAACAATCTTTGGACAACACCCACCAGTGGGACTCGAACCCAGAAAGCACAACTACCTTCCAGTAGCTGGCATAACTAGTATGCTTTAACCCACTACGCCATCAGACCTTACAAAAGAAGTAGATAGTTCGAGATATATATCTCAAACATCTCTACCTCCCGAAGGCACCAGATGAGTGAGGGGTCAGTCTGCATTTTTCGTCAAGCCACTGTCAATGTGAGAGAACTCGTGTCCAGCTTATAAGCCTATACTTGCATAAACCACAAGTGAAGATAAACAATCTTTGGACAACACCCACCAGTGGGACTCGAACCCAGAAAGCACAACTACCTTCCAGTAGCTGGCATAACTAGTATGCTTTAACCCACTACGCCATCAGACCTTACAAAAGAAGTAGATAGTTCGAGATATATATCTCAAACATCTCTACCTCCCGAAGGCACCAGATGAGTGAGGGGTCAGTCTGCATTTTTCGTCAAGCCACTGTCAATGTGAGAGAACTCGTGTCCAGCTTATAAGCCTATACTTGCATAAACCACAAGTGAAGATAAACAATCTTTGGACAACACCCACCAGTGGGACTCGAACCCAGAAAGCACAACTACCTTCCAGTAGCTGGCATAACTAGTATGCTTTAACCCACTACGCCATCAGACCTTACAAAAGAAGTAGATAGTTCGAGATATATATCTCAAACATCTCTACCTCCCGAAGGCACCAGATGAGTGAGGGGTCAGTCTGCATTTTTCGTCAAGCCACTGTCAATGTGAGAGAACTCGTGTCCAGCTTATAAGCCTATACTTGCATAAACCACAAGTGAAGATAAACAATCTTTGGACAACACCCACCAGTGGGACTCGAACCCAGAAAGCACAACTACCTTCCAGTAGCTGGCATAACTAGTATGCTTTAACCCACTACGCCATCAGACCTTACAAAAGAAGTAGATAGTTCGAGATATATATCTCAAACATCTCTACCTCCCGAAGGCACCAGATGAGTGAGGGGTCAGTCTGCATTTTTCGTCAAGCCACTGTCAATGTGAGAGAACTCGTGTCCAGCTTATAAGCCTATACTTGCATAAACCACAAGTGAAGATAAACAATCTTTGGACAACACCCACCAGTGGGACTCGAACCCAGAAAGCACAACTACCTTCCAGTAGCTGGCATAACTAGTATGCTTTAACCCACTACGCCATCAGACCTTACAAAAGAAGTAGATAGTTCGAGATATATATCTCAAACATCTCTACCTCCCGAAGGCACCAGATGAGTGAGGGGTCAGTCTGCATTTTTCGTCAAGCCACTGTCAATGTGAGAGAACTCGTGTCCAGCTTATAAGCCTATACTTGCATAAACCACAAGTGAAGATAAACAATCTTTGGACAACACCCACCAGTGGGACTCGAACCCAGAAAGCACAACTACCTTCCAGTAGCTGGCATAACTAGTATGCTTTAACCCACTACGCCATCAGACCTTACAAAAGAAGTAGATAGTTCGAGATATATATCTCAAACATCTCTACCTCCCGAAGGCACCAGATGAGTGAGGGGTCAGTCTGCATTTTTCGTCAAGCCACTGTCAATGTGAGAGAACTCGTGTCCAGCTTATAAGCCTATACTTGCATAAACCACAAGTGAAGATAAACAATCTTTGGACAACACCCACCAGTGGGAATCGAACCCAGAAAGCACAACTACCTTCCAGTAGCTGGCATAACTAGTATGCTTTAACCCACTACGCCATCAGACCTTACAAAAGAAGTAGATAGTTCGAGATATATATCTCAAACATCTCTACCTCCCGAAGGCACCAGATGAGTGAGGGGTCAGTCTGCTTTTTTCGTCAAGCCACTGTCAATGTGAGAGAACTCGTGTCCAGCTTATAAGCCTATACTTGCATAAACCACAAGTGAAGATAAACAATCTTTGGACAACACCCACCAGTGGGACTCGAACCCAGAAAGCACAACTACCTTCCAGTAGCTGGCATAACTAGTATGCTTTAACCCACTACGCCATCAGACCTTACAAAAGAAGTAGATAGTTCGAGATATATATCTCAAACATCTCTACCTCCCGAAGGCACCAGATGAGTGAGGGGTCAGTCTGCATTTTTCGTCAAGCCACTGTCAATGTGAGAGAACTCGTGTCCAGCTTATAAGCCTATACTTGCATAAACCACAAGTGAAGATAAACAATCTTTGGACAACACCCACCAGTGGGACTCGAACCCAGAAAGCACAACTACCTTCCAGTAGCTGGCATAACTAGTATGCTTTAACCCACTACGCCATCAGACCTTACAAAAGAAGTAGATAGTTCGAGATATATATCTCAAACATCTCTACCTCCCGAAGGCACCAGATGAGTGAGGGGTCAGTCTGCATTTTTCGTCAAGCCACTGTCAATGTGAGAGAACTCGTGTCCAGCTTATAAGCCTATACTTGCATAAACCACAAGTGAAGATAAACAATCTTTGGACAACACCCACCAGTGGGACTCGAACCCAGAAAGCACAACTACCTTCCAGTAGCTGGCATAACTAGTATGCTTTAACCCACTACGCCATCAGACCTTACAAAAGAAGTAGATAGTTCGAGATATATATCTCAAACATCTCTACCTCCCGAAGGCACCAGATGAGTGAGGGGTCAGTTTGCATTTTTCGTCAAGCCACTGTCAATGTGAGAGAACTCGTGTCCAGCTTATAAGCCTATACTTGCATAAACCACAAGTGAAGATAAACAATCTTTGGACAACACCCACCAGTGGGACTCGAACCCAGAAAGCACAACTACCTTCCAGTAGCTGGCATAACTAGTATGCTTTAACCCACTACGCCATCAGACCTTACAAAAGAAGTAGATAGTTCGAGATATATATCTCAAACATCTCTACCTCCCGAAGGCACCAGATGAGTGAGGGGTCAGTCTGCATTTTTCGTCAAGCCACTGTCAATGTGAGAGAACTCGTGTCCAGCTTATAAGCCTATACTTGCATAAACCACAAGTGAAGATAAACAATCTTTGGACAACACCCACCAGTGGGACTCGAACCCAGAAAGCACAACTACCTTCCAGTAGCTGGCATAACTAGTATGCTTTAACCCACTACGCCATCAGACCTTACAAAAGAAGTAGATAGTTCGAGATATATATCTCAAACATCTCTACCTCCCGAAGGCACCAGATGAGTGAGGGGTCAGTCTGCATTTTTCGTCAAGCCACTGTCAATGTGAGAGAACTCGTGTCCAGCTTATAAGCCTATACTTGCATAAACCACAAGTGAAGATAAACAATCTTTGGACAACACCCACCAGTGGGACTCGAACCCAGAAAGCACAACTACCTTCCAGTAGCTGGCATAACTAGTATGCTTTAACCCACTACGCCATCAGACCTTACAAAAGAAGTAGATAGTTCGAGATATATATCTCAAACATCTCTACCTCCCGAAGGCACCAGATGAGTGAGGGGTCAGTCTGCATTTTTCGTCAAGCCACTGTCAATGTGAGAGAACTCGTGTCCAGCTTATAAGCCTATACTTGCATAAACCACAAGTGAAGATAAACAATCTTTGGACAACACCCACCAGTGGGACTCGAACCCAGAAAGCACAACTACCTTCCAGTAGCTGGCATAACTAGTATGCTTTAACCCACTACGCCATCAGACCTTACAAAAGAAGTAGATAGTTCGAGATATATATCTCAAACATCTCTACCTCCCGAAGGCACCAGATGAGTGAGGGGTCAGTCTGCATTTTTCGTCAAGCCAGTGTCAATGTGAGAGAACTCGTGTCCAGCTTATAAGCCTATACTTGCATAAACCACAAGTGAAGATAAACAATCTTTGGACAACACCCACCAGTGGGACTCGAACCCAGAAAGCACAACTACCTTCCAGTAGCTGGCATAACTAGTATGCTTTAACCCACTACGCCATCAGACCTTACAAAAGAAGTAGATAGTTCGAGATATATATCTCAAACATCTCTACCTCCCGAAGGCACCAGATGAGTGAGGGGTCAGTCTGCATTTTTCGTCAAGCCACTGTCAATGTGAGAGAACTCGTGTCCAGCTTATAAGCCTATACTTGCATAAACCACAAGTGAAGATAAACAATCTTTGGACAACACCCACCAGTGGGACTCGAACCCAGAAAGCACAACTACCTTCCAGTAGCTGGCATAACTAGTATGCTTTAACCCACTACGCCATCAGACCTTACAAAAGAAGTAGATAGTTCGAGATATATATCTCAAACATCTCTACCTCCCGAAGGCACCAGATGAGTGAGGGGTCAGTCTGCATTTTTCGTCAAGCCACTGTCAATGTGAGAGAACTCGTGTCCAGCTTATAAGCCTATACTTGCATAAACCACAAGTGAAGATAAACAATCTTTGGACAACACCCACCAGTGGGACTCGAACCCAGAAAGCACAACTACCTTCCAGTAGCTGGCATAACTAGTATGCTTTAACCCACTACGCCATCAGACCTTACAAAAGAAGTAGATAGTTCGAGATATATATCTCAAACATCTCTACCTCCCGAAGGCACCAGATGAGTGAGGGGTCAGTCTGCATTTTTCGTCAAGCCACTGTCAATGTGAGAGAACTCGTGTCCAGCTTATAAGCCTATACTTGCATAAACCACAAGTGAAGATAAACAATCTTTGGACAACACCCACCAGTGGGACTCGAACCCAGAAAGCACAACTACCTTCCAGTAGCTGGCATAACTAGTATGCTTTAACCCACTACGCCATCAGACCTTACAAAAGAAGTAGATAGTTCGAGATATATATCTCAAACATCTCTACCTCCCGAAGGCACCAGATGAGTGAGGGGTCAGTCTGCATTTTTCGTCAAGCCACTGTCAATGTGAGAGAACTCGTGTCCAGCTTATAAGCCTATACTTGCATAAACCACAAGTGAAGATAAACAATCTTTGGACAACACCCACCAGTGGGACTCGAACCCAGAAAGCACAACTACCTTCCAGTAGCTGGCATAACTAGTATGCTTTAACCCACTACGCCATCAGACCTTACAAAAGAAGTAGATAGTTCGAGATATATATCTCAAACATCTCTACCTCCCGAAGGCACCAGATGAGTGAGGGGTCAGTCTGCATTTTTCGTCAAGCCACTGTCAATGTGAGAGAACTCGTGTCCAGCTTATAAGCCTATACTTGCATAAACCACAAGTGAAGATAAACAATCTTTGGACAACACCCACCAGTGGGACTCGAACCCAGAAAGCACAACTACCTTCCAGTAGCTGGCATAACTAGTATGCTTTAACCCACTACGCCATCAGACCTTACAAAAGAAGTAGATAGTTCGAGATATATATCTCAAACATCTCTACCTCCCGAAGGCACCAGATGAGTGAGGGGTCAGTCTGCATTTTTCGTCAAGCCACTGTCAATGTGAGAGAACTCGTGTCCAGCTTATAAGCCTATACTTGCATAAACCACAAGTGAAGATAAACAATCTTTGGACAACACCCACCAGTGGGACTCGAACCCAGAAAGCACAACTACCTTCCAGTAGCTGGCATAACTAGTATGCTTTAACCCACTACGCCATCAGACCTTACAAAAGAAGTAGATAGTTCGAGATATATATCTCAAACATCTCTACCTCCCGAAGGCACCAGATGAGTGAGGGGTCAGTCTGCATTTTTCGTCAAGCCACTGTCAATGTGAGAGAACTCGTGTCCAGCTTATAAGCCTATACTTGCATAAACCACAAGTGAAGATAAACAATCTTTGGACAACACCCACCAGTGGGACTCGAACCCAGAAAGCACAACTACCTTCCAGTAGCTGGCATAACTAGTATGCTTTAACCCACTACGCCATCAGACCTTACAAAAGAAGTAGATAGTTCGAGATATATATCTCAAACATCTCTACCTCCCGAAGGCACCAGATGAGTGAGGGGTCAGTCTGCATTTTTCGTCAAGCCACTGTCAATGTGAGAGAACTCGTGTCCAGCTTATAAGCCTATACTTGCATAAACCACAAGTGAAGATAAACAATCTTTGGACAACACCCACCAGTGGGACTCGAACCCAGAAAGCACAACTACCTTCCAGTAGCTGGCATAACTAGTATGCTTTAACCCACTACGCCATCAGACCTTACAAAAGAAGTAGATAGTTCGAGATATATATCTCAAACATCTCTACCTCCCGAAGGCACCAGATGAGTGAGGGGTCAGTCTGCATTTTTCGTCAAGCCACTGTCAATGTGAGAGAACTCGTGTCCAGCTTATAAGCCTATACTTGCATAAACCACAAGTGAAGATAAACAATCTTTGGACAACACCCACCAGTGGGACTCGAACCCAGAAAGCACAACTACCTTCCAGTAGCTGGCATAACTAGTATGCTTTAACCCACTACGCCATCAGACCTTACAAAAGAAGTAGATAGTTCGAGATATATATCTCAAACATCTCTACCTCCCGAAGGCACCAGATGAGTGAGGGGTCAGTCTGCATTTTTCGTCAAGCCACTGTCAATGTGAGAGAACTCGTGTCCAGCTTATAAGCCTATACTTGCATAAACCACAAGTGAAGATAAACAATCTTTGGACAACACCCACCAGTGGGACTCGAACCCAGAAAGCACAACTACCTTCCAGTAGCTGGCATAACTAGTATGCTTTAACCCACTACGCCATCAGACCTTACAAAAGAAGTAGATAGTTCGAGATATATATCTCAAACATCTCTACCTCCCGAAGGCACCAGATGAGTGAGGGGTCAGTCTGCATTTTTCGTCAAGCCACTGTCAATGTGAGAGAACTCGTGTCCAGCTTATAAGCCTATACTTGCATAAACCACAAGTGAAGATAAACAATCTTTGGACAACACCCACCAGTGGGACTCGAACCCAGAAAGCACAACTACCTTCCAGTAGCTGGCATAACTAGTATGCTTTAACCCACTACGCCATCAGACCTTACAAAAGAAGTAGATAGTTCGAGATATATATCTCAAACATCTCTACCTCCCGAAGGCACCAGATGAGTGAGGGGTCAGTCTGCATTTTTC
>NC_091157.1:18133497-18280997 GCF_040958095.1 Procambarus clarkii
TGTAAGGTCTGATGGCGTAGTGGGTTAAAGCATACTAGTTATGCCAGCTACTGGAAGGTAGTTGTGCTTTCTGGGTTCGAGTCCCACTGGTGGGTGTTGTCCAAAGATTGTTTATCTTCACTTGTGGTTTATGCAAGTATAGGCTTATAAGCTGGACACGAGTTCTCTCACATTGACAGTGGCTTGACGAAAATTGCAGACTGACCCCTCACTCATCTGGTGCCTTCGGGAGGTAGAGATGTTTGAGATATATATCTCGAACTATCTACTTCTTTTGTAAGGTCTGATGGCGTAGTGGGTTAAAGCATACTAGTTATGCCAGCTACTGGAAGGTAGTTGTGCTTTCTGGGTTCGAGTCCCACTGGTGGGTGTTGTCCAAAGATTGTTATCTTCACTTGTGGTTTATGCAAGTATAGGCTTATAAGCTGGACACGAGTTCTCTCACATTGACAGTGGCTTGACGAAAAATTGCAGACTGACCCCTCACTCATCTGGTGCCTTCGGGAGGTAGAGATGTTTGAGATATATATATCTCGAACTATCTACTTCTTTTGTAAGGTCTGATGGCGTAGTGGGTTAAAGCATACTAGTTATGCCAGCTACTGGAAGGTAGTTGTGCTTTCTGGGTTCGAGTCCCACTGGTGGGTGTTGTCCAAAGATTGTTTATCTTCACTTGTGGTTTATGCAAGTATAGGCTTATAAGCTGGACACGAGTTCTCTCACATTGACAGTGGCTTGACGAAAATTGCAGACTGACCCCTCACTCATCTGGTGCCTTCGGGAGGTAGAGATGTTTGAGATATATATCTCGAACTATCTACTTCTTTTGTAAGGTCTGATGGCGTAGTGGGTTAAAGCATACTAGTTATGCCAGCTACTGGAAGGTAGTTGTGCTTTCTGGTTCGAGTCCCACTGGTGGGTGTTGTCCAAAGATTGTTTATCTTCACTTGTGGTTTATGCAAGTATAGGCTTATAAGCTGGACACGATTCTCTCACATTGACAGTGGCTTGACGAAAATTGCAGACTGACCCCTCACTCATCTGGTGCCTTCGGGAGGTAGAGATGTTTGAGATATATATCTCGAACTATCTACTTCTTTTGTAAGGTCTGATGGCGTAGTGGGTTAAAGCATACTAGTTATGCCAGCTACTGGAAGGTAGTTGTGCTTTCTGGGTTCGAGTCCCACTGGTGGGTGTTGTCCAAAGATTGTTTATCTTCACTTGTGGTTTATGCAAGTATAGGCTTATAAGCTGGACACGAGTTCTCTCACATTGACAGTGGCTTGACGAAAAATGCAGACTGACCCCTCACTCATCTGGTGCCTTCGGGAGGTAGAGATGTTTGAGATATATATCTCGAACTATCTACTTCTTTTGTAAGGTCTGATGGCGTAGTGGGTTAAAGCATACTAGTTATGCCAGCTACTGGAAGGTAGTTGTGCTTTCTGGGTTCGAGTCCCACTGGTGGGTGTTGTCCAAAGATTGTTAATCTTCACTTGTGGTTTATGCAAGTATAGGCTTATAAGCTGGACACGAGTTCTCTCACATTGACAGTGGCTTGACGAAAAATGCAGACTGACCCCTCACTCATCTGGTGCCTTCGGGAGGTAGAGATGTTTGAGATATATATCTCGAACTATCTACTTCTTTTGTAAGGTCTGATGGCGTAGTGGGTTAAAGCATACTAGTTATGCCAGCTACTGGAAGGTAGTTGTGCTTTCTGGGTTCGAGTCCCACTGGTGGGTGTTGTCCAAAGATTGTTTATCTTCACTTGTGGTTTATGCAAGTATAGGCTTATAAGCTGGACACGAGTTCTCTCACATTGACAGTGGCTTGACGAAAAATGCAGACTGACCCCTCACTCATCTGGTGCCTTCGGGAGGTAGAGATGTTTGAGATATATATCTCGAACTATCTACTTCTTTTGTAAGGTCTGATGGCGTAGTGGGTTAAAGCATACTAGTTATGCCAGCTACTGGAAGGTAGTTGTGCTTTCTGGTTCGAGTCCCACTGGTGGGTGTTGTCCAAAGATTGTTTATCTTCACTTGTGGTTTATGCAAGTATAGGCTTATAAGCTGGACACGAGTTCTCTCACATTGACAGTGGCTTGACGAAAATGCAGACTGACCCCTCACTCATCTGGTGCCTTCGGGAGGTAGAGATGTTTGAGATATATATCTCGAACTATCTACTTCTTTTGTAAGGTCTGATGGCGTAGTGGGTTAAAGCATACTAGTTATGCCAGCTACTGGAAGGTAGTTGTGCTTTCTGGGTTCGAGTCCCACTGGTGGGTGTTGTCCAAAGATTGTTTATCTTCACTTGTGGTTTATGCAAGTATAGGCTTATAAGCTGGACACGAGTTCTCTCACATTGACAGTGGCTTGACGAAAATGCAGACTGACCCCTCACTCATCTGGTGCCTTCGGGAGGTAGAGATGTTTGAGATATATATCTCGAACTATCTACTTCTTTTGTAAGGTCTGATGGCGTAGTGGGTTAAAGCATACTAGTTATGCCAGCTACTGGAAGGTAGTTGTGCTTTCTGGGTTCGAGTCCCCACTGGTGGGTGTTGTCCAAAGATTGTTTATCTTCACTTGTGGTTTATGCAAGTATAGGCTTATAAGCTAGGACACGAGTTCTCTCACATTGACAGTGGCTTGACGAAAAATGCAGACTGACCCCTCACTCATCTGGTGCCTTCGGGAGGGTAGAGATGTTTGAGATACTATATCTCGAACTATCTACTTCTTTTGTAAGGTCTGATGGCGTAGTGGGTTAAAGCATACTAGTTATGCCAGCTACTGGAAGGTAGTTGTGCTTTCTGGGTTCGAGTCCACACTGGTGGGTGTTGTCCAAAGATTGTTTATCTTCACTTGTGGTTTATGCAAGTATAGGCTTATAAGCTGGACACGAGTTCTCTCACATTGACAGTGGCTTGACGAAAAATGCAGACTGACCCCTCACTCATCTGGTGCCTTCGGGAGGTAGAGATGTTTGAGATATATATCTCGAACTATCTACTTCTTTTGTAAGGTCTGATGGCGTAGTGGGTTAAAGCATACTAGTTATGCCAGCTACTGGAAGGTAGTTGTGCTTTCTGGGTTCGAGTCCCACTGGTGGGTGTTGTCCAAAGATTGTTTATCTTCACTTGTGGTTTATGCAAGTATAGGCTTATAAGCTGGACACGAGTTCTCTCACATTGACAGTGGCTTGACGAAAAATGCAGACTGACCCCTCACTCATCTGGTGCCTTCGGGAGGTAGAGATGTTTGAGATATATATCTCGAACTATCTACTTCTTTTGTAAGGTCTGATGGCGTAGTGGGTTAAAGCATACTAGTTATGCCAGCTACTGGAAGGTAGTTGTGCTTTCTGGGTTCGAGTCCCACTGGTGGGTGTTGTCCAAAGATTGTTTATCTTCACTTGTGGTTTATGCAAGTATAGGCTTATAAGCTGGACACGAGTTCTCTCACATTGACAGTGGCTTGACGAAAAATGCAGACTGACCCCTCACTCATCTGGTGCCTTCGGGAGGTAGAGATGTTTGAGATATATATCTCGAACTATCTACTTCTTTTGTAAGGTCTGATGGCGTAGTGGGTTAAAGCATACTAGTTATGCCAGCTACTGGAAGGTAGTTGTGCTTTCTGGGTTCGAGTCCCACTGGTGGGTGTTGTCCAAAGATTGTTTATCTTCACTTGTGGTTTATGCAAGTATAGGCTTATAAGCTGGACACGAGTTCTCTCACATTGACAGTGGCTTGACGAAAAATGCAGACTGACCCCTCACTCATCTGGTGCCTTCGGGAGGTAGAGATGTTTGAGATATATATCTCGAACTATCTACTTCTTTTGTAAGGTCTGATGGCGTAGTGGGTTAAAGCATACTAGTTATGCCAGCTACTGGAAGGTAGTTGTGCTTTCTGGGTTCGAGTCCCACTGGTGGGTGTTGTCCAAAGATTGTTTATCTTCACTTGTGGTTTATGCAAGTATAGGCTTATAAGCTGGACACGAGTTCTCTCACATTGACAGTGGCTTGACGAAAAATGCAGACTGACCCCTCACTCATCTGGTGCCTTCGGGAGGTAGAGATGTTTGAGATATATATCTCGAACTATCTACTTCTTTTGTAAGGTCTGATGGCGTAGTGGGTTAAAGCATACTAGTTATGCCAGCTACTGGAAGGTAGTTGTGCTTTCTGGGTTCGAGTCCCACTGGTGGGTGTTGTCCAAAGATTGTTTATCTTCACTTGTGGTTTATGCAAGTATAGGCTTATAAGCTGGACACGAGTTCTCTCACATTGACAGTGGCTTGACGAAAAATGCAGACTGACCCCTCACTCATCTGGTGCCTTCGGGAGGTAGAGATGTTTGAGATATATATCTCGAACTATCTACTTCTTTTGTAAGGTCTGATGGCGTAGTGGGTTAAAGCATACTAGTTATGCCAGCTACTGGAAGGTAGTTGTGCTTTCTGGGTTCGAGTCCCACTGGTGGGTGTTGTCCAAAGATTGTTTATCTTCACTTGTGGTTTATGCAAGTATAGGCTTATAAGCTGGACACGAGTTCTCTCACATTGACAGTGGCTTGACGAAAAATGCAGACTGACCCCTCACTCATCTGGTGCCTTCGGGAGGTAGAGATGTTTGAGATATATATCTCGAACTATCTACTTCTTTTGTAAGGTCTGATGGCGTAGTGGGTTAAAGCATACTAGTTATGCCAGCTACTGGAAGGTAGTTGTGCTTTCTGGGTTCGAGTCCCACTGGTGGGTGTTGTCCAAAGATTGTTTATCTTCACTTGTGGTTTATGCAAGTATAGGCTTATAAGCTGGACACGAGTTCTCTCACATTGACAGTGGCTTGACGAAAAATGCAGACTGACCCCTCACTCATCTGGTGCCTTCGGGAGGTAGAGATGTTTGAGATATATATCTCGAACTATCTACTTCTTTTGTAAGGTCTGATGGCGTAGTGGGTTAAAGCATACTAGTTATGCCAGCTACTGGAAGGTAGTTGTGCTTTCTGGGTTCGAGTCCCACTGGTGGGTGTTGTCCAAAGATTGTTTATCTTCACTTGTGGTTTATGCAAGTATAGGCTTATAAGCTGGACACGAGTTCTCTCACATTGACAGTGGCTTGACGAAAAATGCAGACTGACCCCTCACTCATCTGGTGCCTTCGGGAGGTAGAGATGTTTGAGATATATATCTCGAACTATCTACTTCTTTTGTAAGGTCTGATGGCGTAGTGGGTTAAAGCATACTAGTTATGCCAGCTACTGAAGGTAGTTGTGCTTTCTGGGTTCGAGTCCCACTGGTGGGTGTTGTCCAAAGATTGTTTATCTTCACTTGTGGTTTATGCAAGTATAGGCTTATAAGCTGGACACGAGTTCTCTCACATTGACAGTGGCTTGACGAAAAATGCAGACTGACCCCTCACTCATCTGGTGCCTTCGGGAGGTAGAGATGTTTGAGATATATATCTCGAACTATCTACTTCTTTTGTAAGGTCTGATGGCGTAGTGGGTTAAAGCATACTTGTTATGCCAGCTACTGGAAGGTAGTTGTGCTTTCTGGGTTCGAGTCCCACTGGTGGGTGTTGTCCAAAGATTGTTTATCTTCACTTGTGGTTTATGCAAGTATAGGCTTATAAGCTGGACACGAGTTCTCTCACATTGACAGTGGCTTGACGAAAAATGCAGACTGACCCCTCACTCATCTGGTGCCTTCGGGAGGTAGAGATGTTTGAGATATATATCTCGAACTATCTACTTCTTTTGTAAGGTCTGATGGCGTAGTGGGTTAAAGCATACTAGTTATGCCAGCTACTGGAAGGTAGTTGTGCTTTCTGGGTTCGAGTCCCACTGGTGGGTGTTGTCCAAAGATTGTTATCTTCACTTGTGGTTTATGCAAGTATAGGCTTATAAGCTGGACACGAGTTCTCTCACATTGACAGTGGCTTGACGAAAAATGCAGACTGACCCCTCACTCATCTGGTGCCTTCGGGAGGTAGAGATGTTTGAGATATATATCTCGAACTATCTACTTCTTTTGTAAGGTCTGATGGCGTAGTGGGTTAAAGCATACTAGTTATGCCAGCTACTGGAAGGTAGTTGTGCTTTCTGGGTTCGAGTCCCACTGGTGGGTGTTGTCCAAAGATTGTTTATCTTCACTTGTGGTTTATGCAAGTATAGGCTTATAAGCTGGACACGAGTTCTCTCACATTGACAGTGGCTTGACGAAAAATGCAGACTGACCCCTCACTCATCTGGTGCCTTCGGGAGGTAGAGATGTTTGAGATATATATCTCGAACTATCTACTTCTTTTGTAAGGTCTGATGGCGTAGTGGGTTAAAGCATACTAGTTATGCCAGCTACTGGAAGGTAGTTGTGCTTTCTGGGTTCGAGTCCCACTGGTGGGTGTTGTCCAAAGATTGTTTATCTTCACTTGTGGTTTATGCAAGTATAGGCTTATAAGCTGGACACGAGTTCTCTCACATTGACAGTGGCTTGACGAAAAATGCAGACTGACCCCTCACTCATCTGGTGCCTTCGGGAGGTAGAGATGTTTGAGATATATATCTCGAACTATCTACTTCTTTTGTAAGGTCTGATGGCGTAGTGGGTTAAAGCATACTAGTTATGCCAGCTACTGGAAGGTAGTTGTGCTTTCTGGGTTCGAGTCCCACTGGTGGGTGTTGTCCAAAGATTGTTTATCTTCACTTGTGGTTTATGCAAGTATAGGCTTATAAGCTGGACACGAGTTCTCTCACATTGACAGTGGCTTGACGAAAAATGCAGACTGACCCCTCACTCATCTGGTGCCTTCGGGAGGTAGAGATGTTTGAGATATATATCTCGAACTATCTACTTCTTTTGTAAGGTCTGATGGCGTAGTGGGTTAAAGCATACTAGTTATGCCAGCTACTGGAAGGTAGTTGTGCTTTCTGGGTTCGAGTCCCACTGGTGGGTGTTGTCCAAAGATTGTTTATCTTCACTTGTGGTTTATGCAAGTATAGGCTTATAAGCTGGACACGAGTTCTCTCACATTGACAGTGGCTTGACGAAAAATGCAGACTGACCCCTCACTCATCTGGTGCCTTCGGGAGGTAGAGATGTTTGAGATATATATCTCGAACTATCTACTTCTTTTGTAAGGTCTGATGGCGTAGTGGGTTAAAGCATACTAGTTATGCCAGCTACTGGAAGGTAGTTGTGCTTTCTGGGTTCGAGTCCCACTGGTGGGTGTTGTCCAAAGATTGTTTATCTTCACTTGTGGTTTATGCAAGTATAGGCTTATAAGCTGGACACGAGTTCTCTCACATTGACAGTGGCTTGACGAAAAATGCAGACTGACCCCTCACTCATCTGGTGCCTTCGGGAGGTAGAGATGTTTGAGATATATATCTCGAACTATCTACTTCTTTTGTAAGGTCTGATGGCGTAGTGGGTTAAAGCATACTAGTTATGCCAGCTACTGGAAGGTAGTTGTGCTTTCTGGGTTCGAGTCCCACTGGTGGGTGTTGTCCAAAGATTGTTTATCTTCACTTGTGGTTTATGCAAGTATAGGCTTATAAGCTGGACACGAGTTCTCTCACATTGACAGTGGCTTGACGAAAAATGCAGACTGACCCCTCACTCATCTGGTGCCTTCGGGAGGTAGAGATGTTTGAGATATATATCTCGAACTATCTACTTCTTTTGTAAGGTCTGATGGCGTAGTGGGTTAAAGCATACTAGTTATGCCAGCTACTGGAAGGTAGTTGTGCTTTCTGGGTTCGAGTCCCACTGGTGGGTGTTGTCCAAAGATTGTTTATCTTCACTTGTGGTTTATGCAAGTATAGGCTTATAAGCTGGACACGAGTTCTCTCACATTGACAGTGGCTTGACGAAAAATGCAGACTGACCCCTCACTCATCTGGTGCCTTCGGGAGGTAGAGATGTTTGAGATATATATCTCGAACTATCTACTTCTTTTGTAAGGTCTGATGGCGTAGTGGGTTAAAGCATACTAGTTATGCCAGCTACTGGAAGGTAGTTGTGCTTTCTGGGTTCGAGTCCCACTGGTGGGTGTTGTCCAAAGATTGTTTATCTTCACTTGTGGTTTATGCAAGTATAGGCTTATAAGCTGGACACGAGTTCTCTCACATTGACAGTGGCTTGACGAAAAATGCAGACTGACCCCTCACTCATCTGGTGCCTTCGGGAGGTAGAGATGTTTGAGATATATATCTCGAACTATCTACTTCTTTTGTAAGGTCTGATGGCGTAGTGGGTTAAAGCATACTAGTTATGCCAGCTACTGGAAGGTAGTTGTGCTTTCTGGGTTCGAGTCCCACTGGTGGGTGTTGTCCAAAGATTGTTTATCTTCACTTGTGGTTTATGCAAGTATAGGCTTATAAGCTGGACACGAGTTCTCTCACATTGACAGTGGCTTGACGAAAAATGCAGACTGACCCCTCACTCATCTGGTGCCTTCGGGAGGTAGAGATGTTTGAGATATATATCTCGAACTATCTACTTCTTTTGTAAGGTCTGATGGCGTAGTGGGTTAAAGCATACTAGTTATGCCAGCTACTGGAAGGTAGTTGTGCTTTCTGGGTTCGAGTCCCACTAGTGGGTGTTGTCCAAAGATTGTTTATCTTCACTTGTGGTTTATGCAAGTATAGGCTTATAAGCTGGACACGAGTTCTCTCACATTGACAGTGGCTTGACGAAAAATGCAGACTGACCCCTCACTCATCTGGTGCCTTCGGGAGGTAGAGATGTTTGAGATATATATCTCGAACTATCTACTTCTTTTGTAAGGTCTGATGGCGTAGTGGGTTAAAGCATACTAGTTATGCCAGCTACTGGAAGGTAGTTGTGCTTTCTGGGTTCGAGTCCCACTGGTGGGTGTTGTCCAAAGATTGTTTATCTTCACTTGTGGTTTATGCAAGTATAGGCTTATAAGCTGGACACGAGTTCTCTCACATTGACAGTGGCTTGACGAAAAATGCAGACTGACCCCTCACTCATCTGGTGCCTTCGGGAGGTAGAGATGTTTGAGATATATATCTCGAACTATCTACTTCTTTTGTAAGGTCTGATGGCGTAGTGGGTTAAAGCATACTAGTTATGCCAGCTACTGGAAGGTAGTTGTGCTTTCTGGGTTCGAGTCCCACTGGTGGGTGTTGTCCAAAGATTGTTTATCTTCACTTGTGGTTTATGCAAGTATAGGCTTATAAGCTGGACACGAGTTCTCTCACATTGACAGTGGCTTGACGAAAAATGCAGACTGACCCCTCACTCATCTGGTGCCTTCGGGAGGTAGAGATGTTTGAGATATATATCTCGAACTATCTACTTCTTTTGTAAGGTCTGATGGCGTAGTGGGTTAAAGCATACTAGTTATGCCAGCTACTGGAAGGTAGTTGTGCTTTCTGGGTTCGAGTCCCACTGGTGGGTGTTGTCCAAAGATTGTTTATCTTCACTTGTGGTTTATGCAAGTATAGGCTTATAAGCTGGACACGAGTTCTCTCACATTGACAGTGGCTTGACGAAAAATGCAGACTGACCCCTCACTCATCTGGTGCCTTCGGGAGGTAGAGATGTTTGAGATATATATCTCGAACTATCTACTTCTTTTGTAAGGTCTGATGGCGTAGTGGGTTAAAGCATACTAGTTATGCCAGCTACTGGAAGGTAGTTGTGCTTTCTGGGTTCGAGTCCCACTGGTGGGTGTTGTCCAAAGATTGTTTATCTTCACTTGTGGTTTATGCAAGTATAGGCTTATAAGCTGGACACGAGTTCTCTCACATTGACAGTGGCTTGACGAAAAATGCAGACTGACCCCTCACTCATCTGGTGCCTTCGGGAGGTAGAGATGTTTGAGATATATATCTCGAACTATCTACTTCTTTTGTAAGGTCTGATGGCGTAGTGGGTTAAAGCATACTAGTTATGCCAGCTACTGGAAGGTAGTTGTGCTTTCTGGGTTCGAGTCCCACTGGTGGGTGTTGTCCAAAGATTGTTTATCTTCACTTGTGGTTTATGCAAGTATAGGCTTATAAGCTGGACACGAGTTCTCTCACATTGACAGTGGCTTGACGAAAAATGCAGACTGACCCCTCACTCATCTGGTGCCTTCGGGAGGTAGAGATGTTTGAGATATATATCTCGAACTATCTACTTCTTTTGTAAGGTCTGATGGCGTAGTGGGTTAAAGCATACTTGTTATGCCAGCTACTGGAAGGTAGTTGTGCTTTCTGGGTTCGAGTCCCACTGGTGGGTGTTGTCCAAAGATTGTTTATCTTCACTTGTGGTTTATGCAAGTATAGGCTTATAAGCTGGACACGAGTTCTCTCACATTGACAGTGGCTTGACGAAAAATGCAGACTGACCCCTCACTCATCTGGTGCCTTCGGGAGGTAGAGATGTTTGAGATATATATCTCGAACTATCTACTTCTTTTGTAAGGTCTGATGGCGTAGTGGGTTAAAGCATACTAGTTATGCCAGCTACTGGAAGGTAGTTGTGCTTTCTGGGTTCGAGTCCCACTGGTGGGTGTTGTCCAAAGATTGTTTATCTTCACTTGTGGTTTATGCAAGTATAGGCTTATAAGCTGGACACGAGTTCTCTCACATTGACAGTGGCTTGACGAAAAATGCAGACTGACCCCTCACTCATCTGGTGCCTTCGGGAGGTAGAGATGTTTGAGATATATATCTCGAACTATCTACTTCTTTTGTAAGGTCTGATGGCGTAGTGGGTTAAAGCATACTAGTTATGCCAGCTACTGGAAGGTAGTTGTGCTTTCTGGGTTCGAGTCCCACTGGTGGGTGTTGTCCAAAGATTGTTTATCTTCACTTGTGGTTTATGCAAGTATAGGCTTATAAGCTGGACACGAGTTCTCTCACATTGACAGTGGCTTGACGAAAAATGCAGACTGACCCCTCACTCATCTGGTGCCTTCGGGAGGTAGAGATGTTTGAGATATATATCTCGAACTATCTACTTCTTTTGTAAGGTCTGATGGCGTAGTGGGTTAAAGCATACTAGTTATGCCAGCTACTGGAAGGTAGTTGTGCTTTCTGGGTTCGAGTCCCACTGGTGGGTGTTGTCCAAAGATTGTTTATTTTCACTTGTGGTTTATGCAAGTATAGGCTTATAAGCTGGACACGAGTTCTCTCACATTGACAGTGGCTTGACGAAAAATGCAGACTGACCCCTCACTCATCTGGTGCCTTCGGGAGGTAGAGATGTTTGAGATATATATCTCGAACTATCTACTTCTTTTGTAAGGTCTGATGGCGTAGTGGGTTAAAGCATACTAGTTATGCCAGCTACTGGAAGGTAGTTGTGCTTTCTGGGTTCGAGTCCCACTGGTGGGTGTTGTCCAAAGATTGTTTATCTTCACTTGTGGTTTATGCAAGTATAGGCTTATAAGCTGGACACGAGTTCTCTCACATTGACAGTGGCTTGACGAAAAATGCAGACTGACCCCTCACTCATCTGGTGCCTTCGGGAGGTAGAGATGTTTGAGATATATATCTCGAACTATCTACTTCTTTTGTAAGGTCTGATGGCGTAGTGGGTTAAAGCATACTAGTTATGCCAGCTACTGGAAGGTAGTTGTGCTTTCTGGGTTCGAGTCCCACTGGTGGGTGTTGTCCAAAGATTGTTTATCTTCACTTGTGGTTTATGCAAGTATAGGCTTATAAGCTGGACACGAGTTCTCTCACATTGACAGTGGCTTGACGAAAAATGCAGACTGACCCCTCACTCATCTGGTGCCTTCGGGAGGTAGAGATGTTTGAGATATATATCTCGAACTATCTACTTCTTTTGTAAGGTCTGATGGCGTAGTGGGTTAAAGCATACTAGTTATGCCAGCTACTGGAAGGTAGTTGTGCTTTCTGGGTTCGAGTCCCACTGGTGGGTGTTGTCCAAAGATTGTTTATCTTCACTTGTGGTTTATGCAAGTATAGGCTTATAAGCTGGACACGAGTTCTCTCACATTGACAGTGGCTTGACGAAAAATGCAGACTGACCCCTCACTCATCTGGTGCCTTCGGGAGGTAGAGATGTTTGAGATATATATCTCGAACTATCTACTTCTTTTGTAAGGTCTGATGGCGTAGTGGGTTAAAGCATACTAGTTATGCCAGCTACTGGAAGGTAGTTGTGCTTTCTGGGTTCGAGTCCCACTGGTGGGTGTTGTCCAAAGATTGTTTATCTTCACTTGTGGTTTATGCAAGTATAGGCTTATAAGCTGGACACGAGTTCTCTCACATTGACAGTGGCTTGACGAAAAATGCAGACTGACCCCTCACTCATCTGGTGCCTTCGGGAGGTAGAGATGTTTGAGATATATATCTCGAACTATCTACTTCTTTTGTAAGGTCTGATGGCGTAGTGGGTTAAAGCATACTAGTTATGCCAGCTACTGGAAGGTAGTTGTGCTTTCTGGGTTCGAGTCCCACTGGTGGGTGTTGTCCAAAGATTGTTTATCTTCACTTGTGGTTTATGCAAGTATAGGCTTATAAGCTGGACACGAGTTCTCTCACATTGACAGTGGCTTGACGAAAAATGCAGACTGACCCCTCACTCATCTGGTGCCTTCGGGAGGTAGAGATGTTTGAGATATATATCTCGAACTATCTACTTCTTTTGTAAGGTCTGATGGCGTAGTGGGTTAAAGCATACTAGTTATGCCAGCTACTGGAAGGTAGTTGTGCTTTCTGGGTTCGAGTCCCACTGGTGGGTGTTGTCCAAAGATTGTTTATCTTCACTTGTGGTTTATGCAAGTATAGGCTTATAAGCTGGACACGAGTTCTCTCACATTGACAGTGGCTTGACGAAAAATGCAGACTGACCCCTCACTCATCTGGTGCCTTCGGGAGGTAGAGATGTTTGAGATATATATCTCGAACTATCTACTTCTTTTGTAAGGTCTGATGGCGTAGTGGGTTAAAGCATACTAGTTATGCCAGCTACTGGAAGGTAGTTGTGCTTTCTGGGTTCGAGTCCCACTGGTGGGTGTTGTCCAAAGATTGTTTATCTTCACTTGTGGTTTATGCAAGTATAGGCTTATAAGCTGGACACGAGTTCTCTCACATTGACAGTGGCTTGACGAAAAATGCAGACTGACCCCTCACTCATCTGGTGCCTTCGGGAGGTAGAGATGTTTGAGATATATATCTCGAACTATCTACTTCTTTTGTAAGGTCTGATGGCGTAGTGGGTTAAAGCATACTAGTTATGCCAGCTACTGGAAGGTAGTTGTGCTTTCTGGGTTCGAGTCCCACTAGTGGGTGTTGTCCAAAGATTGTTTATCTTCACTTGTGGTTTATGCAAGTATAGGCTTATAAGCTGGACACGAGTTCTCTCACATTGACAGTGGCTTGACGAAAAATGCAGACTGACCCCTCACTCATCTGGTGCCTTCGGGAGGTAGAGATGTTTGAGATATATATCTCGAACTATCTACTTCTTTTGTAAGGTCTGATGGCGTAGTGGGTTAAAGCATACTAGTTATGCCAGCTACTGGAAGGTAGTTGTGCTTTCTGGGTTCGAGTCCCACTGGTGGGTGTTGTCCAAAGATTGTTTATCTTCACTTGTGGTTTATGCAAGTATAGGCTTATAAGCTGGACACGAGTTCTCTCACATTGACAGTGGCTTGACGAAAAATGCAGACTGACCCCTCACTCATCTGGTGCCTTCGGGAGGTAGAGATGTTTGAGATATATATCTCGAACTATCTACTTCTTTTGTAAGGTCTGATGGCGTAGTGGGTTAAAGCATACTAGTTATGCCAGCTACTGGAAGGTAGTTGTGCTTTCTGGGTTCGAGTCCCACTGGTGGGTGTTGTCCAAAGATTGTTTATCTTCACTTGTGGTTTATGCAAGTATAGGCTTATAAGCTGGACACGAGTTCTCTCACATTGACAGTGGCTTGACGAAAAATGCAGACTGACCCCTCACTCATCTGGTGCCTTCGGGAGGTAGAGATGTTTGAGATATATATCTCGAACTATCTACTTCTTTTGTAAGGTCTGATGGCGTAGTGGGTTAAAGCATACTAGTTATGCCAGCTACTGGAAGGTAGTTGTGCTTTCTGGGTTCGAGTCCCACTGGTGGGTGTTGTCCAAAGATTGTTTATCTTCACTTGTGGTTTATGCAAGTATAGGCTTATAAGCTGGACACGAGTTCTCTCACATTGACAGTGGCTTGACGAAAAATGCAGACTGACCCCTCACTCATCTGGTGCCTTCGGGAGGTAGAGATGTTTGAGATATATATCTCGAACTATCTACTTCTTTTGTAAGGTCTGATGGCGTAGTGGGTTAAAGCATACTAGTTATGCCAGCTACTGGAAGGTAGTTGTGCTTTCTGGGTTCGAGTCCCACTGGTGGGTGTTGTCCAAAGATTGTTTATCTTCACTTGTGGTTTATGCAAGTATAGGCTTATAAGCAGGACACGAGTTCTCTCACATTGACAGTGGCTTGACGAAAAATGCAGACTGACCCCTCACTCATCTGGTGCCTTCGGGAGGTAGAGATGTTTGAGATATATATCTCGAACTATCTACTTCTTTTGTAAGGTCTGATGGCGTAGTGGGTTAAAGCATACTAGTTATGCCAGCTACTGGAAGGTAGTTGTGCTTTCTGGGTTCGAGTCCCACTGGTGGGTGTTGTCCAAAGATTGTTTATCTTCACTTGTGGTTTATGCAAGTATAGGCTTATAAGCTGGACACGAGTTCTCTCACATTGACAGTGGCTTGACGAAAAATGCAGACTGACCCCTCACTCATCTGGTGCCTTCGGGAGGTAGAGATGTTTGAGATATATATCTCGAACTATCTACTTCTTTTGTAAGGTCTGATGGCGTAGTGGGTTAAAGCATACTAGTTATGCCAGCTACTGGAAGGTAGTTGTGCTTTCTGGGTTCGAGTCCCACTGGTGGGTGTTGTCCAAAGATTGTTTATCTTCACTTGTGGTTTATGCAAGTATAGGCTTATAAGCTGGACACGAGTTCTCTCACATTGACAGTGGCTTGACGAAAAATGCAGACTGACCCCTCACTCATCTGGTGCCTTCGGGAGGTAGAGATGTTTGAGATATATATCTCGAACTATCTACTTCTTTTGTAAGGTCTGATGGCGTAGTGGGTTAA
Organism: Procambarus clarkii; assembly: GCF_040958095.1. NCBI lineage: Eukaryota > Metazoa > Arthropoda > Malacostraca > Decapoda > Cambaridae > Procambarus > Procambarus clarkii. The sequence continues at coordinate 18,148,651 of NC_091157.1, forward strand.
AGCATACTAGTTATGCCAGCTACTGGAAGGTAGTTGTGCTTTCTGGGTTCGAGTCCCACTGGTGGGTGTTGTCCAAAGATTGTTTATCTTCACTTGTGGTTTATGCAAGTATAGGCTTATAAGCTGGACACGAGTTCTCTCACATTGACAGTGGCTTGACGAAAAATGCAGACTGACCCCTCACTCATCTGGTGCCTTCGGGAGGTAGAGATGTTTGAGATATATATCTCGAACTATCTACTTCTTTTGTAAGGTCTGATGGCGTAGTGGGTTAAAGCATACTAGTTATGCCAGCTACTGGAAGGTAGTTGTGCTTTCTGGGTTCGAGTCCCACTGGTGGGTGTTGTCCAAAGATTGTTTATCTTCACTTGTGGTTTATGCAAGTATAGGCTTATAAGCTGGACACGAGTTCTCTCACATTGACAGTGGCTTGACGAAAAATGCAGACTGACCCCTCACTCATCTGGTGCCTTCGGGAGGTAGAGATGTTTGAGATATATATCTCGAACTATCTACTTCTTTTGTAAGGTCTGATGGCGTAGTGGGTTAAAGCATACTAGTTATGCCAGCTACTGGAAGGTAGTTGTGCTTTCTGGGTTCGAGTCCCACTGGTGGGTGTTGTCCAAAGATTGTTTATCTTCACTTGTGGTTTATGCAAGTATAGGCTTATAAGCTGGACACGAGTTCTCTCACATTGACAGTGGCTTGACGAAAAATGCAGACTGACCCCTCACTCATCTGGTGCCTTCGGGAGGTAGAGATGTTTGAGATATATATCTCGAACTATCTACTTCTTTTGTAAGGTCTGATGGCGTAGTGGGTTAAAGCATACTAGTTATGCCAGCTACTGGAAGGTAGTTGTGCTTTCTGGGTTCGAGTCCCACTGGTGGGTGTTGTCCAAAGATTGTTTATCTTCACTTGTGGTTTATGCAAGTATAGGCTTATAAGCTGGACACGAGTTCTCTCACATTGACAGTGGCTTGACGAAAAATGCAGACTGACCCCTCACTCATCTGGTGCCTTCGGGAGGTAGAGATGTTTGAGATATATATCTCGAACTATCTACTTCTTTTGTAAGGTCTGATGGCGTAGTGGGTTAAAGCATACTAGTTATGCCAGCTACTGGAAGGTAGTTGTGCTTTCTGGGTTCGAGTCCCACTGGTGGGTGTTGTCCAAAGATTGTTTATCTTCACTTGTGGTTTATGCAAGTATAGGCTTATAAGCTGGACACGAGTTCTCTCACATTGACAGTGGCTTGACGAAAAATGCAGACTGACCCCTCACTCATCTGGTGCCTTCGGGAGGTAGAGATGTTTGAGATATATATCTCGAACTATCTACTTCTTTTGTAAGGTCTGATGGCGTAGTGGGTTAAAGCATACTAGTTATGCCAGCTACTGGAAGGTAGTTGTGCTTTCTGGGTTCGAGTCCCACTGGTGGGTGTTGTCCAAAGATTGTTTATCTTCACTTGTGGTTTATGCAAGTATAGGCTTATAAGCTGGACACGAGTTCTCTCACATTGACAGTGGCTTGACGAAAAATGCAGACTGACCCCTCACTCATCTGGTGCCTTCGGGAGGTAGAGATGTTTGAGATATATATCTCGAACTATCTACTTCTTTTGTAAGGTCTGATGGCGTAGTGGGTTAAAGCATACTAGTTATGCCAGCTACTGGAAGGTAGTTGTGCTTTCTGGGTTCGAGTCCCACTGGTGGGTGTTGTCCAAAGATTGTTTATCTTCACTTGTGGTTTATGCAAGTATAGGCTTATAAGCTGGACACGAGTTCTCTCACATTGACAGTGGCTTGACGAAAAATGCAGACTGACCCCTCACTCATCTGGTGCCTTCGGGAGGTAGAGATGTTTGAGATATATATCTCGAACTATCTACTTCTTTTGTAAGGTCTGATGGCGTAGTGGGTTAAAGCATACTAGTTATGCCAGCTACTGGAAGGTAGTTGTGCTTTCTGGGTTCGAGTCCCACTGGTGGGTGTTGTCCAAAGATTGTTTATCTTCACTTGTGGTTTATGCAAGTATAGGCTTATAAGCTGGACACGAGTTCTCTCACATTGACAGTGGCTTGACGAAAAATGCAGACTGACCCCTCACTCATCTGGTGCCTTCGGGAGGTAGAGATGTTTGAGATATATATCTCGAACTATCTACTTCTTTTGTAAGGTCTGATGGCGTAGTGGGTTAAAGCATACTAGTTATGCCAGCTACTGGAAGGTAGTTGTGCTTTCTGGGTTCGAGTCCCACTGGTGGGTGTTGTCCAAAGATTGTTTATCTTCACTTGTGGTTTATGCAAGTATAGGCTTATAAGCTGGACACGAGTTCTCTCACATTGACAGTGGCTTGACGAAAAATGCAGACTGACCCCTCACTCATCTGGTGCCTTCGGGAGGTAGAGATGTTTGAGATATATATCTCGAACTATCTACTTCTTTTGTAAGGTCTGATGGCGTAGTGGGTTAAAGCATACTAGTTATGCCAGCTACTGGAAGGTAGTTGTGCTTTCTGGGTTCGAGTCCCACTGGTGGGTGTTGTCCAAAGATTGTTTATCTTCACTTGTGGTTTATGCAAGTATAGGCTTATAAGCTGGACACGAGTTCTCTCACATTGACAGTGGCTTGACGAAAAATGCAGACTGACCCCTCACTCATCTGGTGCCTTCGGGAGGTAGAGATGTTTGAGATATATATCTCGAACTATCTACTTCTTTTGTAAGGTCTGATGGCGTAGTGGGTTAAAGCATACTAGTTATGCCAGCTACTGGAAGGTAGTTGTGCTTTCTGGGTTCGAGTCCCACTGGTGGGTGTTGTCCAAAGATTGTTTATCTTCACTTGTGGTTTATGCAAGTATAGGCTTATAAGCTGGACACGAGTTCTCTCACATTGACAGTGGCTTGACGAAAAATGCAGACTGACCCCTCACTCATCTGGTGCCTTCGGGAGGTAGAGATGTTTGAGATATATATCTCGAACTATCTACTTCTTTTGTAAGGTCTGATGGCGTAGTGGGTTAAAGCATACTAGTTATGCCAGCTACTGGAAGGTAGTTGTGCTTTCTGGGTTCGAGTCCCACTGGTGGGTGTTGTCCAAAGATTGTTTATCTTCACTTGTGGTTTATGCAAGTATAGGCTTATAAGCTGGACACGAGTTCTCTCACATTGACAGTGGCTTGACGAAAAATGCAGACTGACCCCTCACTCATCTGGTGCCTTCGGGAGGTAGAGATGTTTGAGATATATATCTCGAACTATCTACTTCTTTTGTAAGGTCTGATGGCGTAGTGGGTTAAAGCATACTAGTTATGCCAGCTACTGGAAGGTAGTTGTGCTTTCTGGGTTCGAGTCCCACTGGTGGGTGTTGTCCAAAGATTGTTTATCTTCACTTGTGGTTTATGCAAGTATAGGCTTATAAGCTGGACACGAGTTCTCTCACATTGACAGTGGCTTGACGAAAAATGCAGACTGACCCCTCACTCATCTGGTGCCTTCGGGAGGTAGAGATGTTTGAGATATATATCTCGAACTATCTACTTCTTTTGTAAGGTCTGATGGCGTAGTGGGTTAAAGCATACTAGTTATGCCAGCTACTGGAAGGTAGTTGTGCTTTCTGGGTTCGAGTCCCACTGGTGGGTGTTGTCCAAAGATTGTTTATCTTCACTTGTGGTTTATGCAAGTATAGGCTTATATATATATATATATATATATATATATATATATATATATATATATATATATATATATATATATATATATATATATAATGTTGGTTAACATTGTAAACGTGTGGCCACATTTTTGGTAGAAAAGAAGCTTAAGTAAAAAAAAAAATATGCCAACATACATTCTTCCAACATACGGCCCATTGATGGTGTTACTCACACGGTAAAGTCCTGCATCAATATTTGTACGTTTTGGAACGAGTTTCACTGATATGTTACTGATATTAAATATCTTGAGGAAGATATCTTCAATTTCCGCAACTTGTATTCTCCATCTTTGTTAATGAACAACCAGAATGTCCTCAGCAGGAAATAAATGATATGATTTTGTTTTGAGTGAGAGATATCAAGTGTTGATGTCGGTACACCGTATAGATATCTGGGATTAATGATTCTTTCCTATAACGAGCACTTAACAAATCCCGGCTTTTTTCTCAATCAACTGATGCACACTTCAACACATTACTGTTGCTGTAACTCAAGTCATTTGCTGCAAACTTTTATGAAATTGACAATAAATAAATATTTCCTCTGTTTCTAATATTGATATAATTACACAATGAGTACTGAATACGCGGCTGGGGGTACCAAGCGCACAGGATCGAATCCTCCTCATAGTTCCTACTGATTCCTCATTATTATTTCTTCTTTTATACGAGTGGTTCAGTCCTGATCCTCCTGGAAGAGGATGAGGGTCTTCCTTGCAATAGTTCGCTACATGTTGCAACATATCAAATCTGGTTTGCAATTGCAAAGAAGTTTGACACCCCTTATAGACCGACAGCTCTGAGGCTCCTGAAGACTCAACACAATCAACAGTGCAATTGCAGGGTATAGACTGCAAATGCACATGTACTTGGTAGAGAACATTGCAGATACCGCTGGCAGTGATAGAAACCGCAATTTGGCTGAACACAGATGACAGACCAACATTATGAGTTGGTGACGTACAAACCTACATTATGAGTAGGTCTGAGAACATGTAGGTGAGTTCATCTAGGTTAGAACATGTAGGTGAGTACCCCCCCGCACACGCACACACACACGGACAAACACGTGCTTCGTGTGCCAAACTCAACAAGTAACTTAGTAGTTTCTAACTCATCAGCATATTACACGGATATTCCCCTCATTATGCTCCGGGCTAGAGGGGTGAAGAGGGTGGGCGAGCATGCTGCCTGCAATTACTAAGGGAAGAAAAGAGGGAGGGAGAGGGAGGGACAGAGAGGGAGAGGGGAGGGAGGGAGAGACAAAGGTAGACACGTTGACTCACAAATGTGAAGTACACCCATGACTAAATGGGTGTTCTACCCACAAACTCCCCCTCTACACCAGCCCCTCACGAAGTCCCCGCCACACCCCACAATGTCCCCACCACACCCCACAAAGTCCCCACCACACTCCACAAATTCCCCACCACACCCCACAAAGTCCCCACCAAACCCCACAAAGTCCCCACCACACCCAACAAATTTCCCACCACACCCCACAAAGACCCCACCACACCCCCAGAAAGTCCCCACCCCTCAACCAAAAAAATACATATACAATATTTTACAGTGTACTTGTTCTGGTATGAATAGAGAAGGAGGCCCTCGCTTGCCTTCGGGTCGTTGAGGGCGGGGAGGGTAAGGGTGAGAATGTGAAGGGAAACGATGGGTTTAGGTAAATGGGAAGGTAGCAAAAGGAAGGGGGAGAGGGTAGGAATGGGGAGGGGGGTATTTTGTCACGCTAGGGCAGGCTTTAACAAGGGTTAACGAACCCTGGAACGAATCAGGATAAATATTGCGTGGTAGCTGCTTGTGTATTTAGCCAATAGCACTGTTAACGTAGAGTTAACGATAGGATTAACGAACGTGTTAAAAAGAAGATTAACGATCGATTAATGAGTGTTAACAACAGGATTAACGATAAGGTTAACGATACAGCTTAGCCATGCATATGTTCCAAGAGAGTACAAATAGTTTCTGAAAGGTTTTCCAAGATTTCTAAACAAAATTGCTTTGATTTGTGTGTTTGTGTTTGTTAGCGAGTTTGTTCTTTAGCGCCTGTGTTAGTGTTTGTGGGTTGACTCCACGTGAGTTTGTTCTTTAGCGCTTGTGTTAGTGTTTGTGGGTTGACTCCACGTGAGTTTGTTCTTTAGCGCCTGTGTTAGTGTTTGTGGGTTGACTCCACGTGAGTTTGTTCTTTAGCGCCTGTGTTAGTGTTTGTGGGTTGACTCCACGTGAGTTTGTTCTTTAGCGCCTGTGTTAGTGTTTGTGGGTTGACTCCACGTGAGTTTGTTCTTTAGCGCCTGTGTTAGTGTTTGTGGGTTGACTCCACGTGAGTTTGTTTTGTGTTCGGTATTCTTTGAGTTAATTCGTGTCTGTATGTGTTTGAAAGTCAAAATATATGCCCGTGTTTCAATTTTAAATTTTTTATACGTCTGTAATTGTGTATGATTCTGAATGTTAATAAAACGTACATTAAAACACGTATTATTTGTAATTAATTTTTTTGTAATATATATGTTTTTATTTATTTTAAGGAATGTATAATACAATTTGATTTTTAAATTAAATATACTTTGACTCATCACATGTCATTCACAGCCTGTCATTCACAGCCTCGTATTCATAGCCTGTCATTCACAGCCTGTCATCCACAGCGTCTCATTCACAGCCTCTTATTCATTGCCTGTCATTCACAGACTGTCAGTCATGTGTAATTCCATTCACCTGGGCACTAGGAGACTCGAACCGCGGACCCCCATGCGTGTGAGGCCAAAGCTCTATCGACCGAGCTATTGAGTGGTCTTAATAAGGAAAGATATTAAAACCTGTGTTAATCTACCTTATTTCATCATGCACGTCGGTCCCCAACACATGTGAAGGATAAAGTCTTCCCTTAAAACCCTTAAACTGTTGTTGCCCTTAAACTCACTTCATCCAGCGAGCGGGGAGTTATCTTTCCTCAGTATGGAGCGGAATGTAATGGTGTTTCCTTGTGTCAAGGTTAAGGGTAATAATGCTTTGAATACATAAATACATAATAATTGTTTGTGGGTGATGGAAGTGTGGTGGTGGTGGTGGTGGTGGTGGTGTGGTGGTGGTGTGGTGGTGGTGGTAGTGTAGTGGTGGTGGTAGTGTGGTGGTTGTGGTTGTGTGGTGGTGGTGGTGGTGTGGTGGTGGTGGTAGTGTAGTGGTGGTGGTTGTGTGGTGGTGGTGGTGGTGTGGTGGTGGTGGTAGTGTAGTGGTGGTGGTAGTGTGGTGGTTGTGGTAGTGTAGTGGTTGTGGTAGTGTGGTGGTGTTAGTGTGGCGGAGTGGTGGTAGTGTACTGGAGGTGGTAGTGTGGAGGTGGTGGTTGTGTGGTGGTAGTGGTAGTGTAGTGGTTGTGGTAGTGTGGTGGTGTTAGTGTGGCGGAGTGGTGGTAGTGTACTGGTGGTGGTAGTGTGGAGGTGGTGGTTGTGTGGTGGTGGTGGTAGTGTAGTGGTTGTGGTAGTGTGGTGGTGTTAGTGTGGCGGAGTGGTGGTAGTGTGGTGGAGTGGTGGTAGTGTACTGGTGGTAGTAGTGTGGTGGTGGTGGTAGTGTGGTGGTGGTGGTAGTGTAGTGGTTGTGGTAGTGCGGTGATGGTGGTGATAGTGTGGTGGAGTAGTGGTAGTGTTGTGGAGAGGTGTAGTGTGGTAGTGGTGGTGGTGGTGGTGGTGGTGGTTGTGTGGTGGTGGTGGTGGTGGTGGTGGTGGTGGTTGTGTGGTGGTGGTGGTTGTGTGGTGGTGGTGGTTGTGTGGTGGTGGTGGTTGTGTGGTGGTGGTGGTGGTGGTGGTGGTGGTTGTGTGGTGGTGGTGGTTGTGTGGTGGTGGTGGTTGTGTGGTGGTGGTGGTGGTGGTGGTTGTGTGGTGGTGGTGGTTGTGTGGTGGTGGTGGTGGTGGTGGTTGTGTGGTGGTGGTGGTTGTGTGGTGGTGGTGGTTGTGTGGTGGTGGTGGTGGTGGTGGTTGTGTGGTGGTGGTGGTTGTGTGGTGGTGGTGGTTGTGTGGTGGTGGTGGTGGTGGTGGTAGGGGTGGTATGGTGGTGTTGTAGGCTTGTGGTAGAGAAGATTTACACTAGTTTAGGTACAACTCAAAAGTCCTTCTCCAGATGCCCAACCACTTGGGTTGGACAGTAAAGCGATGGTCTCGCTTCATGCAGGTCGGCGTTCAATCTCCGACCATCCAACTGGATGGTCACCATTCCTTCCTCCCCGTCCCATCCCAAATCCTTATCCTGATCCCTTCCCAGTGCTATAAAGTCGTAATGACATGTCGCTTTCCCTAGATAATCCCCTTCCTTTCCCTCAAAAGTCTAACTTACCTCCCATGATTTCCGCTAACCCAAGCCCAATCAACCCAATCCCAAGCCTCAACGCTAACCCAATCAACCAAAACCTCGCTATGGTATGTTATGGTAGCCAGCGAGCCATAATCTGCACCGCGATATTAAAAGAATCAGCTCAACAAAATCCTCGTTTTCAACGCAATGTTTCGTTAGGTTTAGTGGTTTGGGTTCCTGAGTTTCTGGTTAAGTTAGGACCTTTAATTTCGTACGTTGAGGCAGATGAAGAGAACTGGGCTTGGCTTATCAATGAAGAGGGCCAGGAAGGTGCCCTAGGGTCAGAAAGCAATTTTGTTGTTCACATAATCCAGTGTTGGGATGCTGCCCTAACCTAACCACACTAGTTTCTTGATTACTGACCACCAGGGACCACATGAACACTAGGGACCACATGACCACCAGGTCATGTGGTCATGTGTGTGTTTCTCCACACACACATGACCACCAGGGACCACATGAACACCAGCGACCACATGACCACTAGGGACCACATGACCACTAGGGAGACATGACCACCAGGAACCACGTGACCACCAGGGATTACATGACCACTAGGGACATCATGACCACCAGGAACCACGTGACCACCAGGGATTACATGACCACTAGGGACCACATGACCACCAGGGACCACAGGACCACTAGTGACCACATGACCACCAGGGACCACATGACCACTAGGGTCCACATGACCACCAGGAACCACATGACCACCAGGGACCACATGACCACTAGGGACCACATGACCACTAGGGAGACATGACCACCAGGAACCACGTGACCACCAGGGACCACATGACCACCAGGGATTACATGACCACTAGGGACCACATGACCACCAGGGACCACATGACCACTAGGGTCCACATGACCACCAGGGACCACATGACCACTAGGGACCACATGACCACTAGGGACATCATGACCACCAGGAACCACGTGACCACCAGGGATTACATGACCACTAGGGACCACATGACCACCAGGGACCACAGGACCACTAGTGACCACATGACCACCAGGGACCACATGACCACTAGGGTCCACATGACCACCAGGAACCACATGACCACCAGGGACCACATGACCACCAGGGACCACATGACCACCAGGGACCACATGACCACCAGGGACCACATGACTACTAGGGACCATATGACCACCAGGGACCACATGACCACCAGGGACCACATGACTACTAGGGACCATATGACCACCAGGGACTAAATGACCACCAGGGACCACATGACCACCAGGGACCACATGACCACCAGGGACCACATGACCACCAGGGACTAAATGACCACCAGGGACCACATGATGTTGGATATTTCCAACACCGAATACAGCATTGTTGTATTCTCATTACTTATTACTAACCATACTAAATATTGTAGTAAGTAAAATTAACAACTCGTAGAATTCTCATGTACTAATAATTCATCTGTGCATTAGGCTAGAATTCTCACGTCACCTGACGCCAGAATTGCGTCAGATTTCCTTACAGTAAACACATTATATCCAATTTGTGTGAGAATTAAATACGATTCTCCATAATTAAAGCATTCTGTATGATAACTGATTGCAGACGAATTGTCCTCTAACTAAAAGCCGAATAGAGCGTTAGAATCATAGCGTCTACCTCGCGATAGAGTTAACGTCATCAATGAATGCCATGGGGAGACATTAATTCCTCTCCCTTATATATTTACTATTCTTAGATTGGTAAATAATAATATTTTGTTCCTCTAAATAATAAACCCGTCCAGTCTTTAACGTTTCAAAAGCAAATGCGAGAAATATTAATGTTCGAGACAATAATTTGTTTTATGAACGTCGACTCGGCGTGGGTTGGAGGGACGCCATCCTCCTCAGTACGCGGACACGTGCAGAGCCGAAAGGAAGCAGACCTGCGCTTACCGTACTCATAAGAAGACGCCATTGCCCCGCAAATAGGGCAGGTGTTATCCTTCCTCAGATGAAAGCCGCCACTGTGAGGCGTGAATAACCTTGCAGATAATATCTTCAACTAGTGCTGGTGTTAAATAAGGAGCCCTTTGACTTGGTTCCTGACGACACGTGATCAGCCAGCTGAAACGCATCACTATCCAGGATAGGTTCACCGGGGCCTGGGATGCGAAATACGGCAATCTTAATACTTATACAGTGCCCACAGCTAAGTATTCTTTTATTTGATGCATCAGGTAGAAGTGTGTTAATAGCAGGGTGATTGTTCGTTAGGCAGCGCGATAACACCTAATAACAGGTGATTAAAATTTGTCACCTGTAAATTTCAATATTCTTGAATATAAATTGAGTAGTTAAATCAGTTGCTACTGAAAATTATTTATCTTGCAGCCCGAGAGAAGAATTCCTCACGCTGCCTTCTCCATGTTAACCCGTATCACTCGTCTATGTACCGAGTCTGGAGAATAAGAGGACTTCAATGGTTTCTAAAGGAATCTTCGTCAAGCTAAGATTTATTTCCTTTTACTATTCCATTGCAATTTAATTTATGCAGAATACTTTGAGATTAATGTGTGATTTACTGTAACTCATTATTATGCTCATATTTTATATTCCTCTTTATGTTAATGATATTAGTTTCTACATTACCTTATAGGATTAGATTATTATTAATTGAATTAGTGAACGAACCACACTGATTCCTGGACGTACTTACCTCCAGTAATAACCCCCCAATGTAGGTGCTTGAGGTTTGTTTCATTTAATAATACAGCCCATTAATTATTATTATGATCATGCTTTCTAGTTATATCCATAGTCACTGGTTTCATCTAGAAATTATCTAATGATCAGAAATTCTCAGTTTCCCTCTTTACTGTAAAAGTGGGTGGTCCTTCGTAATTTAATTTACTACATTAATAATTAAATAATCAGAATCAAGCCCAAATATCCCACACATGACCACTAGGGACCACATGACCACCAGGGACCACATGACCACCAGGGACCACATGACCACCAGGGACCACATGACCACCAGGGACCACATGACCACTAGGGACCGTATGACCACCAGGGACCTCATGACCACCAGGGACCACATGACCACATGACCACCAGGGACAACATGACCACTAGGGACCATATGACCACCAGGGACCTCATGACCACCAGGGACCACATGACCACCAGAGACCACATAACCAACAACGACCACATGACCAACAACGACCACATGACCACCAGGGACCACATGACCAACAACGACCACATGACCAACAACGACCACATGACCACCAGGGACCACGTGACCACCAGGGACCACATGACCACCAGGGACCACATGACCACCAGGGACCATATGACCACCAGGGACTAAATGACCACCAGGGACCACGTGACCAACAACGACCACATGACCAACAACGACCACATGACCAACAACGACCACATGACCAACAACGACCACATGACCACCAGGGACCACATGACCAACAACGACCACATGACCAACAACGACCACATGACCAACAACGACCACATGACCACCAGGGACCACGTGACCACCAGGGACCACGTGACCACCAGGGACCACATGACCACCAGGGACCATATGACCACCAGGGACTAAATGACCACCAGGGACCACGTGACCAACAACGACCACATGACCAACAACGACCACATGACCAACAACGACCACATGACCACCAGGGACCACGTGACCACCAGGGACCACGTGACCACCAGGGACCACATGACCACCAGGGACCATATGACCACCAGGGACCATATGACCACCAGGGACTAAATGACCACCAGGGACCATATGACCACCAGGGACCACATGACCACCAGGGACCACATGACCACCAGGGACTAAATGACCACCAGGGACCATATGACCACCAGGGACCACATGACCACCAGGGACCACATGACCAACAGGGACCACATGACCACCAGGGACTAAATGACCACCAGGGACCATATGACCACCAGAGACCACATGACCAACAGGGATTACATGACCACTAGGGACTATATGACCACCAAGGACCTCATGACCAGGGACCATATATATACGACACCACATGACTGAAAATACCTTCACAGATGTCACCTAACCTTTTCACCTAGGGGGCCTGACAGCTGAGTGGACAGTGCTCGAGAATCGAAGTCCTGAGATTCTGGGTTCGATCCCCGGCGGATGCGGAAACAATTGGGCAGAGTTTTTTTCACCTTGATGCCTCTGTTCACCTAGCAGTAAATAGGTACCAGGGAGTTAGACAGCTACAAGGGCTGCTTCTTGGAGATGTGTAACAAAAAGGAGGCCTGGTCGAAGACTGGGTCATGGGGACTCTAAGCCACGAACTCATCTCAAGATAACCTGACCTTAAGCATCATCCCTAGATGACTGTTCACTCCTGATTGAATGTTAATTAATAGCGACGATAATTGGAGATTTGATGAATCATCGACTGCTTCTTCCACGCCACAACCCCCCCCTCCCTCCTTAATCCCCCTCCCCCCTTCCCCACCGAAATCACCCATACAACCTCTCATTCCCATCGTCCCCATTAATCACAGACAGACAGTCATCTATTGTGCCCCATGATCGCCAGTGCATCAACATCACCTGAGATTAATTTTTCCCAAAATATCAAGGGATACAAACACAATCTTCTCCCCAGCCCTGGGTACCTATTACAATTTGGCTTCTATTACAGGTGTGCGTAGAGTCTAAATTTGAGAGTGAGGTGAAGGGCAAGGGTGAAATTTGCATGCCAGCATTTTGTACAACCTAATGAAATGTCTTGAGATAATTAATTGTATTTTGATGGGATGTTGCGAGATTGTCGATTGTTGTGGGGGGGGGGTGGATTTGCAGAGTGTTGTTGTGGGGGGGGATTGTGGAGTGTTGTGGGGGGTGGGATTGTGGGTTGTTGGGGGGTGGGGGGGATCGAGAAATGTTGTGGTGGGGGGGGGGGATTGTGGAGTGTTGTGTGTTTGGGGGTGGGGATAGGGGATGGCTGTGTGGGGATGGCTGTGTGGGGATGGCTGTGTGGGGATGATGTGTGGGGATGGTGTGTGGGGATGGCTGTGTGGGGATGATGTGTGGGGATGGTGTGTGGGGATGGTGTGTGGGGATGGTGTGTGGGGATGGTGTGTGGGGATGGTGTGTGGGGATGGTGTGTGGGGATGGTGTGTGGGGATGGTGTGTGGGGATGGTGTGTGGGGATGGTGTGTGGGGATGGTGTGTGGGGATGGTGTGTGGGGATGGTGTGTGGGGATGGTGTGTGGGGATGGTGTGTGGGGATGGTGTGTGGGGATGGTGTGTGGGGATGGTGTGTGGGGATGGTGTGTGGGGATGGTGTGTGGGGATGGTGTGTGGGGATGGTGTGTGGGGATGGTGTGTGGGGATGGTGTGTGGTGATGGTGTGTGGGGATGGTGTGTGGGGATGGTGTGTGGTGATGGTGTGTGGGGATGGTGTGTGGGGATGGTGTGTGGGGATGGTGTGTGGGGATGGTGTGTGGGGATGGTGTGTGGGGATGGTGTGTGGGGATGGTGTGTGGTGATGGTGTGTGGGGATGGTGTGTGGGGATGGTGTGTGGTGATGGTGTGTGGGGATGGTGTGTGGGGATGGTGTGTGGTGATGATGTGTGGTGATGGTGTGTGGGGATGGTGTGTGGGGATGGTGTGTGGGGATGATGTGTGGGGATGGTGTGTGGGGATGATGTGTGGGGATGGTGTGTGGGGATGGTGTGTGGGGATGGTGTGTGGGGATGGTGTGTGGGGATGGTGTGTGGGGATGGTGTGTGGGGATGGTGTGTGGGGATGGTGTGTGGGGATGGTGTGTGGGGATGGTGTGTGGGGATGGTGTGTGGGGATGGTGTGTGGGGATGGTGTGTGGTGATGGTGTGTGGGGATGGTGTGTGGGGATGGTGTGTGGGGATGGTGTGTGGGGATGGTGTGTGGGGATGGTGTGTGGGGATGGTGTGTGGGGATGGTGTGTGGGGATGGTGTGTGGGGATGGTGTGTGGGGATGGTGTGTGGGGATGGTGTGTGGGGATGGTGTGTGGGGATGGTGTGTGGGGATGGTGTGTGGGGATGGTGTGTGGGGATGGTGTGTGGGGATGGTGTGTGGGGATGGTGTGTGGGGATGGTGTGTGGGGATGGTGTGTGGGGATGGTGTGTGGGGATGGTGTGTGGGGATGGTGTGTGGGGATGGTGTGTGGGGATGGTGTGTGGGGATGGTGTGTGGGGATGGTGTGTGGGGATGGTGTGTGGGGATGGTGTGTGGTGATGATGTGTGGTGATGATGTGTGGTGATGATGTGTGGTGATGGTGTGTGGGGATGGTGTGTGGGGATGGTGTGTGGTGATGATGTGTGGTGATGATGTGTGGTGATGATGTGTGGTGATGGTGTGTGGGGATGATGTGTGGTGATGGTGTGTGGTGATGGTGTGTGGGGATGGTGTGTGGTGGTGGTGTGTGGGGATGGTGTGTGGGGATGGTGTGTGGGGATGGTGTGTGGGGATGATGTGTGGTGATGGTGTGTGGTGATGGTGTGTGGGGATGGTGTGTGGTGATGGTGTGTGGGGATGGTGTGTGGTGGTGGTGTGTGGGGATGGTGTGTGGGGATGGTGTGTGGGGATGGTGTGTGGGGATGATGTGTGGTGATGGTGTGTGGTGATGGTGTGTGGGGATGGTGTGTGGGGATGGTGTGTGGGGATGATGTGTGGTGATGGTGTGTGGTGATGGTGTGTGGTGATGGTGTGTGGGGATGGTGTGTGGGGATGGTGTGTGGGGATGGTGTGTGGTGATGGTGTGTGGTGATGGTGTGTGGTGATGGTGTGTGGGGATGGTGTGTGGGGATGATGTGTGGTGATGGTGTGTGGTGATGGTGTGTGGTGATGGTGTGTGGGGATGGTGTGTGGGGATGGTGTGTGGGGATGGTGTGTGGTGGTGGTGTGTGGGGATGGTGTGTGGGGATGGTGTGTGGGGATGGTGTGTGGGGATGATGTGTGGTGATGGTGTGTGGGGATGATGTGTGGTGATGGTGTGTGGTGATGGTGTGTGGGGATGGTGTGTGGGGATGGTGTGTGGGGATGGTGTGTGGGGATGGTGTGTGGGGATGGTGTGTGGGGATGGTGTGTGGTGATGGTGTGTGGGGATGGTGTGTGGGGATGATGTGTGGTGATGGTGTGTGGTGATGGTGTGTGGTGATGGTGTGTGGGGATGGTGTGTGGGGATGGTGTGTGGGGATGGTGTGTGGTGGTGGTGTGTGGGGATGGTGTGTGGGGATGGTGTGTGGTGGTGGTGTGTGGGGATGGTGTGTGGTGGTGGTGTGTGGGGATGGTGTGTGGTGGTGGTGTGTGGGGATGGTGTGTGGGGATGGTGTGTGGGGATGGTGTGTGGTGGTGGTGTGTGGGGATGGTGTGTGGTGGTGGTGTGTGGGGATGGTGTGTGGTGGTGGTGTGTGGGGATGGTGTGTGGGGATGGTGTGTGGTGGTGGTGTGTGGGGATGGTGTGTGGTGGTGGTGTGTGGTGGTGGTGTGTGGTGGTGGTGTGTGGGGATGGTGTGTGGTGGTGGTGTGTGGGGATGGTGTGTGGTGATGGTGTGTGGTGATGATGTGTGGTGGTGTGTGGGGATGGTGTGTGGGGATGGTGTGTGGGGATGGTGTGTGGGGATGGTGTGTGGGGATGGTGTGTGGGGATGGTGTGTGGGGATGGTGTGTGGTGGTGGTGTGTGGGGATGGTGTGTGGTGGTGGTGTGTGGTGATGGTGTGTGGTGGTGTGTGGGGATGGTGTGTGGGGATGGTGTGTGGGGATGGTGTGTGGTGATGGTGTGTGGTGGTGTGTGGGGATGGTGTGTGGGGATGGTGTGTGGGGATGGTGTGTGGTGATGGTGTGTGGTGATGATGTGTGGTGGTGTGTGGGGATGGTGTGTGGGGATGGTGTGTGGTGATGATGTGTGGTGGTGTGTGGGGATGGTGTGTGGTGATGGTGTGTGGTGATGATGGGTGGTGGTGTGTGGGGATGGTGTGTGGGGATGGTGTGTGGGGATGGTGTGTGGGGATGGTGTGTGGTGGTGGTGTGTGGGGATGGTGTGTGGTGGTGGTGTGTGGTGATGATGGGTGGTGGTGTGTGGGGATGGTGTGTGGGGATGGTGTGTGGGGATGGTGTGTGGGGATGGTGTGTGGTGGTGGTGTGTGGGGATGGTGTGTGGTGGTGGTGTGTGGGGATGGTGTGTGGTGATGGTGTGTGGTGATGATGTGTGGTGGTGTGTGGGGATGGTGTGTGGGGATGGTGTGTGGGGATGGTGTGTGGGGATGGTGTGTGGTGGTGGTGTGTGGGGATGGTGTGTGGGGATGGTGTGTGGGGATGGTGTGTGGGGATGGTGTGTGGGGATGGTGTGTGGTGATGGTGTGTGGGGATGGTGTGTGGGGATGGTGTGTGGGGATGGTGTGTGGGGATGGTGTGTGGGGATGGTGTGTGGGGATGGTGTGTGGTGATGGTGTGTGGGGATGGTGTGTGGGGATGGTGTGTGGGGATGGTGTGTGGGGATGGTGTGTGGGGATGGTGTGTGGGGATGGTGTGTGGGGATGGTGTGTGGGGATGGTGTGTGGGGATGGTGTGTGGGGATGGTGTGTGGTGGTGTAGAACTCTTATAATAATAGAAATAAAAGATCTGAACCATCTTTAAACATTCAAAAATAAATCAATAATAACAATAAAAATAAAGCACAGACAAACACACAAACACAGTCCACACTCATATATACAAACACACTTTTCTCAGGGGATTTTATATTTTATTTATATATATAAGAGTTCTTACATTCTTGAAAAGCCACTAGCACGCATATTGTTTCCCGCAGGTCCTTAATTCTTTTTTTTTTTTTTTTTTTTTGAGATATATACAAGAGTTGTTACATCCTTGTACAACCACTAGTACGCGTAGCGTTTCGGGCAAGTCCTTAATCCTATGGTCCCTGGAATACGATCCCCGCCGCCAAGAATCGTTTTTTTCATCCAAGTACACATTTTACTGTTGCGTTAAACAGAGGCTACAGTTAAGGAATTGCGCCCAGTAAATCCTCCCCGGCCAGGATACGAACCCATGACATATCGCTCGCGGAACGCCAGGCGAGTGTCTTACCACTACACCACGGAGACTGTGAATTCTAATTCTCCCCGAAATACGACCCGCCAAATCGCTTAAGAATCAGGTACCCATTGACTTGTAACTGAACATAGGCGAACAAATAGGGATTGGCTCCTACTCAATTCTCCCCCGGCAAAGATACGAACCCAGGCCGGGGGTTCCGACGCTCTGCCGCTTAAGGGCCAATTAAAACAAACTACTTAAAATGGGAGATACACGAACAAGGGGACATAGGTTGAAGCTTAGTATCCAAATGAGCCAGACACATTAGAAAGAATTTCTCCAGTGTCAGAGTAGTTAACAAATGGAATGCACTATGTTGCGATGTGGTGGAGGCTGATTCCATACCCGGCATCAAATTTAGATATGGCAGAGCCCACTTACGCTCAGGAACCCGTTCACAGTTGAGAGTCGGGTCTAACGAGCAGTAGCTGAACCTCCGCAAGCACAGTTGAACACACATGAAGGCTCAAAATAGACATTTTCCGAACACAATTCCATACACATATGGGATGTGTGTGTATTTGTCAGGCAGACACAAACTCACCCAAGCACACACATGCTTGCAATATGCTTGTAATCCATATTCGACCTTCCTACGATAGCCAATACAAGCTGATTGCCACTCTGCAGCCATACGTTATATCCAGGCATATTGAATATACCCGTGGTAAGTTCGCTATATTAGCGCCACATAGGGTGGAATAGTCATTGTGTGTGTATGTGAGGGAACGGTAAGAGGGAGGGAAGGGTATTGGGCACTGATGGAATGGGAGGGGAGGGGTTATGTGAGTAGGATGGAATGGGATTTTTTTTTTGCAGGGATATTCCTGCGCGGGCCGTAAGCCTCTGGCTGGCCCACTAAGTATTGCTTGTTTCTGTTTTACTTGGGCGGAGCATGAGTATTTATGACTCGTATGGTCGCTTCAGTGAGATAGGAGATGATGGATGGAAGGAGTTGGATTAGGTGGTAATGGTGGGGATATGTAGAATGGGATGAGCTGGGATCGCTGAGTGTCTATATATAAAGGAGGGAAGCTAAAGGATGGTGGAATAGGAGGCACATGGTGGGGTAGAGAGGAATAGCGGATGGAAGAGAGTACTGAAAAGAGTGGGATGGATGATACCTGAAGAAACACACACACACACACACACACACACACACACACACACACACACACACACTCACAGCGGTATGCCACCAGGCTCGTCCCGGAACTGAGAGGAATGAGCTACGAGGAAAGGCTAAAGGAGCTGAACCTCACATCCCTGGAAAACAGAAGAGTAAGGGGAGACATGATAACCACCATCAAAATTCTCAGGGGAATTGACAGGGTGGACAAAGACAAACTCTTCAGCACGGATGGGACACGAACAAGGGGACACAGGTGGAAACTTAGTACCCAGATGAACCACAGAGACGTTTGGAGGAATTTGTTCAGTGTCTGAGTAGTTAATAAATGGATTGCATTAGGAAGTGATGTGGTAGAGGAAGACTCCATACACAGTTTCAAATGTAGATATGATAGAGCCCAGTAGGCTCAGGAATCTGTACACCAGTTGATTGACAGTTGAGAGGCGGGACCAAAGAGCCAAAGCTCAACCCCCGCAAGCACAATTTGGTGAGTGTAATTAGGTGAATGCAAACACACACACACACACACACACACACACACACACACACACACACACACACACAATGCTTTCTAACTTCAGAATTGCATTTAAATACATGGATGGCGATATACTAAAGAAATTGTTCATGACTTTTGTTAGGCCAAAGCTAGAATATGCAGCTGTTGTGTGGTGCCCATATCTTAAGAAGCACATCAACAAACTGGAAAAGGTGCAAAGACATGCTACTAAGTGGCTCCCAGAACTGAAGGGCAAGAGCTACGAGGAGAGGTTGGAAGCATTAAATATGCCAAAACTAGAAGACAGAAGAAAAAGAGGTGATATGATCACTACGTACAAAATAGTAACAGGAATTGATAAAATCGACAGGGAAGACTTCCTGAGACCTGGAACTTCAAGAACAAGAGGTCATAGATTTAAACTAGCTAAACACAGATGCCGAAGAAATATAAGAAAATTCACCTTCGCAAATAGAGTGGTAGACGGTTGGAACAAGTTAAGTGAGAAGGTGGTGGAGGCCAAGACCGTCAGTAGTTTCAAAGCGTTATATGACAAAGAGGGCTGGGAAGACGGGACACCACGAGCGTAGCTCTCATCCTGTAACTACACTTAGGTAATTACACTTAGGTAATTACACTTAGGTAATTACACACACACACACACACACACACACACACACACACACACACACACACACACACACACACACACACACACACACACACACACACACACACACACACAGGCAGGTGTAGCTGGTAAGGTGCTCCAGTGGATAAGGGAGTATCTAAGCAATAGGAAGCAGAGAGTTACGGTGAGGGGTGAGACCTCCGATTGGCGTGAAGTCACCAGTGGAGTCCCACAGGGCTCTGTACTCGGTCCTATCTTGTTTCTGATATATGTAAATGATCTCCCGGAGGGTATCGATTCATTTCTCTCAATGTTTGCGGACGATGCTAAAATTATGAGAAGGATTAAAACAGAAGAGGACTGTTTGAGGCTTCAAGAAGACCTAGACAAGCTGAAGGAATGGTCGAACAAATGGTTGTTAGAGTTTAACCCAACCAAATGTAATGTAATGAAGATAGGTGTAGGGAGCAGGAGGCCAGATACAAGGTATCATCTGGGAGAGGAAATTCTTCAGGAGTCAGAGAAGGAAAAAGACTTGGGGGTTGATATCACGCCAGACCTGTCTCCTGCAGCACATATCAAGCGGATAACATCAGCGGCATATGCCAGGCTGGCCAACATACGAACGGCATTCAGAAACTTGTGTAAAGAATCATTCAGAACTTTGTATACCACATATGTCAGGCCAATCCTGGAGTATGCAGCCCCAGCATGGAGTCCATATCTAGTCAAGGATAAGACTAAACTGGAAAAGGTTCAAAGGTTTGCCACCAGACTAGTACCCGAGCTGAGAGGTATGAGCTACGAGGAGAGACTACGGGAATTAAACCTCACTTCGCTGGAAGACAGAAGAGTTAGGGGGGACATGATCACCACATTCAAGATTCTGAAGGGGATTGATAGGGTAGATAAAGACAGTCTATTTAACACAAGGGGAACACGCACAAGGGGACACAGGTGGAAACTGAGTGCCCAAATGAGCCACAGAGATATTAGAAAGAACTTTTTTAGTGTCAGAGTGGTTGACAAATGGAATGCATTAGGAAGTGATGTGGTGGAGGCTGACTCCATACACAGTTTCAAGTGTAGATATGACAGAGCCCGATAGGCTCATGAATCTGTACACCTGTTGATTGACGGTTGAGAGGCGGGACCAAAGAGCCAGAGCTCAACCCCCGCAAACACAACTAGGTGAGTACAACTAGGTGAGTACACACACACACACAGGACCCCCTCATCACCTCAGCCCCCAAAACCCGTCCAGCCCTCATCCCCTCAACCCCCAAAACCCACCCAGCTCTCATCCCCTCAACCCCCAAAACCCATCCAGACCTCATCCCCTCAACCCCAAGAACCCACCCAGACCTCATCCCCTCAACACCCAAAGCCTACCCAGCCCTCACCCCTCCTCATCCCCTCTCCTTCCATGTGACCCCCCACCCTTGCGAGTTAGGTGGGAGGTCCCCCCCACCCCCTCTATCCTTCCCCCTCCCAACCTCTCAACCTCTATCTGTCTCCCAACCTTACGCTATCTCCCAACCCCTCTATGCCCTCCCTAATCTTCAGACCCAGTATGCCCTTCCTACTCCAGACCTACCTACCCAGGCCCTACCCCAGACCCTCCTACCTACCTTCCTAGAAGCCCAGCCCCCAGTAGCCCCCCAAGCACTCTTTCTGAACACCCCCCTCCTGAACTCTTTCACCCCCCATACACCCCCCGGACCCCCCCAGACACCCCCTGGATCCCCCCGGACATCCCCCGGACCCTCCCCGCCCCCAGTCATCCCCCAGACACCCCCCAGATCCCCCAGATCTCCTCTGCCCCCAGTCACCCCCCAGACATCCCCCAGATCCCCCCAGACCCCCAGAGAAAGGGAGAACTCTGGTACAAGAGTTTCCATGAAGAATCTCAAGGTTTGGTACACCAATGCTGATGGGGTATCTAATAAAGCAGAAGAGATAAAAGAAAGAGTGAGTGAAGCAGATCCTGACATAGTTGCAATTGTGGAAACTAAAATTAATGACATGATCTCAGATGCAATCTTTCCTGAAGGGTACCAGGTGATACGAAAAGAGAGGACACAGAGACAGGGAGGGGGAGTAGCACTCCTAATAAAGCGGAAATGGAAGTTTGAAGACCTGGGAAATCGAGTTACCAATGAGTGCACAAGCTTCATACATGGAACTCTGACAGTAGATGGGAGGAAGATTGTGATCCTGGTAATCTACAATCCCCCACCAAACAGTAGAAGACCCAGGCAGGAGTATGATGACAACAACAAAGCATGTATAGATGAACTGCAGAAGGCAGCAACACTAGCCCATAGAATGAGAGCGAAGCTGCTGATCATGGGGGACCTAAATCATGGAGAGATAAATTGGGAATCAAGGAATCCCCATGGAGGGGACGAAACGTGGGGAGCAAAATTAGTAGATGTTATAGACAGGAATTTCCTGACACAACATGTGAAGGAAGACACAAGGGAAAGAGGAGGAGATGCACCGAGCCTATTAGACCTGATTTTCACCCAGAACGTAGAAGATATCGAGAATTTAGAGCATGAAATACCTCTAGGGGCCAGTGACCATTGTGTCCTAGTCTTTGACTACATGATGGAATTCAAACTTATGACCATGGGACAAGAGATCTGGGAAAGGAGAGCTGACTACAGGAAAGGGGACTATATGAGGATAAGGGACTATCTGGGTGAAGTGCAGTGGGAGGAAGAAATTAGAGGAAAAACAGTCCAAGATATGATGGACCTAGTCATACAGAAATACCAGGAGGCCGAAGAGAGATTTATACCAACGGTAAAGGGAAAAAATAAGAAGGAATATAATAACCCATGGTTTAATAGACAGTGTCAGGAAGCAAAAATGGCCAGCAGACGGGAGTGGAGGAAGTACAGAAGACAAAGAACAGAGGACAACAGAAGCAGATACAACAGAGCTAGGAACGATTACATTAACATAAGACGAACATCGGAAAGGGACTATGAGAACGATATTGCAATCAAAGCGAAAAAACAACCTAAGTTACTACACAGTCATATAAGAAGAAAAATGTCGGTGAACGACCAAGTGACAAGACTAAGGAAGACAAAGGGGGCATATACTGAAAGTGACAAGGAAATCTGCGAGGCACTGAATGCCAGTTTCCATGGAGTGTTCACTACCGAGCCTGAGCAGCTCCCATTGTTGGAAGGGGTTACCCTAGATGAAAGACTATCAGATATAGAGGTGACAGCAGAGGAGGTAATGAAACAGTTGACAACTCTAGATGCAACTAAAGCAGTTGGACCAGACAAAGTATCACCGTGGATACTAAAAGAAGCAGCACAGGCCCTCAGCGTGCCTCTGGCAATGATCTTTAATGAGTCACTTATGTCAGGAGAATTGCCCAGTTGCTGGAAGAAGGCAAATGTCGTGCCGATCTTCAAGAAAGGAGATAGGGAGGAGGCACTTAACTACAGACCTGTATCACTGACAAGCATCCCCTGTAAAATACTGGAAAGAATAATTAGGCTGCGACTGGTTGCACACCTGGAGAACATTAGGTTTGTGAACAAACATCAACATGGGTTCTGGACAGGGAAATCGTGCCTAACAAACCTTCTGGAATTCTATGATAAAATAACGAGGATAAGACAGGACAGAGATGGTTGGGCAGACTGCATATTTCTGGACTGCCAAAAAGCCTTTGATACAGTACCGCACATGAGACTGCTGTTCAAGCTCGAGAGGCCGGCGGGGGTGGGGGGAAAGGTCCTAGAATGGATAAGGAACTACCTAACAGGAAGGAGCCAAAGAGTTACGGTAAGGGGCGAGAAGTCGGACTGGCGAACAGTAACAAGTGGAGTACCACAAGGATCGGTGCTGGGACCAATTCTATTTCTTGTATATGTTAACGACATGTTTACAGGCGTAGAGTCCTACATGTCGATGTTTGCGGATGATGCAAAGTTGATGAGAAGAGTTGTGACAGATGAGGATTGCAGGATCCTCCAAGAGGACCTGAACAGATTGCAGAGATGGTCAGAGAAATGGCTACTAGAATTCAACACGAGCAAATGTAAAGTTATGGAAATGGGACTAGGAGATAGGAGACCAAAGGGACAGTACACAATGAAGGGGAACAGCCTACCTGTAACGACGCGTGAAAGAGACCTGGGGGTGGACGTAACACCTAATCTATCTCCTGAGGCACATATTAATAGGATAACGACAGCAGCGTACTCTACACTGGCAAAAGTTAGAACATCATTCAGAAACCTAAGTAAGGAGGCATTTAGGGCGCTTTACACTGCCTACGTAAGGCCAGTCTTAGAGTATGCCGCCTCATCATGGAGTCCCCATCTGAAGAAGCATATAATGAAACTGGAAAAGGTTCAGAGGTTTGCAACGAGACTCGTCCCAGAGCTACGAGGGATGGTGTATGAAGAGCGCCTGAGGGAACTGTGCCTTACGACACTAGAAAGAAGAAGGGAGAGGGGGGACATGATAGGAACGTATAAGATACTCAGAGGAATTGACAGAGTGGACATAGACGAAATGTTCACACGGAATAGTAACAGAACGAGAGGACATGGATGGAAGCTTGAAACTCAGATGAGTCACAGAGATGTTAGGAAGTTTTCTTTTAGCGTGAGAGTAGTGGGGAAATGGAATGCACTTCAGGAACAGGTTGTGGAAGCAAATACTATTCATAATTTTAAAACCAGGTATGATAGGGAAATAGGACAGGAGTCATTGCTGTAAGCAACCGATGCTCGAAAGGCGGGATCCAAGAGTCAATGCTCGATCCTGCAGACACAACTAGGTGAGTACAACTAGGTGAGTACACACACACACACACACACACACACACACACACACAGGAAGGAAGCAAAAATGGCCAGCAGGCGGGAGTGGAGGAAGTACAGAAGACAAAGAACAGAGGACAACAGAAGCAGATACAACAGAGCTAGGAACGATTACATTAACATAAGACGAACATCGGAAAGGGACTATGAGAACGATATTGCAATCAAAGCGAAAAAACCACCTAACTTACTACACAGTCATATAAGAAGAAAAATGTCGGTGAACGATCAAGTGACAAGACTAAGGAAGACAGAGGGGGCATATACTGAAAGTGACAAGGAAATCTGCGAGGCACTGAATGCCAGTTTCCATGGAGTGTTCACTACCGAGCCTGAGCAGCTCCCATTGTTGGAAGGGGCTACCCTAGATGAAAGACTATCAGATATAGAGGTGACAGCAGAGGAGGTAATGAAACAGTTGACAACTCTAGATGCAACTAAAGCAGTTGGACCAGACAAAGTATCACCGTGGATACTAAAAGAAGCAGCACAGGCCCTCAGCGTGCCTCTGGCAATGATCTTTAATGAGTCACTTATGTCAGGAGAATTGCCCAGTTGCTGGAAGAAGGCAAATGTCGTGCCGATCTTCAAGAAAGGCGATAGGGAGGAGGCACTTAACTATAGACCTGTATCACTGACAAGCATCCCCTGTAAAATACTGGAAAGAATAATTAGGCTACGACTGGTTGCACACCTGGAGAACATTAGGTTTGTGAACAAACATCAACATGGGTTCTGGACAGGGAAATCGTGCCTAACAAACCTTCTGGAATTCTATGATAAAATAACGAGGATAAGACAGGACAGAGATGGTTGGGCAGACTGCATATTTCTGGACTGCCAAAAAGCCTTTGATACAGTACCGCACATGAGACTGCTGTTCAAGCTCGAGAGGCAGGCGGGGGTGGGGGGAAAGGTCCTAGCATGGATAAGGAACTACCTAACAGGAAGGAGCCAAAGAGTTACGGTAAGGGGCGAGAAGTCGGACTGGCGAACAGTAACAAGTGGAGTACCACAAGGATCGGTGCTGGGACCAATTCTATTTCTTGTATATGTTAACAACATGTTTACAGGCGTAGAGTCCTACATGTCGATGTTTGCGGATGTTGCAAAGTTGATGAGAAGAGTTGTGACAGATGAGGATTGCAGGATCCTCCAAGAGGACCTGAACAGATTGCAGAGATGGTCAGATAAATGGCTACTAGAATTCAACACGAGCAAATGTAAAGTTATGGAAATGGGACTAGGAGATAGGAGACCAAAGGGACAGTACACAATGAAGGGGAACAGCCTACCTGTAACGACGCGTGAAAGAGACCTGGGGGTGGACGTAACACCTAATCTATCTCCTGAGGCACATATTAATAGGACAACGACAGCAGCGTACTCTACACTGGCAAAAGTTAGAACATCATTCAGAAACCTAAGTAAGAAGGCATTTAGGGCGCTTTACACTGCCTACGTAAGGCCAGTCTTAGAGTATGCCGCCTCATCATGGAGTCCCCATCTGAAGAAGCATATAATGAAACTGGAAAAGGTTCAGAGGTTTGCAACGAGACTCGTCCCAGAGCTACGAGGGATGGGGTATGAGGAGCGCCTGAGGGAACTGTGCCTTACGACACTAGAAAGAAGAAGGGAGAGGGGGGACATGATAGGAACGTATAAGATACTCAGAGGGATTGACAGAGTGGACATAGACGAAATGTTCACACGGAATAGTAACAGAACGAGGGGACATGGATGGAAGCTTGAAACTCAGATGAGTCACAGAGATGTTAGGAAGTTTTCTTTTAGCGTGAGAGTAGTGGGAAAATGGAATGCACTTCAGGAACAGGTTGTGGAAGCAAATACTATTCATAATTTTAAAACCAGGTATGATAGGGAAATGGGACAGGAGTCATTGCTGTAAACAACCGATGCTCGAAAGGCGGGATCCAAGAGTCAATGCTCGATCCTGCAGACACAACTAGGTGAGTACAACTAGGTGAGTACACACACACACACACACACACACACACACACACACACACACACACACACACACACAAGTTCTGTCTACTGCGTTCGCGCGAACGCGTCCATCGACAACTGCTCTTCATTATGTAAATATTGCATCAGTGAGGTATGAGATCTGATCCACGACTGATGCTTGTATGACTTCCATTTCTGCTGATATTACTACCATTACTACTGATATCACTACCAATATTACTGATATTGCTGCCAATATTATTGATATTTCTTCCATTATTACTGCTATTGCTACCAATATTATTGACAATACTTCCATTATTACTGCTATTGCTACCAATATTATTGATGTTACTTCCATTATTACTACCATTAATACTAGTATTACTACCATTATTACCGATATTACAACCCTTATTACTGATATTACTACCATTATTACTGATTTTCGCATTGATACATGTTAATGGGATTCCTGTGCGTTTTACTGCAAATCTTTCTAAAACTAATACCAATATTATGACCATTACTAGTAGAGTAGCACTATTACCTCTATTACTAAAACTATTTTTTGGTAATACGAATACTACCAGTAATATTTCTGCTACTTCTGACTTCCCTACTACTACTACATCTACTTCTACTTCGCTCTACTGTTAGAAGATAATAGTTGAAGAGTGGATACGTCACTGTAGATAAATTATAAATCGAAATTATTTGAAGATAACCTTTAGCTTGTAAAGGCCTTTATTATTTCTATGTGATAAAAGCCTTTACTGGTGAAACGTTATTAATAATTCAATTTAATACTTCTCTTCAACGTAAAGCTGCTATTTCTATTACTTCTGTAACTACTACGACTATTACTACTATTGCTATTACTAGTAATTCTGCGTTTTACTACTACTATTTGTTCTGCACTTCGAATTTTTAATGTTACTACTTCTGACATTTTTTGTATTTTTCGTCCTGTTTCAAGATTTATTCTTTATTTGGTCGCTTGATATATGTTATTCTCTCTATTTTATATTCTCTATTCTCTCCCTCTCTCTCTCTCCCCTTATTCTCTCTCTCCTCTCTCCCCTCTCTCTCTATCCTCTCTCTCTCTCTCTCTCCCCCTATTCTCTCTCTCTCTCTTCCCTCCCTCTCCCACCACAAACCACCAAACTAACCCTATCCCATTCCTTAACCATCACACAGGATGGGTCGTAGAGAGACTCGGAGAGAAGTGAAGGGTTGACACAAGTTGGGAAACCATTTATGTTCCCATTCCTTTTCGTAATTGCAGGATGACTGGTGGGTGGATGACGACTATAATAGACGGTTAGGCATCTGCCCCCATTGACTACCATTGAGGGAGTCATGCAGCTCCGCCCCCGTGGCGTATACCAAGATGTCTGGATTAGAAATTGGTAGCGCAACAACCGTAGAGTTTCAAGATACATGCGTAATGTTTTAACTGACATGCAAAGGCCATTTTTTATGACAGATTTCCCATTTCGAGGTCGATCCGAGCGAGGCTGAGGGGTTACCATTTCCATAGTGCTAAGTAATCATGGGACGAGGCATGGTAGGTGGGTGACGGGTCTGCTCTAACACTTGTTGGCTCTAATACTTGACGGCTCTAAAACGTGCCCGGCTTGCCCGGCTCTAACCCTGGCCCGCTATAGCACTGGCTGGCTCTAAAACTGGCTGGTTCTAGCCCTGGCTGGTTCTTACCCCGGTCACTTCCCACCCTGGCCATCTCTAACACTGGCCAGGTCTGACTTAGGCGGGAGAGACTATAGTATTTTATCCCAGTTCAAAGAATTTCACCCAATTACCTTCAACCTTTCCACATGTTGAATTTATGATCACTCCCCATGACCCAAACCGAAAGAAACCCTCTTTGCTTTAAAACAAAACAACAACAAGAAAAGGCAGAGATTTTATAACGCAAGCAACTAAGCAAATGTCACACATGTCTCAACTGGTGAACGAAATTGTCAAATGTCACACAACAAACTCTTTTAACAATTTATTAGAAATTTTCTAAGTTATTCAAAAGCAAAATCAAGTAGAATATACTAAAGTCGAAGCAGCGCTAATAAATACACAAATAAACAAACACAGGCTGACGCGAGTTTTAATTAATGCCCTTTTCTTAATGGCATTTAGACACGTTGCAGTAATTATACCAAAAATGTCTAATTATGTCTGACAATACTAAGCTTCTATGATAAGGATTTAGATTTGAATGAATTTTTCTAAATAATAAATTAATATGCTCTTCTGATCTAATTCACAGGTTTTCCTCAAGTGAACTATAAATTATATTTTTATGATCAAAACTTATAGAGAGACGTATGATATCTTATATGAATTAGAATATATCAAAACTTCCATATTCTAACGTGGTCAAATAGGATATTCCCTATTCCAGTAACATGTCCAGTCCCTGGTCCCTATTGGGAGGCAACTGTAGGCCGCTATCCTTCAGCCCCACTGTTGCCTTTTATCTCATAAATACTGAGACCCCCAGCATGATGTTGGCAACATAAATGCACTCACGAGTCATTATCAATAACATTATTATCATGTTATTGAGAGAACGGGCGTTATTGAATGTCCGTTCTCTTCCCACCCTCATATTAGCAGAGCGACGGTCTCGCTTCACGCAGGTCGGCGCTCAATTCCCCCGACCGTCCAAGTAGTTGGGCACCATTCCATCCCCACCCCTCCGTCCCATCCCAAATCCTTATCCTAATCTCTTCCAAGTGTTATATAGTTGTAATTGCTTGGCGCTTTTCCCTGATCGATCTCCGGATAGTTCCATTCCCTTCCCACAGTTCGTCAACACAAATGCAACCGCTCAAAAATCAAAATTCGCCCTCCATGCTTCCCCCAAACACAAAACCAAATAATACAAAATTTACACAAAATCCACTAACACACAATTTAAATGTCACTTCTATAAATAGTAAATATAAATTTATAACACCACACATCATAACAAAATTGGGGTTGGTGTCTCCAAAACAGATTTCCTTGGAATTTATATTTTGTCGTAATTGACTTCCTTGCAGACACATTGTCTTTCATACAAATTCTTATCTGTAGCAATTTTTTCTTCTTTGAATAAATAAAAGGTAACTTACAGGTTGTATTGATCCACCATTGTGGTAAGGATCTCTAACAGCAGTAGTTACTCAGATGTCATATTAACCCAGGCACAGCTTCGTATATTGCTGGAAGGAATACTCGTCGCGAAGAGGTATATATCTCATCAAAGGGTATGTTTCTCATGTAGGTGTATAATTATCACGTACGGGTACGTTTGTCATGTAGAAGCATAATTGTCATGCAGGGGGTATGTTTCTCATGTTGGGATGTAATTATCACGTAGGGGGTACGTTTCTCCCGTAGGAGTATAACTGTCATGCATGGGGTATATTTCTCATTTAAGGGTATAATTTTTACGTAAGAGTATGTTCGTCAATTAGGGGATACGTTTTTCACGGATGGATATATTTCTCATTCATGGGTACGTTTCACGTGTAAGAGTACAATTGTTACGTAGAGGTATATTTATTACATGGGGGGGGGATAATTTTCTCGTTCGAGTATGTTTCCCACAC
This sequence comes from Procambarus clarkii, assembly GCF_040958095.1. NCBI lineage: Eukaryota > Metazoa > Arthropoda > Malacostraca > Decapoda > Cambaridae > Procambarus > Procambarus clarkii. Next base: position 18,178,581 of record NC_091157.1, read on the forward strand.
AGGAGTATGTTCATCACATTAGGGGTGTATTTGTCATGTAGGGATGTGTTTCATATTCAGGTGCATGTTAGGTGGGAATATATTTATTATAAAGCCGTATTATTATCACCACGAGGAATATTTGTTAAAGAAAGGGAGGATATATTTTATGTAGGGATAAATTTGTCAAAATTGAAGGTTTGTTTGTCACACTGAAGGATGAATTTGTCACACAGGAAGATGTGTTTATCACGAGGGAAGAAGTGTTTTTTATGCTTGCGGGTATGTTTGTCACGCTCGAGAGTGTGTTTGCCACGCTCGAGAGTGTGTTTGTCACGCTCGAGAGTGTGTTGGCCACACTCAAGGAGTGTGTTTGTCACGCTTGAGGATGTGTTTAGCATGCTCGTGGGTGTGTTTTCCACGCTCGAGGGTGTGTTTGTCACGCTGGAGGGTATATTTATCACGTCGGAGAATGTGTAGGTGACTCCAGTGAGTGAGTTTATCACGCCAGGGCGTGTCCTTATCATGCCAGAGGGTATGTTTGTTATCGTTTTTATTCATAACGCCACAGGATACGTTTGTCACGCTGGAAAAGTGTGTTTAGCACGCTGGAGGAGTGTGTTTGTCACGCTGGAGGAGTGTGTTTGTCATGCTGGAGAGGTGTATGTTTGTCACGCTAGAGGGGCTTGTGTTTGTCACGTTGAAAGGCGGTGGAGCCTATCCCGTCTGGGCGCCTGATGCAGCGCCTCAGCCTGGATCATTCTCACATAATTCCCTCTCCAGCCGGGCCTAAGTGAGCGTTCAAATCCCTTCAAATGGCCCAAGTTGAAGAGAAATTTTTACCTTCACCATTTACTCTCTCATAATTCACCTGCAACGCGGAAGTTAACATTTCAAAACCAGTTGAAAATTAACAACAAACTGTGTAGTCTTGTTAGAAGTTGTAGAAAACGGTGTTATTTATTGATATTTAGAAAGAAAATGGTGGTATTTAAAGAGCGATAATATCGATACAATGTTAATGATGATATTTGTAGATAAAATTATGATATAGCATTATTTAGAAAGATAGTGACGATATTGTGACTATATTTAGAAAATTTAATGGCAATATTTAGAATGAGACTTACTATATATAGAATTAAACTATATTTAGAATTAAACTATATTTAGGATGAGACTTACTATATTAAGAATAAGATACTATATTTGGAATGATAATGAAGATATTTAGAATCTTACTGGTATTTAGTATGAAAATTATCATATTTAGAGGGATAATGTGGATATTTAGAATGAGAATTGCGATATTTATATTGATATTGATGACATTCAGAATGAAAATTAAGATATCTTGAATAATATTGGCGATGCTTGGAAATATAATTACGATAATTAGAATGATAAAAGCGATTATAAAATTAGAATGACATTCTGAAAAATTTGCAAATATTTATGGCTATAATTATAATGATAATAGAGATATTAGCGATAAGAATGTAGGAACTCTTGTATATAAATAAATAATTATAAAAAAAGAATATTTGGAATGATTCTAATGACGGTAGAGATGATGAAGATGATAGTTATCTTGAGATGAGTTCGGGGCTTTAGTGTCCCCGCGGCCCGGTCCTCGACCAGGCCTCCACCCCTAGGAAGCAGCCCGTGACAGCTGACTAACACCCAGGTACCTATTTTACTGCTAGGTAACAGGGGCATAGGGTGAAAAAAAGTCTGCCCATTGTTTCTCGCCGGCGACTAGGATCGAACCCAGGACCACAGGATCACAAGTCTAGCGTGCTGTCCGCTCGGCCGACCGGCTCCCCACTATATTCTGGTTTTCATAACCTATATGGTTATAGGATGCTGATAATTAGAGTAGCGATATAGAGGGTTGGCCCATCATATATGAACACTGAACACCACAGGAATTAAGTATCGAGCTAAGTATCGAGCTAAGTATTCTCTACGTATTCTTTATGTATTAAGTATTCTCTATAAGTCGAGCCTACTAGTCCACCGATGAAATTTCTGTTCTCTAATACAGAAACCGATAGTCAACGAGTTGGAAGTATATGTGTCTCCTTTCCCCCCCCCCCCCCCCCCCCCAAAAAAAAAAACAATCACCAAGGCAAGGATTTTGCACGCTATAGTCTCGAATAGAAGGATCATCAATTAAAACAAGGAATTGGTATACAAGTTCAAATAGAAACCATCAATCATCTCAGGAATTGTGCATACTACGTTCTCTAAACTTCAGTCTTATATGCGTAGTGAATAAGCTGAAAAACGCTCTTGCTATATAGACCACAGCTCATATGAAAGCTTTAAATGAAAAATGATATTAATACTATAAACACAAAATGATACTGAACGATTTCAGGGATGATATATAAACAATTTGTATCTGTATATATAAATCGCTGTAAGATAAAAAGAAAAGTTTAAATAAAACTATTAAAAGCACAAGAAAATAACCTGTCATTTAATTTCCACCAATTAATTTTATGCGAATAAAAATTATATATATATATATATATATATATATATATATATATATATATATATATATATATATATATATATATATATATATATATATATATATATTATTAAATATGACCGTAAAAGTAAGATTAATAATTCTAACACGAATTTTCTCAATCTTTCGTACATTACGCTTCACTGTTGGAGGTAAATCAAAAATCAATTCTCCAAAATTCATTTTTATTTCTAGTCTGACGCGACACGAGCGCGTTTCGTAAAACTTATTACATTTTCAAAGACTTTAGTTCACAAATACACAACTGAATAGAACTTACGCATCTCCGATATTATATCTACATTTGAGTGAGGTGGAAGGGGTGATGTGGCATTAACACAAGACAGAACAAGATGTGGTATTAATAGGGTATTAATTTCATCAACACAAGACAGAACAAGAGTATTAATAGGGTATTAATTTCATCAACACAAGACAGAACACGAAACAATGGATATTGAATAGAAGTGTTTGTAGAAAGCCTATTGGTCCATATTTCTTGATGCTTCTATATTGGAGCGGAGTCATGAGGTGGGTAGAATATAGTTGTGCAATAATTGGCTGTTGATTGCTGGTGTTGACTTCTTGATGTGTAGTGCCTCGCAAACGTCAAGCCGCCTGCTATCGCTGTATCTATCGATGATTTCTGTGTTGTTTACTAGGATTTCTCTGGCGATGGTTTGGTTGTGGGAAGAGACAACCCACACTCTCTTCAACAACCAACTCTCTTGGAAGAGAGTTGGTTGGTCAAAAGGAAGTGATAGCCGAGGCTATTTGAGCCACTTCCCCGACGGCAACTCGGATGGTAATCTTGGGCATAGTTCCTCACGTGTGCCCCAAAGAATGAGGTGATTTGGTGAAATGCTATGCCCAAGATTACCATCCGAGTTGCCGTCGAGGAAGTGGCTCAAATAGCCTCGGCTACCACTTCCTTTTGATGGCAGTGATGGTCAAGTGGATTAAGGCGCCCTGTAGTTACCAGTTGCGTTGCTCCTGGGAGTATGGGTTCGAGTCACTTCTGGGGTGTGAGTTTTCATTCGCATATAGTCCTGGGGACCATTCAGGCTTGTTCGCATTTGTGTTCCTCACGTGTGCCCCAAAGAATGAGGTGATTTGGTGAAATGCTATGCCCAAGATTACCATCCGAGTTGCCGTCGGGGAAGTGGCAACGCATTCAAACACAATGTCACGCAAAATAATTCAATCAAAAAATTAAATAAATCGAAATCTATGAAAATAAAATATATCAATGCAATCGGAAACATTGAAATGGAGTTCGAGACATATAATGTAGCGTGCATGTTGCTCTTACGTCCAACAGATGGCGCTGGTTTAAAAAAAAAAATGTTTTTCCTGTCATAGGTGACTCATGTATATTGTAGATTTCTAAAATTACGCGCCTATTCGTGTGCAATGTTGTGGCAAAATTTCAAAGCAATCGTAAAGAGGTTTCCAAGATTTCCCTCATATGAAAAACACATGAAAAACACAGTTTTTCAGAAAAAAACATGTTTATTTTTTACCGTCACAGACACGACATCTATATAGTATGTATATAAAAACCTCCTCGGATGCGAATGAAACGTGTGAAAATTTCAAAGCAATCGGTGAAGAACTTTCGGAGATTAGCGGTTATGCACAAACTAACATTTCCATTTTTATTTATATAGATCATGTAATGTTGTTAATATCAGGTAATTGATAGTTTGATGGATCATGTGATATTTAGATGGTAGGAAGGGAACTATCAGGGGAAAGGGCCAAGCCATTACGGCTATGTAGCACTGGGAAGGGATTATCTTGAGGTTATTTTGAGATGATTTCAAGACTTAGCGTCCTGCGGCCCGGTCCTCGACCAGGCCTCCCTTTTTGTTACACATCCCCAGGAAGCATCCCGTAGCAGCTGTCTAACTCCCAGGTACCTATTTACTGCTAGGTGAACAGAGGCATCTGAGTGGAAGAAACTCTGCCCCTTTGTTTCCACCTTGGAAACCCGGAACCTCAGGACTACGAATCCCAAGCGCCGTTAACAACATTAACAGCGTTTATTGTTTAAATTAACAACAGTTAAATTATCGTTAAACATTGAGAAGGCAGAACTTCACATTTCTAAGAACCTTGTAATTGTCAACAGTACCCAGGAGTGACGTTAGTTCGGCGTTAAATTAATTAACGTTTAGTCAACGCTGATGGTAATACGACGTTAAATTGGCGTTGTTCTTGAGTGCTGTGCACATTAGGAAGAGGCTCTTAGCGCAAGCGTGAGGATGGACTGACTTACGAAGTCACTCATTACTGACTAACGGAAGAGAGGTGTGGAGGTGTGAGTTGCGATTGACGTATGGATTATTGGCTCCCATGAATGTCAATTCTCCTGACCAAGGTCCTTGTTGGAAGAGAGACCAGTGTGGGGACCACCCACTACCACCCACGGCCACCCACTACCACCCACGGCCACCCACTACCACCTATTATAACCCACTTTCATCCTTGACTACACATAAAGTATCCGAATACAGTTTATTCTCTTCAATTTCCACTCCGTCAAAACTACAACTGTTTATTCGAAGCCAGAAACGTTAAAAACGCATCTGTTTTTTTCATAATCATCAATGTTCGATCCCAATCAACCTCCTTACCTATCGAAGTCGCTTCATAGAAAACGTTAGAATTAACGTAGTTTAAATTTGATATAAATAGGTCGGATTTTTAACGGATTGGGCGATTCTGTATGAAATGCGAAGTACCAAACCGACAGTCACTCATGCACCGGCATATTAGAGCGTATAGCTGCCGTCTACGCCTGCAAATATACGATGAAAACTTACACCTGTGCACTCTTTGCGTACACCTGGGCGATGCGTACCTTCGTCTGGAAGCAGCGAATGTATGGATAGAAGCAAACATCTCGGTGCTACGCATATGCACTTGGACGCAGCTTACGTATGCCTGGATGCGCACATGCGTATTGGCGCTCTATACATATGCTGGAGCACTTAAACTCCATACAAAGCAACGCCTGAGTAGCGTCTACCTAAGCACCAGTCCATATGGGCACTGTATCTATGCCTGGGTGCTGAATTCCAGCCTACGCAAGGGTATACTGCGCCCGTAAGCATAGGACATGAAGTTTCTTGGAAAGTTACTTGGAAACGACAAGTCGTTACTCCTGTGGGTGGGGCCGGGGGGGGGTAACTGAACAAGATGTCCTATATGATAAAAAAAACTTAAGCCGGGTAGGCAGATAGTAATTTAGTTAAGAGCTGAAACTTTGCAGTGAGGAATAGAACGGAATCCTCAAGTCGCAACGGGTGTCGTTCGCCCTATTGGTCGTTGACCGTTATTTTACCTTTTATATCTTGCATATTTCGTTTTGTGGAACTATAACGCCTGTTGAAGATGCGTCTCTCTCTCTCTCTCTCTCTCTCTCTCTCTCTCTCTCTCTCTCTCTCTCTCTCTCTCTCTCTCTCTCTCTCTCTCTCTCTCTCTCTCTCTCTCTCTCTCTCTCTCTCTCTCTCTCTCTCTCTCTCTCTCTCTCTCTCTCTCTCTCTCTCTCTCTCTCTCTCTATCTATCTATCTATCTATCTATCTCTCTCTATCTATCTCTCTCTATCTATCTCTCTCTCTCTCTCTCTCTCTCTCTCTCTCTCTCTCTCTATCTCTCTCTCTCTCTCTCTCTCTCCCTCTCTCTCACGTTTTTGGTTTAAGTGTTAGGAGTGTCTTTCTCTTGTTTATACTTGTGGATTTATTGATGGAGGGCTTTGGGTGGAGTTTTTTTGTGGGGTATTCACCTGTATGCACTGACAAGGTAAAGTTTATGTGTCATTATGTCTGTGTTTCTCCAGGGAACTGGATCCCTGGAGGAACTGGATCCATGACTAAAGTTGAAGGAAAGGCGATTGAACTTCAATCCAGATAAGTGCACAGTAATAATGATGAGAACAGGATCAAGGAAGCCAGAGGAGCAATAGGGAATGTATTCGTATATACTATTTGTATTTAATATTTGTGTCTACAGAATCGAGCTATTTACCTCTTGGACCCCGCCTTTGTATCAAATCTATTTTTCCTCTTTTATATCTACTACACATATATCTTTCTAACACAAGCACACACACACACACACACACACACACACACACACACACACACACACACACACACACACACACACACACACACACACACACACACACACACACACACACTCTTTAACCAAAGAGCCAAAGCTCAACCCCCGCAAGCACAATTAGGTGAGTACACATAGATCCCCAGGAAGCAGCCCGTACCAGGTAGCTGTCTACCTTCCAGGTACCTATTTACTACTAGGTGAGCAGGGGCTCCAGGGTGAAAGAAACTCTGCCCATTTATTTCCGCCTAGGCCAGGAATCGAGCCCAGGACCTTTGGACTACGACCCCCTAGGGCTGTCCATTCAGTTGCAAGGCCCCAAGTGTGTGTGTACTCGCCTAGTTCTACCCATCTAGTTGTGTTTGCTGGTGTTGAGCTTTGGCTCTTTGGTCCCTCCTCTCAACTGTAAACCAGCTGGTGTACAGATTCCTGAGCCTACCGGACTCTATCATATCTACTTTTGAAACTTTGTATGGAGTCCCTGTGGCTTATTTGGCTACTCAGTTTCAACCTGCTTTCCCTTGTTCGCGTACCACTCGTGCTAAACAGTTTATCTTTATCTACACTGTCAATTCCTCTGAGAATTTTATAGGTAGTGATCATGTCTCCCCTAAATTTTATGTGTTGGTGTGAAAGAGTGTGTGTGTGTGTCCCATGTACCCCTATTATAACCCCTGCCCCCCCCCCTATCTCCCTGCCATCCTCCCTCTCCCCCCCCCAATCCTCGAATAGATAGACATTTTTATTTATATTTAAAATCAATAATAAAAACGTGCGGTTAAATGGCGCGAGTAACCCGATCAATCTACGGAGAACATACTCCCGATATTATTTTCGAATTCATTGAAATTGTTAGAAGGGAGTGCTGTTACAGACTATATTTCGTAAAGAATTTAATTTAGGACAACCCCAACTATAGACTAGGTTCCATATACCTCCCTACAAATCAGCAACCAATCATAGAGAGACAGACACAGGGAGGCAGACATTCTCACATATTGATATACTGGAAGAGATATACATGGTACTGGCTGGAATAGGCGGTCTATCCTCCCACTACCCATTCCACCCTTCTTCTCGCCTCTTCCTATTAATCCACTTGTCCCCATCTCCTTGGTTCCACCCAATCGTCCCCAATGGGGACAAAATTGTATGTATATATATATATATATATATATATATATATATATATATATATATATATATATATATATATATATAAATATATATATATATATAAATATATATATATATATATATATATATATATATATATATATATATATATATATATATATATATATATATATATATATGCAAAGAAGCCTGAATGGTCCCCAGAACTATATGCAACTATATGCAAAAGTGACTCAACCCATACTTACAGGACGCCAGCAGAGACGCCTCCTTTTATCCGGTCGGGTTTGTCGAGTGGTTAAGGCGTCCTGTATGCCAGCAGAGTGCTCCTGACAGTATGGGTTCGAGTCACTTCTGGGTTGTGAGTTTTCAGTTATATATATATATATATATATATATATATATATATATATATATATATATATATATATATATATATATATATATATATATATATATATATATGTCGTACCTAGTAGTCAGAACGCACTTCTCAGCCTACTATGCAAGGCCCGATTTGCCTAATAAGCCAAGTTTTACTGAATTAATATATTTTCTCTCATTTTTTTCTTATGAAATGATAAAGCTACCCATTTCATTATGTATGAGGTCAATTTTTTTTATTAGAGTTAAAATTAACGTAGATATATGACCGAACCTAACCAACCCTACCTAACCTAACCTAACCTATCTTTATAGGTTAGGTTCGGTTAGGTAGCCGAAAAAGTTAGGTTAGGTTAGGTTAGGTAGGTTAGGTAGTCGAAAAACAAATAATTAATGAAAACTTGGCTTATTAGGCAAATTGGGCCCTGCATAGTAGGCTGAGAAGTGCGTTCTGGCTACTGGGTACGACATATATATATATATATATATATATATATATATATATATATATATATATATATATATATATATATATATATATATATATATATATATACATACATATATATATATATATATATATATATATATATATATATATATATATATATACACATATATATATACGTATATATATATATATATATATAAATATATATATATATATATATGTATATATATATATATATATATATATATATATATATATATATATATATATATATATATATATATATATATATATATATATATATATATATATTAGTATATTTTGGTAGCAGTCTTTCCTGTAGACATATATTATTAAATATGACCGAAAAAGTAAGATTAATAATTCTAACACGAATTTTCTCAATCTTTCGTACATTTCTTTTCACTGTTGGAGGTAAATCAAAAGTCAATTCTCGAAAATTCATTTTTATTTCTAGTCTAAAAAATGAATTTTGGAGAATTGATTTTTGATTTACCTCCAACAGTGAAAAGAAATGTACGAAAGATTGAGAAAATTCGTGTTAGAATTATTAATCTTACTTTTTCGGTCATATTTAATATATATATATATATATATATATATATATATATATATATATATATATATATATATATACATATATATATATATATATATATATATATATATATACATATATATATATATATATATATATATATATATATATATATTAGTATATTTTGGTAGCAGTCTTTCCTGTAGACATATTTTATTAAATATGACCGAAATTTCGGTCATATTTAATAAAATATATATATATATATATATATATGTATATATATATGTATATATATATATATATATATATATATATATATATATATATATATATATATATATATATATATATGTATATATATATATATATATATATATATATATATATATATATATATATATATATATATATATATATATATATATATAATAAATATGACCGAAAAAGAAAGATTAATAATTCTAACACGAATTTTCTCGATCTTTCTTATGTTTCTTTTCACTGTTGATGGTAATTGAAAAATCAATTCTCCAAAATTCATTTTTATTTCTAGTCTGACGCGACACTTGAACGTGTTTCGTAATAACTTATTACATTTTCAAAGACTTTTAGTTTACACACACACAAATATTACCTGCAAACACTACACAGAGTTCTTACTTATGCTATGATTTAAACAGCTTTCATTTTTCATTTTATACCCGCATTTTGGTGAGGTGATATGTTACAACAGTTTTTGGATGAGGTGAACAAAACTTTCAACACAGGATAGAACACGAAACAATGGGTATTGAAGGTAAGAATGGAAGTAATTGCAGAGGGCCTATTGGCCCATATTTCTTGATGCTTCTATATTTGATCGGAGTCTTGAAGTGGGTAGAATATAGTTGTGCATTAATTGGCTGTTGATTGCTGGTGTTGACTTCTTGATGTGTAGTGCGTCGCAGATGTCAAGCCGCCTGCTATCGCTGTATCTATCGATGATTTCTGTGTTGTTTGCTAAGATTTCTCTAGTCATGGTTTGGTTGTGGGAAAAGATTATATGTTCCTTAATGGAGCCCTGTTGCTTATGCATCGTTAATCGCCTGGAAAGAGATGTTGTTGTCTTGCCTATATACTGAGTTTTTTGAGGCTTACAGTCCCCAAGAGGGCATTTGAAGGCATAGACGACGTTGGTCTCTTTTAAAGCGTTCTGCTTTGTGTCTGGAGAGTTTCTCATGAGTAGGCTGGCCGTTTTTTTGGTTTTATAGTAAATCGTCAGTTGTATCCTCTGATTTTTGTCTGTAGGGATAACGTTTCTATTAACAATATCTTTCAGGACCTTTTCCTCCGTTTTATGAGCTGTGTAAAAGAAGTTCCTGTAAAATAGTCTAATAGGGGGTATAGGTGTTGTGTTAGTTGTCTCTTCAGAGGTTGCATGCGTTTCACTTTCCTTCTTATGATGTCTTCAACGAAACCATTGGAGAAACCGTTGTTGACTAGGACCTGCCTTACCCTACAAAGTTCTTCATCGACTTGCTTCCATCCTGAGCTGTGGCTGAGAGCATGGTCGACATAAGCGTTAACAACACTCCTCTTGTACCTGTCTGGGCAGGCACTGTTGGCATTTAGGCACATTCCTATGTTTGTTTCCTTAGTGTAGACTGCAGTGTGGAAACCTCCGCTCCTTTCCATGACTGTTACATCTAGAAAGGGCAGCTTCCCATCCTTCTCCATCTCGTAAGTGAAACGCAACACAGAATTCTGCTCAAATGCCTCCTTCAGCTCTTGCAGATGTCTGACATCAGGTACCTGTGTAAAAATGTCGTCAACATACCTGCAGTATATGGACGGTTTCAAGTTCATGTCGATGAACTTGAAACTCTGTTGAGTGTTTGCAGGTAATAGTTGTGTGTGTGTAAACTAAAAGTCTTTGAAAATGTAATAAGTTATTACGAAACGCGTTCAAGTGTCGCGTCAGACTAGAAATAAAAATGAATTTTGGAGAATTGATTTTTCAATTACCATCAACAGTGAAAAGAAACATAAGAAAGATCGAGAAAATTCGTGTTAGAATTATTAATCTTACTTTTTCGGTCATTTTTAATAATATATGTCTACAGGAAAGACTGCTACCAAAATATACTAATAAATATATATATATATATATATATATATATATATATATATATATATATATATATATATATATATATATATATATATAAAATATATATATATATATATATTAGTATATTTGTATATTTTATATATATATATATATATATATATATATATATATATATATATATATATATATATATATATATATATATATATATATATATATATATATATATATATATATATATATATATATATATATATATATATATATATTGGTGTATACTGGCAGCAGGTTTTCTTTCAAACATGTTTCATTGAATATGACCGCATATTCTGTGTTTATTATTTTCTGGTTTAGGGCTTCTATCCATCTAACTATTTTCTTAGCATCAGGGCTTAATTGAAATAGGAGTTCTCCAAAACTCATTTTCGTACTTTTAAGGTGAAGAAAAGAAGTGATTTACTATAGAGTGTATTACACTAATTTGTATAATTTGCACGACGTTTCGAACCTCCATGGTTCATTCTCAAGTGAACAGATCTTACAATACTAGTTGATTTTATACCCGCATTAGGTCAGGTAATGCCTGACCTAATGCGGGTATAAAATCAACTAGTATTGTAAGATCTGTTCACTTGAGAATGAACCATGGAGGTTCGAAACGTCGTGCAAATTATACAAATTAGTGTAATACACTCTATAGTAAATCACTTCTTTTCTTCACCTTAAAAGTACGAAAATGAGTTTTGGATAACTCCTATTTCAATTAAGCCCTGATGCTAAGAAAATAGTTAGAGGGATAGAAGCCCTAAACCAGAAAATAATAAACACAGAATATGCGGTCATATTCAATGAAACATATATATATATATATATATATATATATATATATATATATATATATATATATATATATATATATATATATATATATATATATATATATATATATATATATATATATATACATTATACGTTACAACCCCCTCTCCTGTACCAGGTAAGTTCACTACGGGCTCACCATAACTCGTGCTACTTGCAACTTTTTGTTCCCAGTAGCTGAATCTAAAACAACAACACTGAAACATGAACGCACACGCACATACACACGCACACAGGAACGCACATACACACGCACACAGGAACGCACATACACACGCACTGCTACGGACCCGAGTCCAGCGTCGGAGCACGGAGCAGTGACGACAACGCCATCTGTGAGTCCGCTCCCGAAACCCCCTCCAAATAGACGAGGCCATCTAGTGAGGACGGGATATACCGGCCACAGGGGCTGGAATCCCGTCTTAATCAGCTCGTAACATAGCCGCTGCTGACCTCTGGTGAGGTGGCGCTTAGACAGCAACGCCATCTATGGAGTGGATAGGTGGACGTTTGTGTCTAAGCCTGTAAGTGAGGTTCCCTAGAGCATCTCCAGTACTAATGACGTGTCTGATTGCAGAGTCGACCTGGGACTGCTGTATTGGACGATGGATCAGTCTACCCAAGGCAGCCAAGGTCTCTTCACGAGTTTGCTCTGAAGAAGCTGTGAGTAACCCCCGGACGAACTCTGCTGAGAGTGTTAGCCTGCCTGTGACGTGGCCGTATCAGGAATCGCTTTATCCGGGGCTGGCTGGTGGAAGAGACTAGCCACTGTGGTGCTTAAAGAGGAGGGTGATCAGCGGGATCACATGAGGCTCCTGCCTAGGGCTCGCAACCCTAGTATCGGTCGTGGAGTGGCCTACACAGCGGAGCTGATCGGAACCTGCCAGCTACAGGCTGGATTGTGGTTGAAGGCCTCCACGATGGATCACCCAGTGGGACTGTGATTTGGCTGGCCTCTGGCCAGGATAGATTCGCCAAGAGAATCATAGAGGATTCATCGTGGTCCACGGAGGAAGGAACCAGGGCTACCCAAAGTGCGCACCGTGGAGCATCCTGTGTCTTCGGAGGAAGACAAGTCATTGTACATAATCGTGTATGATAAACCCCGTGTGCAACTGGTATTTATTTATTTATGGTGGTGGTGAAAATATATATATAAATCAGAGCATTTGTATCCCTCCCCCTTTAATTTAACTTGCGTTACGGAACACATCCCTTGAAAGCCTCTACTAACTTGGGGCCGGATTCCCAAATTCTAATAACACCAGAAAAGAACCCGGTTGCGTCCCAGTAGGGCCGTAACACACACACACACATACACACGCACGCAATGTAGACATAAAGATTGGACAGACTACAGCTTAAATGATGGTCAGAATTCGACACTTTAGAAACTTGGAGATGTAACCTTCCGATGGCTAAATGAAACCTACATAAGACTCTCTCTTAAGTATGCAGCACCTGAATGGAACCCCCATTATAAAAAAGCACAATATATATATATTTTTTTTTTTTGAATATCTAGAAGTAATGCAAAAATATGCAAGAAAACTTGTTTATTAGCTAAATATCTAAACTAAGAGGAAAAGATGAAGAACCGAGACCTCAACCCACTGTAGGGGGGAAAGAAATCGGTGGACGGAGAATCAGTTTCCAAACCGAGGCATAACAGTCAGATGGATCATAGAGGAAAAACTAAATACACAAACTATTTACACAGATATCAGATAAACGTCTTAAGTGTAAAAGCCGGATATAATACCGGTTAATTACAAAAAATTACTGATTTTTATTCAATAAACTATTTAACAGTAAATACTACAAATAAAAAAGAACCGTATTATTGCACTAAACAGCTAATGGCTCGAAAGGCGGCGCCCAGGAGCCGTCACCCAACCCCTTCCTCTGTTAAGTGGACAACCGCACCAAAAAAACGGGCGTGTTTATGGCCGCAGTCCGATAGTCATAATGCATTACCACGACCGGCTCGATCTGCAAGTTCACGTACCGATAACCGGCCTCTTTACTGCCTCTCATCAAAGCCCTGAAAAATGGCCTCCAAAACAGTAGGATTCGAACGAGGATCCGAGACTCTTTATCGAGCACGATGGCAAAACATTGCGAGTTGTTGGTGCTCCTTGAGTCCCGGATGGTCCCCTGTGGCGGGTATTTGTTTGTATATTTGTTTCTCGTTCTGTTTTATGCTCTATTTTTTTTTACAAGAAAAATGAGAGAGCGAGAAAGATGAAGAGTAGAAGGGAGGGAGGGAGAGAGAGAGTGGTGAGAGAGATCAATATGGCGGCGTAGGACAGAGCTAGTAGCCTACCCGTTGGACCCTGCTAGCGGGCTACTTGTGGGATAATACTATAGTGGGCGCTCCGTTAAACAGTGTTTACTAGTGTTCCTTCTGTTAGAAAGTGCCAGTGGGCTACGTGTTTGGACAGTGTTAATTGGGTACCAGCTACACCGTGTTAGTTGGGTACCTGCTGGACAGTGTTAGTTGGGTACCTGCTGGACAGTGTTAGTTGGGTACCTGCTGGACAGTGTTAGTTGGGTACCTGCTGGACAGTGTTAGTTGGGTACCAGCTGGACAGTGTTAGTTGGGTACCTGCTGGACAGTGTTAGTTGGGTACCTGCTGGACAGTGTTAGTTGGGTACCTGCTGGACAGTGTTAGTTGGGTACCTGCTGGACAGTGTTAGTTGGGTACCTGCTGGACAGTGTTAGTTGGGTACCTGCTGGACAGTGTTAGTTGGGTACCTGCTGGACAGTGTTAGTTGGGTACCAGCTGGACAGTGTTAGTTGGGTACCTGCTGGACAGTATTAGTTGGGTACCAGCTGGACAGTGTTAGTTGGGTACCTGCTGGACAGTGTTAGTTGGGTACCTGCTGGACAGTGTTAGTTGGGTACCTGCTGAACAGTGTTATTTGGGTACCAGCTGGACAGTGTTAGTTGGGTACCTGCTGGACAGTGTTAGTTGGGTACCTGCTGGACAGTGTTAGTTGGGTACCAGCTGGACAGTGTTAGTTGGGTACCTGCTGGACAGTGTTAGTTGGGTACCTGCTGGACAGTGTTAGTTGGGTACCTGCTGGACAGTGTTAGTTGGGTACCTGCTGGACAGTGTTAGTTGGGTACCTGCTGGACAGTGTTAGTTGGGTACCTGCTGGACAGTGTTAGTTGGGTACCTGCTGGACAGTGTTAGTTGGGTACCAGCTGGACAGTGTTAGTTGGGTACCTGCTGGACAGTATTAGTTGGGTACCAGCTGGACAGTGTTAGTTGGGTACCTGCTGGACAGTGTTAGTTGGGTACCTGCTGAACAGTGTTATTTGGGTACCAGCTGGACAGTGTTAGTTGGGTACCTGCTGGACAGTGTTAGTTGGGTACCTGCTGGACAGTGTTAGTTGGGTACCAGCTGGACAGTGTTAGTTGGGTACCAGCTGGACAGTGTTAGTTGGGTACCTGCTGGACAGTGTTAGTTGGGTACCTGCTGGACAGTGTTAGTTGGGTACCTGCTGGACAGTGTTAGTTGGGTACCTGCTGAACAGTGTTATTTGGGTACCAGCTGGACCGTGTTAGTTGGGTACCAGCTGGATAGTGTTTATAGTATAAAAAGCAACAACCAAATCACACAAACGTGATATATATGTATCCTTATCCAGGAGTTTAGGCGCGTGTCTGAGGCGACCCAGAACGCTGGTTCGAGCCCCCATCCTGGTCCAAAGATTTGTATTATTTCCTGGTAAGGTATATAGACATGTTCTGTTTCATGGATGCTCTAAAAGAATTCAAGTGTTAATTTCCAGGAGTATTTAGAATATTATTAATGAAAGGGACCATACAATGTCTGGGAATGTTATTAAAACAATAGTTTTACTTAGTGCTAGTTTCAAGGATGAAGGGAAATGAGGTATTTCTAGTTACATTTAGAACAGGGCATATAGTTAAGACTCTAAAAAGGTATTTTGAGTATTTGGGACATTTTTTAGCTTGTCGAGGAGTTGGCAAGGAAGGAATATTTAAGGCAACCGGAATCAACTGCCCACTAAACACACTAAACACTCAGTATTTGGAATACCAAAAATATGTGGATTGCTACCATTCCTTTCCTTCCGTCCCTTCCAAAATTCTTATTCTGACCCCTTCCCAGTGCTATATGGTCGTAGTGGGTTGGCGCTTGCTCCTGATAGTTCCATCATTGGTAACACAAAACACATGCATAAACATATGTTTAGTTAATATATTACTGAAATATCACGAGACTTATACATAACGTGTATGACTTTTGTGCACTTATGTATAGATTAATAGACGATAGTGCTATCATACAAACACTCGTGAATAGTCTATCTTGATATGATTTCGGGGCTTAGCGTCCCCCACGGCCCTATCTTGATATGATTTCGGGGCTTAGCGTCCCCACGGCCCGGTCCTCGACCAGGCCTCCGTTTTGTTATACATCCCCAGGAAGCAGTCCGTAGCAGCTGTTTAACTCCCTCCCAGGTACCTATTTACTGCTAGGTGAACAGTTACATCAGGGTGAAAGAAACTCTGCCCATTTAGTTTCCGCCTCCACCGGGGATCGAACCCGGAACCTCAGCACTACGAATATGAAGCGCTGTCCTCTCAACTGTCTGCCCCCTCCCCCCCCTCCAGGGAACAATTAGTAGATTTTAAAATATATGGAATATGTGTGTGCGAAGCACGAGAGATTAATTCAGTTACAGGTCCACGACTCTCCACTGAGGAAAAGCATGGGTTGTCTGTGGGCATTCTAACAGTGTCAAGTATTTGTTGCTAAATGGATCCTCTGAGTGTGTGTGAGAAAGAGGAGAGAAAGTGAGAGGGAGAGAGAGACAGAGACGATGAAGAAAAAAATAAGACTTCCTTGTGTCTCCATTGGGCTAATTTAGTGTCTCTCATTTGACCAACAAACTCTAAGAAAGTGGGAGGGGAGTGAGGGAGGGAGGGAGAGAAAGAGATAGAGAAAGGTTTTTAGACTATTATAATTCCCTCTATTCTGTATCATCTGACTATTCCTCTTCTACCGTGGGAAGAGGCACATAAAGGGGTAGTTAACGTAGCAGTCATGAATAACAAACCTGGTGAGAGAGGAGGAGGAGGAGGAGAAAATGCTGGGAGAGATGGAATTGTAGTTATCCAACTCTTGAGTCAAGCAGAAGAAGTTTTTACATGTATAACATTGCACGATTAAGTGACGCATTTCATTGTAAACTAACTGGTAATTGAACTATGAATACTGTCTGGCATTGATCCAACCTGTGCTCTGGTAGGATTCAATATATCGTGGATTTGGCTACGATATATTTGGCTGAAGAGGGTATATTTTGAGCGCTTTGGTGATTTGTGGCGCTGTTTAGTCAATATGGTCATGATTCGGTAATGAAGTTGTTAAGGAAATTAGTAAGAGCAATAATGAGGATTCGAACCTGTGAATCATGCATGTTCATGTGATTTGTTTGTGCAATAGAATTTTTTTTATCTGCCTGTCAAATCTTCCAATTTTTTTTTTTTTTTTGCAAAACGTCTTCTCCAATTTTCTCCTACGTCTTCCTTCATCTCAATTTTGTTTCCTTCTATCGATTTTCATATTTCATTTTCTCCTTCTTGCTCATGTTCTTTCCCCATCTCATATGCTTTCCATTTTCTTCCTTAACTTTCTTTTTATTCCGTTCTTCATTCCTTTTCCTCTGCATCCTTGATCTACTCCATTCATCCTCTCTTTCTCCTTAATTCAATTCCTTCCACTCTTTACATCTACCTTCCTTTCATCACTCTCTCCCCCACCTGTTTCTCACTTCCCTCTTCCCATACGGATTCCTCAGTTACCTATTACTCTCCCACCATTCACATTTCTTCCTCTCCCTTTCTTCCCCATCCTTCCCACAGGACTCAAGGTTGCAGGTGAGTGGGAAGTGCTTGCAGTAAGCACCAAGCACAGCGTCTGGGAGCACGGGATGACCTCTCTCTGGAGACTGCTTGCGAGCCGAGGCCGAGAGCAGTGGCTGGTGAGCATTAGAGAAGAGGTGGTGGCCTCCTGTAGCTGCCATGATGTTTTAGAGTAGTGACATTTACTGTTGTTATTTTTATGTATGCGTGTGTGCGTCTCTGAGACTGTTGTTAAAGGTGTTGTGGGAGTTGGATATAATTTTGTTTATGTTTTATTGTGAACTGGCTTGTGAGACGGCTATTTTAATGACTTGTAATGTCCCATTTTAATGGGGTTTGATGGAGAGCAATAGGTCAGACAGCACAAAGTAAGATTGCCCGTGAATGAATAAATGTGTATGTGAGTGTGTTTGTGTGTGAATTTGTGTGTGAATGTGAGTTCGTGCTTTCCCCAGAGAATACAGCTTGCCTACTTCAGTCAGAAAGATCAAACTCTAGATCTTGAGCCCCACCATTCTTTATGATGGTCTCCAGCTTTTCCTCATATTCCACTCATTCAATATTACCTTTATTATCTTCATGTGGGAGACTGCTGAAGTTTAGTGAGGGTTTTAAGTGGTGTGCTCCAGGCGTGTGACCTGTACCTCTGTTTTTTATTTACCATATATATAACGATTTAGATATAAGACTGAAATGCAGAATTTGTACAATTTTGCAGATGGTACAAACAATAGAGGGGAGAATACATTCAGATTACAGAGATTCGCTGCAGGGCGATCTGGATATGTTTTCACCGGGGACGAAAGATTAGCAGATGCAGTTTAATGTTACAAAAATTTTCTAGGGTTCAGAGCTTAGTAATCAATAATTACAGAGTTCCAAAATATGAGGTGGACATTGATGAAGTTAGGAAATCTTAAAACGAGAAAGATCGATGAATAATGATTAGTGCGAATCTTGGGAACAAAAGATCTAATAAAGCCTAAATTTATTTACTAACCAAAACTAGCGTAGGTTAGCAATAGCTTAGTTTAGGTTAGGATATTTGCGTAGGCTAATATCTGGTATAACTATCATCATTACTTAGGTTCAGAATTCTATACATATCTTTGTTTGAAATTTAAACTAAGTCTGCTCATTTTTGGTCAATATAAAAAGCCTATCAATATTATTTTGGAAGGATTTTTGAATTTTCTGAATGCCCAATCCTCGAGCAAAATTGGGTCTAATGCTACCAAATTTTTGGCAATCATTTTCAGGAATAATGAAAAAAATAATTATAATTTTCATGGATGAAAATATATGTATATAAACTTTTTCCTTAAAAACTGTCGTTTTCCGGACCAAAATAATATTGAGCGTTTGCAGAAAAATATATATTTTTTAAGAGTCAAAGTGCCTGTTAATGTTTCCAAAAATTTCATCAACAAATTCTGTAAAACTCAAAACATTTCTGAGTATATTATAATCAATGATAAAGGAAATTGGGAAATATTACGAGAAAAACATATTTTTTTCAAACTTCCTTCTCTCTGTCTCTCTGTTTCTCTGTCTCTGTATCTCTCTCTCTCTCCTAGAGGTGCTTGAGGACAGAAAGCAAGCCAGGGTTCGACATTCCCTCATACAAAAAATAAAAAATAAAAGTTTCAGGTTAAAGTTTCAACATTGACTCCCAGCTGAATTTTGGGTGAAGTCACCGCCTGACAGGCTGACATTTAGACACACTGAAAGTTGGACCGCCTGACAGGTAGGCTGCAGCCTTGACTGTCATCCAGTGTGACTAACACACTGGACAACAGTTATGCTCTTTGACTGGCAGGCTTACAGTCAGGAAGGCTGATAATTAGTACAGGAGGAGCTTCAGTAACAACAGCTTTGAAAAGAGTAGGATTGAGAAGAGTAGGAGGATTGAGAAGAGGAGTAGGATTAAGAAGAAGAGTAGCGGGTAGGGAAGAGGTTTAAGAAATTGTAATAAAGGGGTGAGAGGCAGATAAAGAAATACGAGGAGAAGTGTGAAAGTAATGAGGAGAAGAAAAAATGCTCGAGAAGGAGCATGAAGAAAGAGGCTGGAAGAGCGACTGGAGGAAGAGGAGAAGAGAAGAAGATGGTTCTTCTTTTTAGGAATTGTTGACATAGAGAATGTGTATTGTGTTCACAGGACGAAGAGGCGATCGTGTCTGTATTTGGGTTGCTTCTGCCACGCTCATGATGCATTACTCTTTACGTTACCACACACAAACACACACACAGACACACACACAGACACATACACACACACACACACACACACACACACACACACACACACAAACACACACACACACACACACACACACACACACACACACACACACACACACACACACACACACACACACACACACACACACACACACACACACACACACACACACACACACACACACACACACACACACAGGATAGAGAGGAAGTACATGGGCTACTGAAGGGGTTACAGATGGAAGGGGCTGTACATAACATAGAGAAGGTTTTCAGGTTGGGCTGGTACAACAAGGACAGAAACCGACTTGTAAAGGTGGTGTTTACTAACGAAACCGCAAAGGAGGACATTCTCGGAAAGAAGAGTCGTCTGCAGCATATGGAGGGATACAAAAAAGTATTCCTGCAGAGGGACAGGACGAAGGAGTAGAGAGCCAGGGCAGCAGAGGCAAGGAGGAAGCGCAGAGAGAGAGGAGCAAACCAGGAAATCACAGCCCTCAACACAACAGTCCCAGAGACAAGAGGAGAACCCAAAACCAGCATCCCAGCAACACCAGAGGGGGGGGCCACACCACCACCCCCCTCTGCATAGAAACCCTCCCTTCCCCTCACCCTACCTGCCCCCACCCAACCCTCCCTCCCACCCCACCCCATTCTGACCCTGACACCCCTTCCCCATTCCCATCATGTCCCCCTTCCCACCTTTTTCCCCCTGTGCCCCCTCCCCCTTCATCCCAGACCCTCCTTATCCCTCCTCCCCCCTCACTGCGTATCCTCCATGTCCCCCCTACCTCCTTAACCCACATCCTACCTGTCCCCCCTTCCCTTCAACCCCCACCCCCCACCCCAAAATCCTCTGAGACCCTGCAAACCACCTCACAGATCCTCTCACCCACGGAACAGCTTCCCACACCAGCAGAATGCTTGCCAAGAAAGGGACATGAAAATGAACAGAAGAAAGTGAGCTTCAAGGCGATGTACACTAACATAGATGGGATTTCAAATAAAACAAGTGAACTTGGAGAATGGGCACTAGAAGAAAACCCAGACATAATAGCACTCACAGAAACAAAGTTAACGAAAATCATAACAAACGCAGTGTTTCCACAGGGCTACTATGTAGTGAGGAAAGAGAGAGAAGGGAGAGAAGGAGGTGGTGTAGCTCTGCTACTAAGAGAAGGTTGGAGTTTCGAAGAGATGGTAATTCAGAACTGTGAAGGTTTCAGTGACTTCATTTCAGGCATTTCCACAGGGCTACTATGTAGTGAGGAAAGAGAGAGAAGGGAGAGGAGGAGGTGGTGTAGCTCTGCTACTAAGAGAAGGTTGGAGTTTCGAAGAGATGGTAATTCAGAACTGTGAAGGTTTCAGTGACTTCATTTCAGGCACCATAGCAACTGGAGGACAGAAAATTATAATAGTAGTCATATATAACCCCCCACCAAATGACAGAAGACCCAGACAGGAATATGATAGAAACAACTTGGCCACCATCAATATAATAGAGAGAGCAGCTTCTGTGGCTAGCAGGAACGGATCCAGACTTCTAATAATGGGAGACTTCAACCATGGGAAGATAGATTGGGGAAACAGAGACCCACATGGAGGCCCAGACACATGGAGAGCTAAGCTGCTGGATGTGGCAACAAGAAACTTTCTAAGTCAACACGTCAAGGGACCGACAAGAATGAGAGGAGGGGATGAACCAGCTTTGCTTGATCTGATATTTACCCTAAATGAGTCGGATATAAGGGAAGTTAAGTTGGAAGCCCCCTTGGGAATGAGTGATCACAGTGTATTGAGCTTTGAGTACCTGGTTGAGCTGGGAATTATCACCCCCAAAAAAGAACTGGGAACCAAAGGGCTGGCGTACCGAAAGGGAAACTATGAGGAAATGAATAAATTCATATGGGATATACATTGGGACACAGAACTCGGAACCAAGTCCGTACAAGACATGATGGACTATGTCACCCAAAAATGTCAGGAGGCTGTAAGCAGGTTTGTCCCAGCCCGACAGGAAAAAACAGAGAAGCAAAGGAAGAATCCGTGGTTTAATAAGGAATGTATGAAAGCAAAGGAGCAAAACAAGAGGGCATGGAGGAACTTCCGTAATAACAGAACACCAGAAAGTAGAGAGAGATACCAGAGAACCAGGAACGAGTATGTCAGTGTGAGAAGAGCAGCTGAGAAAAGGTATGAAAATGATATAGCTAATAAAGCCAAGACCGAACCCAAGCTACTACACAGACACATCAGGAGGAAGACAACAGTGAAGGAACAGGTGATGAAACTTAGGGTGGGCGAGGACAGGTACACAGAGAATGACAAAGAGGTGTGTGAAGAACTCAACAAAAGGTTCCAGGAGGTCTTTACAATAGAACAGGGAGATGTCGCGGCGCTAGAAGAGGTGGCAGCAAACCAGGTGACCTTGGATAGGTTCGAAATTACAAGAGATGAAGTCAAGAAGCACCTATTGGAGCTGGATGTGAGAAAAGCTGTTGGGCCGGATGGAATCTCGCCATGGGTATTGAAAGAGTGTGCAGGAGCACTTTGCCTACCACTCTCCATAGTGTATATTAGGTCACTGGAAACGGGGGACCTACCAGAAATATGGAAGACTGCTAATGTAGTACCAATATACAAAAAGGGTGACAGACAAGAGGCACTGAACTACAGGCCAGTGTCCTTAACTTGTATACCATGCAAGGTGATGGAGAAGATTGTGAGAAAAAACCTAGTAACACATCTGGAGAGAAGAGACTTCGTGACAACCCATCAACATGGGTTCAGGGAGGGTAAATCTTGCCTTACAGGATTTATAGAATTCTACGATCAGGTGACAAAGATTAAACAAGAAAGAGATGGGTGGGCGGACTGCATTTTTTTGGACTGTCGGAAAGCCTTTGACACAATAACCCATAAAAGGTTGATGCATAAGCTAGAGAAACAGGCAGGAGTAACTGGTAGGGCGCTCCAGTGGATAAGGGAGTACCTAAGCAATAGGAAGCAGAGAGTTACAGAGAGGGGTGAGACCTCAGACTGGCGTGAAGTCACCAGTGGAGTCCCACAGGGCTCTGTACTTGGACCTATCCTGTTTCTGATATTCGTAAATGATCTCCCAGAGGGTATAGACTCATTCCTCTCAATGTTTGCTGACGACGCCAAAATTATGAGAAGGATTAAGACAGAGGAGGACAGCTTGAGGCTTCAAGAAGACCTGGACAAGCTGCAGGAATGGTCGAACAAATGGCTGTTAGAGTTTAATCCAAGCAAATGTAATGTAATGAAGATAGGGGTAGGAAGCAGGAGACCAGATACAAGGTATCACTTGGGAGATGAAATACTTCAAGAGTCCGAGAGAGAGAAAGACCTGGGGGTTGATATCACGCCAGACCTGTCCCCTGATGCTCATATCAAGAGGATAACAGCAGCAGCTTATGCCAGGTTGGCTAACATAAGAACGGCCTTTAGAAACTTGTATAAGGAATCTTTCAGAACATTATATACCACATATGTCAGACCAATCCTGGAGTATGCGGCACCAGCATGGAGTCCATATCTAGTCAAGCATAAGACTAAAATGGAAAAGGTTCAAAGGTTTGCCACCAGACTAGTACCCGAGCTGAGAGGTATGAGCTACGAGGAGAGACTACGGGAATTAAACCTCACTTCGTTGAAAGACAGAAGAGTTAGGGGGGACATGATCACCACATTCAAGATCCTCAAGGGAATTGACAGGGTTGATAAAGACAGGCTGTTTAACACAAGGGGCACACGCACTAGGGGACACAGGTGGAAACTGAGTGCCCAAATGAGCCACAGAGATATTAGAAAGAACTTTTTTAGTGTCAGAGTAGTTGACAAATGGAATGCATTAGGAAGTGATGTGGTGGAGGCTGAGTCCATACACAGTTTCAAGTGTAGATATGATAGAGCCCAATAGGCTCAGGAACCTGTACACCTGTTGATTGACAGTTGAGAGGCGGGACCAAAGAGCCAGAGCTCAACCCCCGCAAGCACAACTAGGTAAGTACAACTAGGTGAGTACACACACACACACACACACACACACATACACCACCACCACCAACAATTGATTGACAGTTGAGAGGCGGGACCAAAGAGCCAAAGCTCAGCCCCCCGCAAGCACAACCAGATGAGTACACACACACACACACACACACACACACACACACACACACACACACGATCTACACTCCAAAATTACCTCATCCGATTCCACCAAACATCGACCTGTCCAGCTTTTACTCGAGCATAACTGACGAAAATATTACCATGAATTATTTACCATAATACGAATTGAAAAGACTTTGTATTTTATGGACCCCAACGACCCAATTCCGATTGTAGCGGCTTCTATTGGTCAGTTGAAGAGAGACTATATCTGTCCGTTATTGGGATGTTTGAATGGGGTGTATGGGCTCATAATTCCCGTTATTAGGGACAGGATGATTGAGAAAATATATTTATTTAAGGCTAATATCGAGATCCCCAGTACCTATTAAGGTGGAACTACTGACACTGTACAGGATGCAACCCCACAACAGCTGACTAACTCGCAGAGTTACGTCATAGAGTGAGCTGAGTTACGTCAGAATGAGCCGAGTTACGTCAGAATGAGCCGAGTTACGTCAGAGTGAGCTGAGTTACGTCATAGCGTCAGCTGAGTTACATCATAGAAGGGACCGAGTTACGTCATAAAGTGAGCTGAGTTACGTCATAAAGTGAGCTGAGTTACGTCATAAAATTAACTGAGTTACGTCATAAAGTGACCTGAGTTACGTCATAAAGTGAACTGAGTTACATCATAGAGTGAGCCGAGTTACGTCATAAAGTGAGCTGAGTTACGTCATAGAGTGAGCTATTTGGCCGGAAATATTGCCCGTTTGTGAACACTTTTTTTTAATTTTTTTTATTACTTGAGGCTACAGAGGACGACGTCTAACTCCTGCAACCCGTTCTCGCAAATTTAATAAGTCAATATTGACTTATTAAATATGTGCATAGGTGACATCCTTAACATAATAGTTTCCCTTGAAAAGCTTCATAGAAAACACCGACCTTACCTAACCTACTTAGTATGTTAAGATAAGCATCTTATTGCTTCGTAATTACAATTATTACCTAACCTATACCTATAATAGGTTAAGTAACAATTGTAATTACGAAGCTATAAGATGCTTATTTTAACATACTAAGTAGGTTAGGTAAGGTCGGTGTTTTCTATGAAGCTTTTCAAGGGAAACTATTATGTTAAGTATGTCACCTATGCACGCAACTAATAAGTCAATATTGACTTATTAAATTTGCGAGAACGGGTTGAACTCCTGTTAATAGGCTGAGTGCGTTCCCTTCCCATAGATCATGACTAGTCTTATCCGCACATCTGGTAAAACCATGAACACAATTATTGCTCCTTCCATCCATGCCCTCTTGTTCTTATGGTATTCATTGTGAACATCTCCTTCTTGACTCTGTCAATCTTTTCAAGTACTTTTACACGTCTATATTTCTCTCCTCTCCTCTCTCTCTCTCTCTCTCTTTCTCTCTCTCTCTCTCTCTCTCTCTCTCTCTCTCTCTCTCTCTCTCTCTCTCTCTCTCTCTCTCTCTCTCTCTCTCTCTCTCTCTTTCTCTTTCTCTCTCTTTCTCTCTCTCTTTCTCTCTCTCTCTCTCTCTCTCTCTCTCTCTCTCTCTCTCTCTCTCTCTCTCTCTCTCTCTCTCTCTCTCTCTCTCTCTCTCTCTCTCTCTCTCTCTCTCTCTCTCTCTCTCTCTCTCTCTCTCTCTCTCTCTCTCTCTCTCTCTCTCTCTCTCTCTCTCTCTCTCTCTCTCTCTCTCCAGTTTTCTGGCGACGCTAGGTCCAGTTCTTTCAATCTTTCTTCAGAATCCATCCCTAGCAGTTCTGGGACAAGCAGTGCTCCAACCGTTTTTCATTTGCTAAATTTCCTTGTGAGTTTTTTGAGATACACACTTCACGATTGTGCAGTATTCTGATCTCATATGTGGTGTACAGTGACCTAAATGCTTCCTTATTAAGTAAGCAAGAAAGAGAGAGAGAGAGAGAGAGAGACATCTCACGTGTCCCGAGTTAGGATTGGTATAGACACGATCTGGGGCGACTCGACACTTCCCTGTGTCGTGGCACCGATGATGGCTGATCACAGACGGCATTTCTGGTACCGGTCCAGTGGTCCTTCAGGGAGACGGGAACCTGGAATACAGGGGTCTGATAATTTAGAGTGACAGCGACAGTGGGTAAGTCAATACTTACTGCATACTCGCGTACTAGGCCCACACCTAGTTCCAACAGAGCTGCTTGTACACCGCAGATGGTGTCTGCTCTGCCACCGTCAGGTCGACCAACGTTCCGTATAACGCTGCGTCTAGGCTCAGCAATCACACGGGGGGTGTCAACCTGTCGGAAATTGTCACTCATAATATCACATCTCGTACCTCCTGTATCTATCATCACCTTCCAGGTCCCTTCTTTGACTGCAACACTCGCAGTGCAAATCTCCAATCCCTGGGATCCCTTCGCGATGTTCATGGGAGCCATCATCTGTCGGGTCGTCCACTGGTCCTTACTGAGAACACCCATAAGAACAAAAAATACCGCTAGGAAATATTTGGTTAACTGAGGGATAAGCTTCTTTAGCCTGTAATGTCCATAGCCGGCTATATCCATTAGCCTGGTTTGGACCGAAGAGGGCACTAGAACCTTCACACATACCTCACATACCTCCGACGTCTGGGGAATCTCTGGCCGGTTCAATGAACGTTGTACCTTGCCATACTGAAAGTACTCAGATGCCTTCACTCCAGACTCTAGGGTATCCGTGGGTGTTTGTACCCGAGGCCTCTCTTCTCGCTCAGTCGCTTCTGCCTCCTTAACCGCATGTTCTTCGTCGGGAGAAGAATCAGGAGACTGCTATAATGCTGTCGATCTGTGGGTGAGAGGAAGGATTAAATATGTCATCTAATTCCGGGTCTGTCTGTACCTGGACATTACCACTGCCTGTTGTTACCTCAGACCTTGCTGTTCCGGCTGACTCGTCTACAATCTTGGGATGATTGTTGCTCCAATCTGTCACCAAGTCGTTGGCTAGTATCACGTCAGTCCCAGCTATAGGTAGGGTATCTACTACTGTGGGACATTTGGGGCTTGACTCTATTTATTTAATTATTAATGTAATGAAATCAATTACGAAGGACCACCCGCTTTTATAGTAAAAAGGGAAACTAATAAAATGTGATCATTAGAAAATTCCTAGAGGAACCAGTAACTATGGGTAAATCCTAGAGAATATAATCACTTGTAGAATTAATGGGCTGTATATAATTTAATTGAATCAAAGCCTCAAACACCTACATTGGGGGGGTATTACTAGAACTTAATATATGTCTAGGAACTAGTGTGGTTCGTACACCAGTTCATTATGCAATAACCTAATCCTATGACCAATTATAGAATCAATAAATTTGTCACCAATAAGAACATAAATTATGAATATCAGAAATTAATGATTATAATAAACACGTGTTAATCCAGTGAACAGTGATCAGTAGTAATAATACACTACAGATAATTTAATTAATGGAATACGGAAAAAGGTCTTAGCTTGAAGACGTTTTCCAAGACATCGGTCATGAATCATCCTCGGAATCTCCTGAACTCATCATGGAACACTGAGAGATGATTAACACGGGAAACGACAGCTCGGGGAATTCTTCACACGCAAGCTGTAAATCAAGATATATTACGTAGCAACATATTAGGCTGCTAAATATCTATATTCAAGAAATTAGAAATGGAGAGTGGAAATTATTACTAATATGTGTTTTATTTATGTCGCTCGGCGTGAACACAAGCTACCCAGCTGCAACCTATCTCTAATGATGCATCAAAAGGGAATAAAGGTACTTAGCTAATAGGGCACTGTGTAAGTTGAGGCTTGCCGAAGCTCGCGTCCTAAGCTCTAGCGTCGTAATAGCGAACACGTGGCGTTGAGCCTAGCCTAGATGTCGACGCTCTTCTCTGGCCGGTCACGATGGACTACACGGAACAAATTAACAGGTTCCAGGCTGAATGTCAAGTAAATTCTCGTTGACGATTCACCACAATGTATCCTATGACACTGACACCAGCCTAGTTGCTCAATTCCGCAACTATTCTTCACACCGCACAGTGGCGACTTTCCTCTCTCGTCGACGCTTCCACACGCTCTCGGTAGCGTCTCCTTGATTAATGGTGTCTCCCCTGCCCCCCGCTCCGCGTCCCGCATTTGCTACACAAATTATTTACTGCGAATAATATTATTTCTCGCAGTTGCGACTAAAATGGTTGGATAATGACGGGTTTATTATTCAGGGGAGTTAAATATTATTATTTGCTCGTTTTACGATGGTAAACGAGCAATGGAGGTGAATTTAATTCTCTCCAGGGCATTCACGCGTGACTTTAAATTTATTACCAGATAACAGTTGTAACGAGAAACACTCTATTTGGCATTATTTGGGAGTCAGGTTATCGGTAAATAATTATCACACAGAACACTGTTGTTTTTAGAGAATCAAACTCAATTCTCTGACACACTGGATATAGATGTGTTTATTATGGTGGAATCTGACTCAATACTAGCGTCTGGTGACGTTAGAATTCTAGCGTTATTGTACAGATACAATTATTAGTACATGTGAACTCTACGGTTGGTTAATTTTAGTTACTACAGTGATTAGTAGATTTAGTAATAATTAATAATAATACAACAGTGTTGTATTAGTGTTGGAAATTTCCAACATAACTCCGGGGGGAGATTTATCGGGTCGCAGTGTAATGTGGAGTACTGACACACCCATCCCGAAGTTGGTATTAATATTAGTATATTAGTATGTTAGTATGTTAGTACACACATAACAAATGTCCCGTATTTGTCAAGGACATACAAGAAACTTAAGTCTTGCAGATTTCATGTTAAATGGAACATGTTATTATGAATTACCTAAAGCTAATAACTAAGAAAGCCTACAATAAACTCTGTGACTGGTGTCGCTATGACATGTAATGTTTATGTGACTAAGTCTCAAAGTCTGTTAAACTCTCAAACACTCTAGATAAACAATGTTATTTATAGCCTATACAACAATTAAGAATTTAAATCACACAATTCAAATAACGGAGAATCTACTGTGATGTGAATGTTCTGGGTCATAGTGACTTGTTACGATTTGTTACTTGACATCACAACACATCATCAGGATTACTTAAATTGGATGAGAAGGTATTTGCTCTTGGTCAGAGCTACAATAGGCTTGTAGTTTCCGTTTGCATTGTTGAGCAACTGCTCTAGTGGAAACATGTATTAAATATTGAAACATTAAATGATTAAGTTATCGGTAATCAGGAACCCTCTAAAGCTTACAATAAACTCAACAACTAGGGTCGCAGTGACATGTAATGGTGTATTACGTAGTAGCTGAATCGTAGGCAAACTCAGAAAAAGTTCCTAAGAACTGATAACATTATTCTGTAAGTTGTATTCTACATTATTATACAGTAAAGTATTATTGGGTCATTTAAGATCAGGGAAACTATGACACTACAGTAAGGTCACTGTCTAGGGTCGCTGTGACTTGTAACTATTGAGTTACTAGACAATAACAGCACGCAGCATCATGATCACCCCAAAATCAAATGAGGAAATTGAATTTAATGTGCACTGCCGTGCAGTAGTCATTCTGACTGATGGTACAACTAATTTGCTAACTAGCTAAGATAGTGGAAAATTAGAGAACTGAAAGGGTTTATTCATTAAATCAAGGAAAATTCTGAGTCGACAGTGAGATTAGTAGCCTAGTCATTCTGACTTATGAGCTAATTGAATGGCAGCTCATAGGCTTGACACTGTAAACTTGTTAATACGAAATCACCTTTACATGAAATTGAGTTTATTAAATCAGTCTCTATAAGTATAGTCAACTGTAATTAATGGTGAGTTCAGATTAGGCTAGTACTCAGTTGACACTAACTAAAGTCCCTAAACCTACCTAAATAAATGGTTTAAATTTCTAACCTACCTAAGTAAGGGACTAAGCTAATTGTGAGCAAAATGTACTCGAATTAACATTGGGAGCTATATTGAGCTCATTAACAGTTAACAGAGTGAGCTATGTTGAGCTCGTTAACAGTTAACAGGGCGAGCTATATTAAACTCGTGAACATGGTGAGCTATATTGAGCTCGTCAACAGTGTTGACAGGGTGAGCTACAGTAAGCTCGTTAACATGGGGAGCTATATTGAGCTCGGTAAGCATGTTAACAAGGTGAGTTATATTGAACTTGTCAACAGTGTTGACAGGGTGAGCTGCAGTGAGCTCGTTAACAGAGTTAACAGGGTGAGCTACAGTGAGCTCGAATTAACGAGGTAGAGTATTGCATCGTTCAATTATCATGGCGAGCAGTGCTCGTGGCATGGGGAACATCAAAGCGTTCAATTGTCATGGTGAGCAATATTGAGCTCGTATTCGCATGGGGAACAGTAAGCACTCAATTGTTACGTTAATTCTAAAGTGAGCTATATTGAGCTCAGGAAGCATGTTAATTAACAATGCTGATGTTTAACGATAATGCATCAAACAAAGGGAAACCTAAGATTGCTGGAAATTAAATTACTGCTACGATTAATCCTATTCAAGATCTTTGTAACATTTTAACAACCTAAACGTTTCACGGGTTATTAGTTCTCTGTAGATTCGCTTACGTACTGGTAAGTTTGCAAGTTTGTTCGTACTGCGTTTCTACACTAATTAAGCAGAAACGAAAGAAAAACTACTCAAACAAAATTGATGCAAGTATTTATCACTAACTCTTAGTGCAGAAAACATTGTATTAAGAAGGTTTTCTTGGCAAACCTCAAGCGCAAGTATTGTGGACCAGTGGTCCTAGTGAATTTATAATTACAGAAGTTGCTTGATGACTTCATTGTATTACTAAATTCAGGAAATGCCAGTGGCATTGAATGCTAGATTCTCTAGCCTAACATTATTAATTACCTAGGGAGTACTAGATTCTCTAGCCTAACATTATAATTTACCTAGGAAGACTGAGTGTGGTCAATTACTACTAGTCGAGAATAATTC
This sequence comes from Procambarus clarkii, assembly GCF_040958095.1. Classification (NCBI taxonomy): domain Eukaryota; kingdom Metazoa; phylum Arthropoda; class Malacostraca; order Decapoda; family Cambaridae; genus Procambarus; species Procambarus clarkii. The sequence continues at coordinate 18,210,054 of NC_091157.1, forward strand.
TAGGTCTGCAGTGGATTCAATGGCTTGGTCACTGTGACTTGTACTTGTTTGAGTACGGACCACTGGTTTCCCACTGAGAGCTATGAAACATCTCGGCGAATACTAATTGCACTACATTCAATCTGAGTTTATTACTCAGCTGTGTTTCTCCCTTTAGCTTGCTGCTGGAGAATTGATTTACTGCTGAATAATTTATTATTGTTGGCAGGATTAGGCTTGTTCACATTCAGAACTTTACAGTAAGTAAGTAGCCACCTGCGGATTGGAGCATATTCATGCCCAATCGTTTAACATGTCCAGTTATGAACTGGTAATAGTAGTCGGCTCCTACTAGTACATCTACATTGTTAAGGCAGTCAGAGGTTAACTTGTTGTCAGCCAAATTAATTTCACGTTCCTGCAGGAAGTGGGCTGTGTACCCCAGACCCTTAATATTTAAGTCTAAAGGTATTTGATCTACAACAATGGCTTGGACAGCCTTGGCATGACTACCTAGTCGTACAAGCGGTTGAACTACTGAGTATTCTTGGGTTCCTCGATTTATCATGAACCCTGACAAGTTTAATTTTACCTGTCTGATTGGTTGTAAATTGAGTGCCTCTGCTGCTTTCTGAGTAATGAAAGTTCTCTGGGAACCTTGATCAAATAGTCCACGTGTGGTGATCTTGGCTCCTCTGTTCTTTACTTGAAGTTGGGCACTAGGCAAAGCAGCATCCACTTGAGATGCTTGTGAAGTTACGCTGTACACATCTCGCACCTTGCAGCACTGTACTGGTGTAGATTCTCTACCTCCTATTCTAGGATTGACATAATTTGTCCTAACTAATTTGCACAGTGCAGCATGATGCTTGCCCCTTCTACACCTATTGCAGGTGTTCAGTGGGGTTTCACAGCTATTAACATTATGTGATTTGAGACACCTAGTACATTTGTGTAACTGTTTGAGTCGTCTGACTCTTGTGTCTCTGTTAGGGTAATTAGTATATTTGTACAGAGAATGTTTTTGATTGCAAAACAAGCACATTCCCCATCCTACAGCTCGTTTAGGGGTTACCGGTTTAGGTAAAACAGTACTTGTAGGTTGTGAAGGTTTTGTTGCTTGCATTTGCTTGTTATTTATTCTCTTGTGAGTACTTGGTGTACTTTGGGGAGCCATTACTAGGCTCTTGGGAGTGCTCTTTGGACTATTAGGTCTCTTAGGAGCACCTGTGGGGCTCTTAGGCCTTACTGATGAATCAGTGTTTGACTCATTGTTATTACATTGATTATTAGCACCCTTGTTACCTAGTGACAGTGTCACTTTAGGAGTTTCAGGTAATGAAACTGATGTGGGTACAGTTTTGGTGCATTAAGATGAAGCATTAAGTGCCTGGTTTGCTGTATGATTACTCATATTGCGCAAACCTGTAAATATATCCTGCATTGACAGGGTATTACCATTCCGGTATACATATAATTTATTAAGTGTGTCACCAGACAATTTTCTTTGGATGATAATTTTAGTCATCCATTCAGCAGTTGGGTGATCCACCTCTTTACTGAAGGAATTTAACAGTGACTCAAGCTGGAAACTAAAGGCTTGTAAAGATTCAACTGATTGTTCTGGTGAAGATAAATCTAATAATTGGTGTACAAGGTTTATAATAGTCTTCTCATTGTTAGCACTTACTTTAGAAGGCTGGTGTGAGCAATTGTGACCATCACTTGTGTTGCTTAAGGCTTCTTGCTTAGCCTCAGCTTTAATTACAGCTCCGGCTGCTGTTGTAGCATTAGCTTTATCATTTTCTGGTTTAGATTCACTGATTATTACAGCTTCACTTGTTTCTCTGGGTTCTTGTGATAAGCTAGTTAATTCAGTAGCTTCATGTAATGAACTTATAGAATCCAGGGAACATTGAGAAGAGCTGTCTGAAGATTGATCAGACTCTGTAAATAAATCATTACGTGAAGTTGTATTAGATGAGATGTTAGAAAATGAAGGTTGAACTTCAGTTGTTGATCCTGTATAGTGATCAGCATTGATTAGAGGATTCTCCTCATCTTGAGGTAGCTCAAGTATTTCATCTGAGCTGGGTGCTTGCTCGGTTGTAGGTCTTCTACAAAAATGTTCTATCCACTCAGGATCATTTTGTTTCGCAAGCACTCTTTTATAGTGATCTAACTTGTCTTGAATGATATATTCATATTCATCAAGATCAGATTCTATCAGACATAATTCGTCTGGATCAGTATTACTGCTAAGGAGTTTGTTCCTATAAGCCTCGATTGTCTCCTTCACCTGGACATATTTTTCGTTAGCTGCCTCTGTGGAGAGGTTGAACTCAAAGAAGTCAATTGGGTTGTCTTCTAAACCGTTGTCACATTCGTCAAGTCGTCTTAACAGGTGCTTTTGAAGACATCTCAGGGTAATACTGATTCTCCTTAATATTGCCGGAGTATCCATTCTGGATGTAAATTTGAGCCTTATAGGGCTTATATAGCTACTTGTACAGCTATGGTGTCTGCTCCTTGATGTAGAGCAGGTATAATTATTGACAGCCTGATATTTTCTTGAGGCTGGTTGTAATTTACCTCATTTAGAGGTTAGCTACCTACCTAATAATAAGTAACTAAGATTTGAGTGGTACCTTGGTCTCACTACAGGTGTTCCTCAGCTTAGCTCTTCAAAATCAGCCTTGGATGGGTAGTGAACTTACAGTAACACTCAAAGATGGACATAGAAATATGCAATAAAATATAATTACACAATAAATGGTTAATCCCACCCTTGATAGGGTCAGCACAAAAGGTATAATACATATGCCACTAACTAGCTCAAGCCTAGTCATGAGAATCTCTACTTCAGAAACTACAAATTTATTTAGTCTATGCTTGTGCCAAATTCAACACAATCACAGCCTAAATTGCTACCTAATAAAGGTTGGCAAAGATTATATTGTGGTACAGTGATGTGCAAATAATTGTGCTGTATTTTTGTTTTTTTTGGTTGTATAGTTTATAATATATACACTGGTAGAATTATGTGTATAAGAAATTAAATGAACACAAGAGAATTAATTGTGTTTGGCAAGTATTCTACTGCCGTAAATAATATCTAACTCCTGAATGTACTCCTAATTGTGGAATAAATGTTATCAGGGTTAGTAATGATTAATTAGTATGGGATCAGCAATTTATATTAGTATACTGGATCCTAAAATGTTAATGATCCACTGACTTGAGTGAATCAGTAATTATGGAGTGAATTCAGGCTATAGTGGACAGACTGCTGACAGCCGTATATTGAAATATTTGTATAGCCCAAATAGTTAACACATAATTGGTGTTAGTGATTAATATACAAGTTATGAGCTGTTGCTCCTGGTGACCTAAAGATTCTTACTTCAGTATGAAGTGTAGGCCTAAGTGTTGTGGGCAATTAACTGTGTCCCACGAGTGCTACCTTATACATAAGGTATAAGTAGCAATGAATTGGTGTGACTTAGGCTTACCAATGTGTTACGTTGTTGGTAGACACAATTAATTAAAATGGTTAGTCTAGACTACATCACACAGGGATTAGTTATTACTAATTAGTATTTATAATTAGAATTTATGTTTATCCGGTTCGAAGGACCATAATGTGGGACATTTAGGGCTTGACTCTATTTATTTAATTATTAATGTAATGAAATCAATTACGAAGGACCACCCGCTTTTATAGTAAAGAGGGAAACCAATAAAATGTGATAATTAGAAAATTCCTAGAGGAACCAGTAACTATGGGTATATCCTAGAGAATATAATCACTTGTAGAATTAATGGGCTGTATTTAATTTAATTGAATCAAAGCCTCAAACACCTACATTGGGGGGGTATTACTAGAACTTCATATATGTCTAGGAACTAGTGTGGTTCGTACACCAGTTCATTATGCAATAACCTAATCCTATGACCAATTATAGAATCAATAAATTTGTCACCAATAAGAACATAGATTATGAATATCAGAAATTAATGATTATAATAAACACGTGTTAATCCAGTGAACAGTGATCAGTAGTAATAATACACTACAGATAATTTAATTAATGGAATACGGAAAAAGGTCTTAGCTTAAAGACATTTTCCAAGACATCGGTCATGAATCATCCTCGGAATCTCCTGAACTCATCATGGAACACTGGGAGATGATTAACACGGGAAATGACAGCTCGGGGAATTCTTCACACGCAAGCTGTAAATCAAGATATATTACGTAGCAACATATTAGGCTGCTAAATATCTATATTCAAGGAATTAGAAATGGAGAGTGGAAATTGATACTAACATGTGTTTTATTTATGTCGCTCGGCGTGACGACAAGCTACCCAGCTGCAACCTATCTCTAATGATGCATCAAAAGGGAATAAAGGTACTTAGCTAATAGGGCACTGTGTAAGTTGAGGCTTGCCGAAGCTCGCGTCCTAAGCTCTAGCGTCCTAATAGCGAACATGTGGCGTTGAGCCTAGCCTAGATGTCGACGCTCTTCTCTGGCCGGTCACGATGGACTACACGGAACAAATTAACAGGTTCCGGGCTGAATGTCAAGTTAATTCTCATTGACGATTCACCACAATGTATCCTATGACACTGACACCAGCCTAGTTGCCCAATTTCGCAACTATTCTTCACACCGCACAGTGGCGACTTTCCTCTCTCGTCGACGCTTCCACACGCTATCGGTAGCGTCTCCTTGATTAATGTCTCCCCTGCCCCCCGCTCCGCGTCCCGCATTTGCTACACAAATTATTTACTGCGAATAATATTATTTCTCGCAGTTGCGACTAAAATGCTTGGATAATGACGGGTTTATTATTCAGGGGAGTTAAATATTATTATTTGCTCGTTTTACGATGGTAAACGAGCAATGGAGATGAATTTAATTCTCTCCAGGGCATTCACGCGTGACTTTAAATTTATTACCAGATAACAGTTGTAACTAGAAATGCTCTATTTGGCATTATTTGGGAGTCAGGTTATCGGTAAATAATTATCACACAGAACACTGTTGTTTTTAGAGAATCAAACTCAATTCTCTGACACACTGGATATAAATGTGTTTATTATGGTGGAATCTGACGCAATACTGGCGTCTGGTGACGTAAGAATTCTAGCGTTATTGTACAGATACAATTATTAGTACATGTGAACTCTACGGTTGGTTAATTTTAGTTACTACAGTGATTAGTAGATTTAGTAATAATTAATAATAATACAACAGTGTTGTATTAGTGTTGGAAATTTCCAACAACTACTGCCAACGCACATGTGCCACTGAAGTAAGGCGAGTCTAGATGTACCCGCACTAAGGGGGCAACATACCGTGTCCTAGGAAACCCGACCAGGACAACCTTTTGTCTCCCATCCACACTCACTCCCTCAGGGTAACGAGTTTCTCACGATCAGGGACTGGGCTGCTCCACTATCTCTGAGCACTACAACCGATCTACCAGTATGATCACTCGATACATACCCGCCTGAAGTGTGAGGGGAAAACATTCCTGGTTCTTCCTGAGTAGTCATAGACTGGCTTCCTACTGGTGGTGTCACACGGCTCATCAACATCACCTCCCTACGTGGGCCGCTAGCTCTTCTGCCTCGGCACATAGCAGCTACATACCCTTTCTGCCCACAAGTCCAACACACCATATTCCTCCTCGGACTCCGGTGTTTCGGACTGCTAGGACTGGTCCTTCGAGGGCTACTTGGGGGAGTCTTCTCAGTGCTTCGTGGGACGGGTCTCTCCTCTTCCTGATGAGGTTTGTCAAACCGGCGTGGGTAATTCCTTGGGACATACTTAGCAGAAGGCCTATGCGTCAAGATGTACTCTTCAGCCATGGTGGCTGCCGCACGTAAGGTCTCTACCTGCTGCTCTTCTAAGTATGTCTTCAGGTCTCCAGACAGACAGTCTTTGAAGTCCTTGTTACGAACCCGGATCCAGCGTCCGAGCACGGAGCAGTAACGACCACGCCATCTGTGGGTCAGCTCCCAAAACCCCCACCAAATGGACGACGACACCTGGCGAGGACGGGAAGTACTGGCTACGAGGGCCAGTTGCCAGTCCTGTCCAGCGCTCAACACAGCCGCTGCTGACCTCTGGTGAGGTGGTGCTCAGACACCAGCGCCATCTATGGAGTGGATAGGTGGGCGTTTGTGTCTGAACCTGTAAGTGAGGTGCCTTACTGTGTCCCAGTTATTGATGACGTGTCTGCTTACAGAGTCGTCCTGGGACCGCTGTGTTGGAAGTTGAGTCAGTCTACCTGAGGCAGCCATCTCCATACCTTGTACTTTGCTGCAGCAGTTGTGAAGTCGTCCCCCCGGAAGAACACTGTGGTGTGTTACCCTGCCAGTGGAGTGGCAGTAAAAGGATTACCCGGGACCGACTGTTGGAGACGATCATTCACTGGGGTATTAAGGACAGGAGAGTGATTTGTGGTGTCACACGAGGCTCCTGTCTAGGGCGTTCCCCTAATATCGCTCGTGGAGTGGCCTTACCAGCGTTGCTGGTCCGGAACCTGCCAGCAGACCTGCTGGACTTGTGGTTGACGGCCTCCACGGCGGTGCCCCCAATGGACCTGTGTTTTGGCTGACCTGTGGCCAGGGTAGGCTCAGCTTCTCAAAGGATTCGTTGTGAGGCCACGAAAGCACCGAGGACTCAGCACCGAGAGAGAGCGAGGATCCATAGTCTTCAGCAGAAGACTACAGTGTATTTCCCCTGTAAATAAGTGTTTATACCCCTCCCCCTGTGCACTCTTTTATATCTTATTTATTTATTTGGTGATGGTGAATTACAATCTTAAGTTCTTAACTTTCTTTCCCTTCCCCCTTTAAGTTACTTGCGTCACGGATCACATCCCTTGATAGCCACTACTGGCTTGGGAACGGATATATATCTTCCTCTAACAACATCAGAGTAGGAACCCCGTTGCGTCCCGAGAGGGCCGTAACATAATTGGCATCCCCAGCGGGATCCGATCCCCTTGTTAAGTATGTTTGACAGGGGTGGTGAAGTGGCGTAATCCCTGTATACAATTCCTCCTGTGTGTGACGATTGTGACGTTATACGTCCTGTGCGGTGCTCAAGAGTGACTAAGTGCAATATTGTGCAGTGCGGTGCTCGCTGTGACTAAGCGATTAAGTGCAATATTGACTAGTGCGGTGCTCAGTGATTCAGTGCAATATTGTAGAGCGAAGTGTTCGTTGCGATTTAGTGCAATATTGTGTAGTGCGGTGCCCGAAGTATTTACGTGCAATATTGGCAAGTGAGGCGCCAGGTGTGATAAAGTGCAATATTGACGTAGAACAGTACTCGGTGCGTTAAGTGCTAACGTGTAAGCGGTGTGTTAAGTGCTAAGTGTTCCGTCTGTGAAAATGGCAGAAAAAGCTACCATCGATGATCTGGACGAGGTTCAGGCTTTTCTGAACAGAGAGGACTGTCTTGCCAGATTAAAATATCTGAGCAAACCGGAACTTGTGCTAGTGAGCGCCTACCTGGAGATCAAGATCCGTGCCAGTGATTCCCGTGTGGAGATCTTGTCCAAGGTTCACCGGCATTTGAAGGCAGAGAAACAGGAAGGCGAGACTCCTAGTACAAAGGAAGGTGAGGAAATAGCTTCCACGGAAAAGGAAGATAAGGGCAGCGACATTGACAGTGATGCAGGTGAGCTTAATATCAGCTTCCTAACAGTCAAAATGCGTGCCCTAGAGATCAATCGCGAGATAGAGTGGAAGAAGTTAGAATTAGAACGAGAATTAAAAGATAAAGAATTGGCGATGAGACGTTTAGAATTAGAAGAAAGGAAGGCAGAAAGAGAAAGAGAAGAGAAATGAGAAAGAGAAAGGGAAGAACGAGAAAGAGAAAGAGAAGAACGAGACAGGCAAGAACGACGAGACAGAGAGGAAAGGGAGAGACAACATGAACTAGAAGTATTGCGGTTAGATGGTCGGAGGCAAACAACGGATATCAGTAGTTTCGATCCGGTAAGAAACATCAAAATGGTCCCCAAATTCCATGAGAAGGAAGTGTCAAAGTTCTTTGCAGCCTTCGAGAAAGTCGCTGCCTCTTTGGAGTGGCCAAGGGAGAATTGGGCCATCATGATACAGTCAGTCTTGACTGGGAAGGCCCAAATCGCCTACTCTACGTTATCCCTTGACGACTCCGGCGATTACGACAAGGTGAAGAAGGTTGTGCTCATGGCGTACCAATTGGTACCTGAGGCCTATAGACAGAAGTTCAGAAACCTGAAAAAGACCTCAGAGCACACGTTCACCGAATTCGCCACGATCAAGGAGCGACTTTTCCAGGAATGGTGTGCCTCTCGGAAGGTGGAGACCAAGGAAGACCTCGAGCAGCTGATTCTGCTAGAGGACTTCAAGGATTGTTTGTCTGGAGACCTGAAGACCTACTTAGAGGAACAGCAGGTAGAGACCTTGAGTGCGGCAGCCACCATGGCTGAAGAGTATATCCTGACTCATAGGCCGTCTGCTAAGTACGTCCCAAGGCATTACCAACGCCGGTTTGACAAACCTCAGGATGAAGAAGAGACTCCCGTCCCACGAAGCGCTAAGAAGACGCCCCCAAGTAGCCCTCGAAGGACTAGTCCTAGTAGTCCGAAACACCGGAGTCCGAGGAGGAATATGGTGTGCTGGACTTGTGGGCAGAAAGGGCATGTAGCTGCTAGGTGCCGAGGCAGAAGAGGTGGCAGCGCACGTAGGGAGGTGATGATGATGAGCTGTGTTACACCACCAGCAGGAAACCAGTCTACGACTACGCAGGAAGAACCCAGATTGCAGGCGATGAGTCATAATAACGTGGCTGAAGTATGATGACCAGACCACACACTAGAAATTGAAGAGACGACGACGTTTCGGTCCGTCCTGGACCATTCTCAAGTCGATTGTGACTTGAGATTGATTGAACCCAGATTGTTTTCTCCTCACACTTCAGGCGGGTATGTATCGAGTGATCATACTGGTAGATCAGTTGTAGTGCTCAGAGATAGTGGAGCAGCCCAGTCCCTGATCGTGAAGAACTCGTTACCCGAGGGAGTAAGTGTGGACGGGAGACAACAGGTTGTCCTGGTTGGGTTTCCAAGGATGCGGTACATCGCCCCCTTAGTGCCGGTACATCTCGACTCGCCTTACTTCAGCGGCACATGTGCGTTGGCAGTAGTCGATACCCTCCCTGTGGCTGGGATTGACGTGGTACTAGTCAGCGACTTGGTGACAGATTGGAGCACCAATCTTCCCAAGGTTGCGGACGAGTCTACTGGAACAGCACGGTCTAAGATAACAGGCAATGGTAATATCCAGGTAAAGGCAGACCCGGATTCAAACAGATTTAATTTGTCCTCTCGCCTACAGATTGAGAACGTTCTAGCAGTGTCTCCTGATTTTTCTCTCGACAAGGAACATGAGGTTACGATGGCAGAAGTACCTGAGCAAGAAGAGAGGCCTTGTGTGCAAGCACCCACGGATACCGAAGAGTCTGGAGTGAAGGCACCTGTGTACTTGCAGCCTGGCAAAGTACAATGTATGCTGAACCGGCCAGAGATTCCCCAGACGTCAGAGGTATGTGAGGTATGTGCAAAGGTTCTAGAGCCCTCTTCGGTCCAAACCAGGCTAATGGATGTAGCCGGCTATGGACATATCAAGCTCAGGAAACTTATCCCTCAGGTGACCGAATGTTTCCTAGCAGTATTTTGTTTGATTCTCGTGTGTGTCCTCAGTAAGGATCAGTGGACGACCCGAAGGATGATGGCTCCCGTGAACATCGTGAAGAGATCCCAGGGATTAGAGACGTGCACTATGAGTGTTGCAGTCGAAGAAGGGACCTGGAAGGTGATGGTAGATACAGGAGGTACGAGAAATGATAATATGAGTGACTGTTTCCGACAGGTGGACACCCCCCGCGTGACTGCTGAGCCTCAATGCAGCGTTATGTGGAACGTTGGTCGACCTGACGGTGGCAGAGCGAATGCCATCTGCGACGTACGAACAGCCCCTTTGGGACTAGGTGTGGACCTAGTAGAGTATGCTGTAAGTACTGTTTTACCCGCTGTCGCTGTCACTCTGAATTATCAGACCCCTGTATTCCAGGTTTCTGTCTCCCTGAAGGACCATCGGACCGGTACCAGAAATGCCGTCTGTGATCAGCCATCATCGGTGCCACGACACAGGGAAATGTCGAGTCGCCCCAGATCGTGTCTACACCGATCCTTACTCGAGAGGTGTGAGATTATGCTCCGGATTAACATCTCGGTGGAGGTGTGGAGAAGTACTTCAGACAGATCACCGTCTTCTATCTGCAAGTTCCCATTGTGCCGGAATTGTCCAGCAGGACAGTTTTGTGGACGAGACAGCCTCGCCGTGCCAGTTTACAGTAATGGTGAGTCCATTTGGAGTTGTGTCGCCGTACTAATTTGGTTTGTGTCTCTTTTTATAGAACCCCAAACCAAATTCTTTTTGGTGGGGAGGTGTTACGAACCCGGATCCAGCGTCCGAGCACGGAGCAGTAACGACCACGCCATCTGTGGGTCAGCTCCCGAAACCCCCACCAAATGGACGACGACACCTGGCGAGGACGGGAAGTACTGGCTACGAGGGCCAGTTGCCAGTCCTGTCCAGCGCTCAACACAGCCGCTGCTGACCTCTGGTGAGGTGGTGCTCAGACACCAGCGCCATCTATGGAGTGGATAGGTGGGCGTTTGTGTCTGAACCTGTAAGTGAGGTGCCTTACTGTGTCCCAGTTATTGATGACGTGTCTGCTTACAGAGTCGTCCTGGGACCGCTGTGTTGGAAGTTGAGTCAGTCTACCCGAGGCAGCCGTCTCCATACCTTGTACTTTGCTGCAGCAGTTGTGAAGTCGTTCCCCCGGAAGAACACTGTGGTGTGTTACCCTGCCAGTGGAGTGGCAGTAAAAGGATTACCCGGGACCGACTGTTGGAGACGATCATCCACTGGGGTATTAAGGACAGGAGAGTGATTTGTGGTGTCACACGAGGCTCCTGTCTAGGGCGTTCCCCTAATATCGCTCGTGGAGTGGCCTTACCAGCGTTGCTGGTCCGGAACCTGCCAGCAGACCTGCTGGACTTGTGGTTGACGGCCTCCACGGCGGTGCCCCCAATGGACCTGTGTTTTGGCTGACCTGTGGCCAGGGTAGGCTCAGCTTCTCAAAGGATTCGTTGTGAGGCCACGAAAGCACCGAGGACTCAGCACCGAGAGAGAGCGAGGATCCATAGTCTTCAGCAGAAGACTACAGTGTATTTCCCCTGTAAATAAGTGTTTATACCCCTCCCCCTGTGCACTCTTTTATATCTTATTTATTTATTTGGTGATGGTGAATTACAATCTTAAGTTCTTAACTTTCTTTCCCTTCCCCCTTTAAGTTACTTGCGTCACAGATCACATCCCTTGATAGCCACTACTGGCTTGGGAACGGATATATATCTTCCTCTAACAACATCAGAGTAAGAACCCCGTTGTGTCCCGAGAGGGCCGTAACAGTCCTCTAACAGTATGAGCTGCTCGAGGTATTCTTTGGTCTCCACCTTCCCAGAGGCACACCATTCCTCGAAAAGTCGTTCCTTGATTGTGGCGAATTCGGTGAACGTGTGCTCTGAGGTCTTTTTCAGGTTCCTGAACTTCTGCCTGTAAGCCTCAGGTACCAATTGGTACGCAATGAGCACGACCTTCTTCACCTTGTCGTAATAGCCAGAGTCATCAAGGGACAACGTGGAGTAGGCGATTTGGGCCTTCCCAGTCAAGACGGACTGTATCATGATGGCCCAATTCTTCTTTGGCCACTCCAAAGAGGTTGCGACTTTCTCGAAGGCTGCGAAGAACTTCGACACTTCCTTCTCATTGAATTTTGGGACCATTTTGATGTTCCTCACCGGATCGAAAATACTTGTTTCCATTCTTTGCCTCCCACCGCCTAACTGCAATACTTCTAGCTCATGTTGTCTCTCTCTTTCCTCTCTGTCTCGTCGTTCCTGACTGTCTCGTTCTTCTTTCTCTCGTTTCTCTTCTCTTTTTCGTTCTTTTTCTCGTTCTTCTCTTTCTCTTTCTCGGTCTTCTCTTTCTCTTTCTCGTTTCTCTTCTCTTTCTCTTTCTCGTTTCTCTTCTCTTTCTCGCTCTTCTCTTTCTCGATATTCTTTCCTTTCTTCTAATTCTAATCGCCTCATCTCTAATTCTTTATCTTGTTTCTCTCTTTCCATTTCTAATTTCTTCCATTCTATCTCACGATTAATTTCCAAGGCACGCATTTTTACTGTAAGTAAACTTATATTTAGCTCACCTGCATCACTGTCAATGTCACTGCCTTTATCTTCCTTTTCAGTGGAAGCTACTTCTTCACTTTCTTTTGTACCTTGTGCCTCACTTTCTTGTTTCTCCTCGGCCTTCAAATGCGGGTGAACCTTGGACAAGATCTCCACACGGGAATCACTGGCACGTATCTTTATCTCCAGGTAGGCACTCACTAATACGAGTTCCTGTTTCCCCAGATATTTTAATCTGGCAAGACAGTCCTCCCTGTTCAGAAAGGCCTGAACATCGTCCAGATCGTCGATGGTCGCTTTTTCTGCCATTGTCACTGAGATGGAACACTAGCACTTAACACACCGCTTTACTTTAGCACTTAACGCACCGAGCACTGTTCTACGTCAATATTGCACTTTATCGCACCTCGCGCCTCACTTGCCAATATTGCACGTAATTACACCGGGCACCGCACTACACAATATTGCACTTAATCACAGCGAGCACCGCACACCGTAATATTGCACTGAATCACTCCAAGCACCGCACAGGACGTATAACGTCCTAATAGTCACACACAGGGGGAATTATTTACAGGGATTGCGCCACTTCACCACCCCCGTCAAACATACTTGAAAGGGGTCGGATCCCGCTGGGGATGCCAATTATGTTACGGCCCTATTGGGTCGCAACTGGGTTCTTTCTCTGATGGTAGTAGAGTTTGGGTATCCGGCCCCAAGTTAGTAGTGGCTTTCAAGGGGTGTGTTCCGTAACGCAAGTAAATTTTAGGGGAAGGGAGACAAAGGCACTAAACTTAAATATATAATTACACCACCACCATAAATAAATATATAAACAGTCACACGGGGGGGGGGGGGGGTATAAACACTATAATATACAGAATGGTCTTCCTCTGAAGACGCAGGAATGTTCTACGGTGCTCACGATGAGTAGCCCCTGGTCCTCTTCTCGTGGCCTCACGATGAATCCTCAGATTCTCTAGACGAGTCTACCCCGGCCACAGGACAGCCAAATCACAGTCCCACTGGGTGCACCGTCGTGGAGGCCTTCAACCACAAATCCAGCCTGTAGCTGGTAGGTTCCCATCAGCTACGCTGTGTAGGCCACTCCACGACCGATACTAGGGTTGCGAGCCCTAGGCAGGAGCCTCGTGTGATTCCACAGATCACTCTCCTCACCACAACACCCCAGTGGCTAGTCTTCTCCACCAGTCAGCCCTGGGTACGACAATCCCTGTTTCTGCTACCTCACAGGCAGGCTAACACAACAGTGTTCATCCGGGGGGTGACTCACAGCTTCTGCAGCAAATGCGTGGAGATACTACGGCTGCCGTGGGTAGACTCTCCATCGTCTAATCCAGCAGTCCCAGGTCGACTCTGTAATCAGACACGTCATCAGTACTAGGGACACCCTAGGGCACCTCACTTACAGGCTTAGACACAAACGCCCACCTATCCACTCCATAGATGGCGTTGTTGTCTGAGCGTCACCTCACCAGAGGTCAGCAGCGGCTATGTCACGAGCTGATTAGGACGGGAAACCAGCCCCTGTGGCCGGTATATCTCGTCCTCGCTAGATGGCGTCGTCCATTTGGAGGGGGTTTCAGGAGCTGACCCACAGATGGCGCGGTCGTCACTGCTCCGTGCTCGGATGCTGGGCTCGGGTCCGTAACAGAACTGGAGAGATATTCTCTCCCTGGCAGACCAGGGAGAGAATATCTCCCAGGACGACCATGGAAATTCAGCTGGACAGCCACACACAGAAAAGAAAAAATGGAATGACTCTCTTCATCACCCCAGAACGCAAGGAAGCAAACGGTAAAAAAATTTCCTCGCCAAGTTATTAATAATAAAAACCATGATAATAATAATAATAATAATAATAATAATAATAATAATGAGTACGATATTGTTGCAATAAACTAATAAAGGTTGATATATTGACAACAGTTACAACGGCAACACCAGAAATAAAGTTGATGGGTTCACAGGAGGCAGCAATAACATCCCCCATCAATAAAGCAGGAACACACACCAATAATAACACAATATTATCAACATACACAATAGCAACATACGACCACAATACCAGTAGAATTAAAACCAACAAATACAAAAAAAAGACAAGAGCAATAAAAAAAATAATAATCAGGTTAGAGTAAGCCAAGAAAACAAAAATATGAACACGACTGTTTGTATTTGAATTGGCTGAAGCCTCGAACCAGGGTTCTTGGGAGGCGAGTTTGGTTGCTGACCATTACATTCATCAGCTCCCTTTGTCCCTCTGCTCCTCAGGGATTTCTTGTCTTGTTCCTTCTAAATGTTGGAATTTTCTTCACTCTAGCAGTGCACATACGTTTCTGGGTTTGAATTTACGTGTGATGGTTCTAATCTAAAAGTGTTCGCAAGAGCGAGCTTCAGCTGCTTGGATTCGCCTTACCAACTGTCGATAGTTAAATGAGTGTTGGCAACTACTTCTCAATCTGCGTCATTTCACACCCTATGCATCCATTAAGGGACTATATTTCTACTTTCTCTATTTCAACTTTCTTTCAATGCCATTACGTTCAGTTTAGATCATTTCTGAAGCTCAATTCCGTCAGAGTTCCGCAGTAGTGAACTCAGTTGTTTCATAATTTTTGCTTTGTGTCATTTGAGTTGGAGATGCCATTTGGCACTGCATACTTTAGCAGTGGTCTGACGTATGTTGTTGTATAACGTTTGAAATGTGTAAGTATTCTGACTAATGATGGTTGTTGAGTATTACTCTGTCTTGGGTTCCATCTTAGCTGCTCATGTGATTGAATATATATATATATATATATATATATATATATATATATATATATATATATATATATATATATATATATGTGTGTGTGTGTGTGTGTGTGTGTGTGTGTGTGTGTGTGTGTGTGTGTGTGTGTGTGTGTGTGTGTGTGTGTGTTTACTAGTTGTGTTTTTGCGGGGGTTGAGCTTTGCTCTTTCGGCCCGCCTCTCAACTGTCAATCAACTGTTTACTAACTACTTTTTTTTTTTTTTTTTTTTTCCCACACCACACACACACACCCCAGGAAGCAGCCCGTGACAGCTGACTAACTCCCAGGTACCTATTTACTGCTAGGTAACAGGGGCACTTAGGGTGAAAGAAACTTTGCCCATTTGTTTCAGCCTCGTGCGGGAATCGAACCCGCGCCACAGAATTACGAGTCCTGCGCGCTATCCACCAGGCTACGAGGCCCCCCGTGTGTGTGTGTGTGTGTGTGTGTGTGTGTGTGTGTGTGTGTGTGTGTGTGTGTGTGTGTATGTGTGTGTGTGTGTGCGTGTATGTGTGTGTGTGTGTTTGTGTGTGTGTGTGTGTGTGTGTGTGTATGTGTGTGTGTGTGTGTGTGTGTGTGTGTGTGTGTGTGTGTGTGTGTGTGTATGTGTGTGTGTGTGTGTTTGTGTGTGTGTGTGTGTGTTTGTGTGTGTGTGTGTGTGTGTGTGTTTGTGTGTGTGTGTGTACTCACCTAGTTGTACTCACCTAGTTGTGCTTGCGGGGGTTGAGCTCTGGCTCTTTGGTCCCGCCTCTCAACCGTCAATCAACAGGTGTACAGGTTCCTGAGCCTATTGGGCTCTATCATAACTACACTTGAAACTGTGTATGGAGTCAGCCTCCACCACATTGCTTCCTAATATTGTCAACCATTCCATTTGTCAACCACTCTGACACTAAAAAAGTTCTTTCTAATATCTCTGTGGCTCATTTGGGCACTCAGTTTCCACCTGTGTCCCCTAGTGCGTGTGCCCCTTGTGTTAAATAGCCTATCTTTATCAACCCTGTCGATTCCCTTGAGAATCTTGAATGTGGTGATCATGTCCCCCTTAACTCTTCTGTCTTCCAACGAAGTGAGGTTCAATTCCCGTAGTCTCTCCTTGTAGCTCATACCTCTCAGCTCGGGTACTAGTCTGGTGGCAAACCTTTGAACCTTTTCCAGTTTTGTCTTATGCTTGACTAGATATGGACTCCATGCTGGAGCCGCATACTCCAGGATTGGTCTGACATATGTGATATATAATGTTCTGAAAGATTCCTTACACAAGTTTCTAAAGGCCGTTCTTATGTTAGCCAACCTGGCATATGCTGCCGATGTTATCCTCTTGATATGAGCTTCAGGGGACAGGTCTGGCGTGATATCAAACCCCAGGTCTTTCTCTCTCTCTGACTCTTGAAGTATTTCATCTCCCAAGTGATACCTTGTATCTGGTCTCCTTCTTCCTACTCCTATCTTCATTACATTACATTTGCTTGGGTTAAACTCTAACATCCATTTGTTCGACCATTCCTGCAGCTTGTCCAGGTCTTCTTGAAGCCTCAAGCTGTCCTCCTCTGTCTTAATCCTTCTCATAATTTTGGCGTCGTCAGCAAACATTGAGAGGAATGAGTCTATACCCTCTGGGAGATCATTTACGTATATCAGAAACAGGATAGGTCCAAGCACAGAGCCCTGTGGGACTCCACTGGTGACTTCCCGCATACTCGAACCCATACTCCCAGTTGCGTTGCTCCTGGGAGTATGGGTTCGAGTCACTTCTGGGGTGTGAGTTTTCATTCGCATATAGTCCTGGGGACCATTCAGGCTTGTTCGCATTTGTGTTCCTCACATGTGCCCCAAAGAATGAGGTGATTTGGTGAAATGCTATGCCCAAGATTACCATCCGAGTTGCCGTCGGGGAAGTGGCTCAAATAGCCTTGGCTATCACTTCCTTTTGACGGCCGTGATGGTCAAGTGGATTAAGGCGCCCTGTAGTTACCAGTTGCGTTGCTCCTGGGAGTATGGGTTCGAGTCACTTCTGGGGTGTGAGTTTTCATTCGCATATAGTCCTGGGGACCATTCAGGCTTGTTCGCATTTGTGTTCCTCACGTGTGCCCCAAAGAATGAGGTGATTTGGTGAAATGCTATGCCCAAGATTACCATCCGAGTTGCCGTCGGGGAAGTGGCTCAAATAGCCTTGGCTATCACTTCCTTTTGACGGCCGTGATGGTCAAGTGGATTAAGGCGCCCTGTAGTGACCAGTTGCATTGCTCCTGGGAGTATGGGTACGAGTCACTTCTGGGGTGTGAGTTTTCATTCGCATATAGTCCTGGGGACCATTAAGGCTTGTTTGCATTTGTGTTCCTCACGTGTGCCCCAAAGAATGAGGTGATTTGGTGAAATGCTATGCCCAAGATTACCATCCGAGTTGCCGTCGGGGAAGTGGCTCAAATAGCCTTGGCTATCACTTCCTTTTGACGGCCGTGATGGTCAAGTGGATTAAGGTGCCCTGTAGTTACCAGTTGCGTTGCTCCTGGGAGTATGGGTTCGAGTCACTTCTGGGGTGTGAGTTTTCATTCGCATATAGTCCTGGGGACCATTCAGGCTTGTTCGCATATATATATATATGTCGTACCTAGTAGCCAGAACGCACTTCTCAGCCTACTATGCAAGGCCCGATTTGCCTAATGAGCCAAGTTTTCCTGAATTAATATATTTTCTCTAATTTTTTTCTTATGAAATGATAAAGCTACCAATTTCATTATGTATGAGGTCAATTTTTTTTTATTGGAGTTAAAATTAACGTAGATATATGACCATACCTAACCAACCCTACCTAACCTAACCTAACCTATCTTTATAGGTTAGGTTCGGTTAGGTTGCCGAAAAAGTTAGGTTAGGTTAGGTTAGGTAGGTTAGGTAGTCGAAAACAATTCATTCATGAAAACTTTGCTTATTAGGCAAATAGGGCCTTGCATAGTAGGCTGAGAAGTGCCTTCTGGCTACTAGGTACGACATATATATATATATATATATATATATATATATATATATATATATATATATATATATATATATATATATATATATATATATATATATTAATAAAAATATAAATATATAAATATATAAAAAATATAAAAAAATATAAATTTAAAAAAAATATAAAAAATATAAAGAAAAAAATATAAAATAAAAATATAAAGAAAATAAAAACTTCCACTTTATTTGCAAGGTATTTAAGTCTTCCTGCAAACACCTGTAGTTCTCAGTGAACACAAATGAGCACTTTCACGCCCACTTGCCAATCATTGCGAAATAAATCCCCACACATCAAACTGAATTCACTGATCTTTCAAATACCGCAAACATCACACACCAAACAATTCACACCAAACATCTATGAGCAAACAACATGCATTAAACCATTAGTTTTTTCATTCATCAGACAATTGAAGAGACATTTACTAAACTCCGTGACCAAACACTAAAGCCATACTCTACCGAATATATCACACAGCGCTCATCGGTTGCCAAGCACATTACACCTCCACCACCTAACGTCTCACACACACACACACACACAAACAACACCTGACAACAGCAAGGTCCACACACATTAAGCTGTGTAAAACATACGACTGTAGCGATTGTACACCTCTCAATATCTTGGTGGTGCGGGTGTCGTGAATGAAAACGACCTGGGTAAATATTCCTACTCTTCCCTCTCTCCCTCTCTCTCTCTCTCTCTCTCTCTCTCTCTCTCTCTCTCTCTCTCTCTCTCTCTCTCTCTCTCTCTCTCTCTCTCTCTCTCTCTCTCTCTCTCTCTCTCTCTCTCTCTCTCTCTCTCTCTCTTTCTCTCTCTCTCTCTCTCTCTCTCTCTCTCTCTCTCTCTCTCTCTCTCTCTCTCTCTCTCTCTCTCTCTCTCTCTCTCTCTCTCTCTCTCTCTCTCTCTCTCTCTCTCTCTCTCTCTCTCTCCCTCCCTCTCTCTCTCTCTCTCTCTCTCTCTCTCTCTCTCTCTCTCTCTCTCTCTCTCTCTCTCTCTCTCTCTCTCTCTCTCTCTCTCTCTCTCTCTCTCTCTCTCCCTGCCACATCTCTTCATCACCACCATAATTCTGATAATCTAAATTTCTCTCCTCGTTCTATCATTCGTCTTTCCATTTACTATCGTTTTCTCTACCTCCTCTCTTACTTACAACTCTTTCCCAACATCTGCTTCTCTCAGCTGCTTCTCCTCTCTCTCTCTCTCTCCCACCCTTCTATCCTCTCTCACTCTGCCCTCTGGCGTCTCCCCTCTGCCTTGTCTCCCTGTAATGCTTGTTATTGTCTCAAGAATGGTATATATTTTTACTGTGTGTTTTCATGCACAATAAAGACCATTGCGACGACCCTACCTGAAGACCATCTGGATCCGCTCTCACAGGACTGGAGAGGATTCATGAAGGATCCGATACTATGCCGTTCGCGGTTCTGCGATGGATTCACAGAGTATCTTGCGTTTCGGGGTTCGTGAGCATGAAACTGCCCTTCATGGAGATGACGTGGATTCGCTGAGCATCAGTGAATTGGGCGTTCGTGGGACGAAGTAGATTCACAGTGTATGGTAGGAAAGGACTTCGTGAAGTCACGAAATGGACAGAAAAATCCGTAGACTGGTCGTTCGTGAGGGCGTTTTATTATATTGTTTACCTTTTCGTAACTATAGTGCAGGGTGAGTTAGAGCGGAATTGTAAATAAAGATTTGTAAAGAATAATAATTTGTTAATTATTTTATATTAATATATATTTATTTAAATTTATATTTTTTATTTTCAATATTTTTATTTAATTTTTATTATTTTATTTTTTGTATTTTCTTTTATATTTTTATTCTTTTTTGTTATTTAATTTTTATTGGCATATATACTACTGTTAAGTGGTAAGTAAAAAATAAAAAATAAAATTCAGGATAAAAGTGTTTATTTTTTCTTTAAATGTTTTCCTAACCTTAATTAAATATAACAGCAGATGACAACGCCACAAACAAAAATCCCTTTTATATAACAAATGTACGACAGCTGCTTATTTAGCAGTTCCATCAAAGACAAGTGCTTTTGTCGGATGATCTCTCTCAAACTTAAAAGAAAAACTGGGGCTAGATTCACGAAGCAGTTACACAAGCACTTACGAACCTGTATAACTTTTCTCAATCTTTGGCGACTTTATTTACAATTATTAAACACTTAATGAGCTCCAAAGCAACATGAGGCTATTTATAACAATAACAACAATTGATTGGGAAGATTTCCTGCTTATAAACTGTTTAATAAATGTAACCAAAGCCGTCAAAGATCGAGGAAAGATGAACACGTTCGTAAGTACCTGTGTAACTGCTTCGTGAATCTGGCAGTTTCCTGGAGAGTCCTTACGCCTATTGGGTTACTTCTACCTTTAATTAACTATCTTTATTATAATCGAGTAATTGGAAGGTTTGATATGGAGTCATTTCTTGGATTTTGGTAATCTTATCAATCTATGATAAATTAAAAAAAAATTTTGCACTTTTTATCATTTTATTGTTTCTAGTCAAATGGAATTTGGCTGGAAATCTCCAAGTTAGGAAACAAGCTTTGTTACTTCACAATTTTCCCAGGCAAGGAAAAAGTTTTCGGCCACAGAAAGGTAACTGGAACAACTATTGAACTGGAAAAACTATTGCACTGGAAAAGCTATTGGACTGGGAAAACTATTCTACTGGAAAAGCTATTTGACTGGGAAAACTATTGGACGGGAAAAGCTATTGGTCTTGGAAAACTATTCCACTGGAAAAGCTATTAGACTGGAAAAGGTATTAGACTGTGAACCTATTTGACTGAGAAACTATTGAACTGGAAACGATGTTGGACTGTAAAATCTATTAGACTTGAAAAACCATTGAACAGGAAAAACTGTTAACTGTTACTGTTAAAATGATAATTTATTAAACTAGTTATCTATTAAACTGAAAAAACTATTTTGAACTGTAATAACTACTGAATAGACAAAATATTTAACCGAAAGAACTAATGAACTGAAAAAATATTAAAAAAAACCTGTTGAAGTGGCAAATCCATTTGATTGGAAAAACAATTAAAGTGAAAACGAAACTGAAGTAAAAAAAACAAAAAACATTGTACTGGAAAAAACTCCAAAGAACTGGAACACTTATTAAACAGCAAAAACACCTGAACAACAAAATCTAGTTTAGTAGAAAACCTATTAAACAAACTTTTAAAATAATAAATTCAATTTATACATATTCAGACAAAGGATTGTTGGGTTAAACATTCTGACCTGAAAAAGATATCCTCGATAATAATCTAACATCTTGAAGTGATTGAAGATGTTAGCAAAACAAACTAGACAATTTATAATGCCATGGTTCCATGAACAAGGATCAAATGGAAATTCATGCTGAAGGGGAAACATTTATAATACAAAACCAACGTGCTGCTAGCAAATCAAAGTTAAACAAACTAAGAAGATATCTGCCATGTTTTACTAGTACTGCTAATAATTCGAGTGACTGTTTTGAAAGAGATGACTCTCGTCTTTTAATAGATAAATAATTATGGATGATGCTACTCATCCACTTGGGCAGGACTGTGGAGAGTCTGTCTCGCTTCATGCAGGTCGGCGTTCAATCCCCGACCATCCAAGAGGTTGGGCACCATTCCTTTATCGCCCCCCCCGTTCCATCCCATATCCTTATCCAGACCCCTTCCAAGTGCTATATAGTCGAAATGTATTGACGCTTTCCCTTGATAGTTCCCTTCCCTTCCCAATTTAGAAACAGATGACGCCTATTATCTACGAGTTACTATAACCATTAAAAATGGTAGACACTTTTTTCTAAATCTACTGAAAAACAGTCAGCAAAATTTCCGCGTTTTTCACTGCTCTAAGCAAGATAATTAGACCAGACGAGTGAGAGAGATTGTACTCCTCCTCCAGGCAGTTTGGGCTTGGAGCCAGCAATTCCTTTGAAGACAAGGGCGGATAGATCACAAATTCCTTTATTTAATCTTTAATTCGTTCTGTACCTCACTGAAGAATGCAGAACGCATGCAATAAAGAACTTCAACAGTAACAAAATAGAACTAAAACCATGTCTCTTTCTCCTAACTAAACTGAGAGCAAATATCGTTATTTACAATATTACAAACAAACATCATTAACACCTGCAATAAACCCGAGTACAAACACCATCACTAACAACCGCCATAAAAATAAATATCCCACCAAACAAACCAAAACAAAAAACTACTTTACTGCAATGTTCAACAATTGTTTTTCCCTTTGGCCTCCAACGTTGTTTTGGGTTGTTGCAAATGTGTCAACATCTGCAACATTCTGCCACACAACACACTTGCCAACAGTTTCGCAACACTTCAATAACGCTCCAGAGTGTGTTTGCAAGAATGTGTGTGTGATTTATGCACAGGTTAATTAGGGCAAACAACCTCCCCAGTTGTTAGTAGGACAGAGGCCAGGAGACAGTGCTGGAGGCCAGGAGGCAGTGCAGGAGGTGAGGAGACAGTGCTGGAGGCCAGAAGGCAGTGCTGGAGGCGAGGAGACAGTGCAGGAGGGGAGGAGGCAGTGCTGGAGGCCGGGAGACAATGCAGGAGGCGAGGAGGTAGTGCTGGAGGCCAGGAGACAGTGCAGGAGGCGAGGAGACAGTGCTGGAGGCGAGGAGACAGTGCTGGAGGCGAGGAGACAGTGCTGGAGGCCAGGAGGCAGTGCTGGAGGCCGGGAGACAATGCAGGAGGCGAGGAGGTAGTGCTGGAGGCCAGGAGACAGTGCAGGAGGCGA
Organism: Procambarus clarkii; assembly: GCF_040958095.1. Classification (NCBI taxonomy): domain Eukaryota; kingdom Metazoa; phylum Arthropoda; class Malacostraca; order Decapoda; family Cambaridae; genus Procambarus; species Procambarus clarkii. The sequence goes on from NC_091157.1 coordinate 18,232,981, forward strand.
GGAGACAGTGCTGGAGGCCAGAAGGCAGTGCTGGAGGCGAGGAGACAGTGCCGGAGGCCAGGAGACAGTGCTGGAGACAGACCAGGAGACAGTGCTGGAGGCCAGGAGGCAGTGCTGGAGGCCGGGAGACAGTGCAGGAGGCGAGGAGACAGTGCCGGAGGCCAGGAAACAGTGCAGGAGGTGAGGAGACAGTGCCGGAGGCCAGGAGACAGTGCTGGAGACAGTGCTGGAGGCTAGGAGACAGTGCTGGAGACCAGGTAAAAGTGCTGGAGGCCAGCAGATTGTGCTGGAGGCCTGAAGACAGTGCTGGAGGCCAGGAGGCAGTGCTGGAGGCCAGGAAACAGTGCTAGAGGCCACCTGATTATGCTGGAGGCCTGAAGACAGTTCTGGAGGCCAGGAGACAGTGACGGAGGCCAGGAAACAGTGCTAGAGGCCAGCAGATTGTGCTGGAGGCCAAAAGACAGTGCTGGAAACCAGGTGACAGTGCTGGAGGTCGGAATACAGACCTGGAGGCCAGGAGACAATGCTAGAAGCCAGGAAACAATGCTGGAGGTCGAGAGGCAGTGCTGTAGGGCAGGAGACAATGCTGTATGCCGGGAGATAGTGTTGGAGGCCGGGAGACAGTGCTGAAGGCCAGGAGACAGTGCTGGATTCCGTGAAACAGTGCTGGAGGCCGGGAGACAGTGCTGGAGGGCCAGGAGACAGGGCTGGAGGCCAGGAGACAGTGCTGGAGGGCAGGAGACAATGCTGTATGCCGGGACATAGTACTGGAGGCCGCGAGACAGTGCTGGAGGCCAGGAGACAGTGCTGGATTCCGTGAAACAGTGCTGGAGGCCGGGAGACAGTACTGGAGGCCGGGAGACAGTGCTGGAGGCCAGGAGACAGTGCTGGAGGCCAGGAGACAGTGATGGAGGCCAGGAGACAGTGCTGAATGCCAGGAGACAGTGCTGGAGGCCAGTAGACAGTGTTGAAGGACAGGAGACAGTGCTGGAGGCCAGTAGACAGTGCTGAAGGACAGGAGACAGTGCTGAAGGCCAGAAGACAGTGCTGGAGGCCAGTAGACAGTGCTGAAGGACAGGAGACAGTGCTGGAGGCCAGGAGACAGTGATGGAGGCCAGGAGACAGTGCTGAAGGCCAGGAGACAGTGCTGAAGGCCAGGAGACAGTGCTGGATTCCGTGAAACAGTGCTGGAGGCCGGGAGACAGTACTGGAGGCCGGGAGACAGTGCTGGAGGCCAGGAGACAGTGCTGGAGGCCAGGAGACAGTGATGGAGGCCAGGAGACAGTGCTGAATGCCAGGAGACAGTGCTGGAGGCCAGTAGACAGTGTTGAAGGACAGGAGACAGTGCTGGAGGCCAGTAGACAGTGCTGAAGGACAGGAGACAGTGCTGAAGGCCAGAAGACAGTGCTGGAGGCCAGTAGACAGTGCTGAAGGACAGGAGACAGTGCTGGAGGCCAGGAGACAGTGATGGAGGCCAGGAGACAGTGCTGAAGGCCAGGAGACAGTGCTGAAGGCCAGGAGACAGTGCTGGATTCCGTGAAACAGTGCTGGAGGCCGGGAGACAGTCCTGGAGGCCGGGAGACAATATTGAACGCCAGGAGACATTACTGGAGGCCAGGAGACAATGTGAGAAGAGAAGCAGCATGTCTAAGGCAGCCAGTGTACTGTGCGTGAAATATGTACAACATTAGATAATGTACAATGGGACACAGCACCACCGGTCCACTTCCTTGCCACACTCCACCACAGTCACGGCAACTCACTGTTCCCCCCTCCCCTCACCCTCCACCACACACGACAGGGTTTTGCGGATGAGTAGCTGACGTCCGTGATTCACAATCCAGGGTCCCTGAGCTCTGTTTCCGGCCGGGACAAATATTTAGGTCGAATTCTTCACCTTGATAACTGTTCACAAAGGAGTAATTAGGTATCCAAGGAGGTAGAGAGCTGTGGCGGGCTATACCGCCTGGGAATGTGTATGTCTGTACTCACCTATTTGTACTCACCTAATTGTGCTTGCGGGGGTTGAGCTCTGGCTCTTTGGTCCCGCCTCTCAACCGTCAATCAACTGGTGTACAGATTCCTGAGCCTACTGGGCTCTATCATATCTACATTTGAAACTGTGTATAGAGTCAGCCTCCACCACATCACTTCCTAATGCATTCCATTTACTAACTACTCTGACACTGAAAAAGTTCTTTCTAACGTCTCTGTGGCTCATTTGGGTACTCAGTTTCCACCTGTGTCCCCTTGTTTGCGTCCCACCAGTGTTGAATAGTTCATCCTTGTTTACCCGGTCGATTCCACTGAGGATTTTGTAGATTGTGATCATGTCCCCCCGTACTCTTCTGTCTTCCAGTGTCGTAAGGTGCATTTCCCGCAGCCTTTCCTCATAACTTTATGAGGAATTATTATCATTCCTCATTAGTTTTGGGACTAGTCTAGTAGCATACCTTTGGACGTTTTCCAGCTTCGTCTTGTGCTTGAGAAGGTACGGGCTCCATGCTGGGGCCGCATACTCCAGGATTGGTCTTACATATGTGGTGTACAAGATTCTGAATGATTCCTTACACAGGTTCCTGAACACCGTTCTGATGTTAGCCAGCCTCGCATATGCCGCAGACGTTATTCTCTTTATGTGGGCTTCTGGAGACAGGTTTGGTGTGATATCAACTCCTAGATCTTTCTCTCTGTCTGTTTCATTAAGTACTTCATCTCCTATTCTGTATCCTGTGCCTAGCCTCCTGTTTCCACTGCCTAGTTTCATTACTTTGCATTTACTCGGGTTTAATTTCAACAGCCATTTGTTGGACCATTCACTCAGTCTATCCAGGTCATCTTGTAGCCTCCTACTATCATCCTCTGTTTCAATCCTCCTCATAATTTTTGTATCGTCGGCAAACATTGAGAGGAACGAATCTATACCCTCTGGGAGATCATTTACATATACCAGAAACAGGATAGGTCCAAGGACTGACCCCTGCGGGACTCCACTTGTGACGTCTCGCCAATCTGAGACCTCACCCCTCACACAGACTCGTTGTCTCCTGTTGCATAGGTACTCCTCTATCCACCGGAGTACCTTCCCTTTCACTCCAGCCTGCGTCTCCAACTTTCGCACTAGCCTCTTGTGTGGCACTGTATCAAAGGCTTTCTGACATTCCAAAAATGTGCAGTCTGCCTACCCTTCTCTTTCTTGCCTTATTTTTGTTGCCTGGTCGTAGAATTCAAGTAACCCTGTGAGGCAGGACCTGCCATCCCTGAACCCATGTTGATGCTGTGTTACAAAGTTCCTTCGCTCCAGATGCTCCACTAGTTTTTTTCGCACAATCTTCTCCATCAGCTTGCATGGTATGCTGGTTAGGGACTCGTCCTTGACGTCCTTCTCCTCCTATGGGGCTGCTCTTCCACACAGCTCAGTATTTCTTTAATAGTCTTGGAGTTCCATCCGCTGACTCCTCCTCTACTGGCTCGAAGTTCTCAGCAACTCCTTCCACCAGACAAACCTGCAACCCACTGACATGCCAATAAAAAATTTTCCCTATAAACAAATAACTAAAATAAACTGCACAGTAAATGTCTTCATCCGACATCTCTCTTCTTCCAACATGCTGTGAGGGGACTCCCCTACGTTTGGGATGGTCCATCCTCCGCCCGGCAGGGCTCCTCGCTCTTGAGACAGCCAGCAGCTGGCCCTGTCAGTTGTCCTCAGGAGCTTGGCGAGGAAGGACGCACCGCTCGTCCCTCCAGCTGGCTCCCTCGTGTTAATTACCTTATTTAGGCTTTCTGTCTTAATAAAATATGCCTAATATATGAATAGATACTTACTGCAGTCGCTGGGAACACGTCCTCTACAGGCAATCACTGTCAACTGATTTAAAATGAGCTTACAAGGGAATTTGACTCGGTCACTGGCTGGGCGGCGGCGACTCTCAGGGCGCCTCAGGCTACCCACAAAACTGCTTTAAAGACTGCTCCACACTCACTCTGCAGTCCATGAATTGAACTGACACGTCCACAGACTTATTCCACAAACGAGACGTCTGTCCACTTCCTTCTTCTTGAAGGAATATCACTCAAAGGTTCCCATTCAGCAAGGGCTCAACGGAGAGCGACCTCTCCTCACGATTTCTTCAGCTCAAGTGAGGTCAAGACCTTCTGAAAGCGACACTCACGCCTCCAGCAAACACTCTACATCTCATGTCAAGTCATTTATTTATATTCTTATTTGCTGCCCAGACTCTTAATTAAATTTGACAAATAGTTTGGGTGTTTACTCTATATATATTTCCAATCTATATTTCTTTGACCTCTCAGTTAGGTCAGGTCTGACAAAATAACTCTCAGGGGGTAAACTCATTTGTCAGCAGCTTAAGATCATAACAATAGTTAGGCATAGAAATGGCTTGATTGTGTGTATCTTGGTTCTATTGGCAATATTTGCATTTGCAATACGTGGGTGAAGCATTTAGAACTGGGCGATACGAGCACTAGAGACTAAAACATCGTTCGATAAAAGTTCGAACTTTTCATCAACAAAAGAAACAGCCCATACTACAGTGTACATAGCTCATAATACATTGTATACAGCCCAAAATACAAAGTACACAGCCCATAATGCAATAAACACAGTCCATAATACAATGTACACAGCCCATAATGCAATAAACACAGCCCATAATACAATGTACACAGCCCATAATACAATGTACACAGCCCATAATAAAATGTACATAGCCCATAATACAATGTACACAGCCCATAATACAATGTACACAGCCCATAATGCAATGTACACAGCCCATAATGCAATGTACACAGCCCATAATGCAATGTACACAGCCCATAATACAATGTACACAGCCCATAATACAATGTACACAGCCCATAATAAAATGTACACAGCCCAAAATACAATGTACACAGGACATAATACAATGTACACAACCCATAGTACAGTGAACACAGCCCATAATACAATGTACACAGCTCATAATACAATGTATACAGCCCACAATACAATGTACACACCCCGTAATACAATGTACACAGCTCAAAATAAAATGTATACAACCCACAATGCAATGTATACAGCCCATAATACAATGTATAGAGCTCATAATACAATACATTCAGACAATAATACAATGTGAGGCATTATGATATCTTCCTTTAGTAAAACATGGCTTTCATATTAAGAAAGACCATGTTCTAACGTAACCCAATCCATCTTTACCCCTCCCCCCATCCTAGAGCTGGGTGTGTGGGAGCGAACTTGGGAAACTCGGATGTGGGAGATAGAGACAATGGAAGGAAACAAGGAAAAGAAGAGCTGGTAACCTTTGGGTAACTCCCTTTTATGTGACCCAGACACATCTGTGACGCTGTCAGTGAACCTGCCAATCCGTGATTGCAGCCCACAATAGTCGGCTAACTCCTGAGTACCTATAATCACTATAATGTGAAAAGAATCGTTGCCCAAACGGCTCTACCCTGCCGCTTAAACCGAATCCGGAACTTCAGCATTGATCTGGTCAGAAACGCTCCATACATTTTAAGTCGAGTAAAAACAAAATCTCAATTATTCTGGTTAACCTTAAATGTGACATTTCAATTCATCGACAATTATCGACGAAGCCAGAAATAATATCATTAAACGCGTTGTTTTGAAAGAGAAACTGTAAATACTTAACGAGGGAATCATCTCGTTATTTAGGAAATTGTAATTATGTTGCGAGAGAGATATTAATATCAATATTAACGTTGTCCAATCTCCAAGTCCAAAGTTTCTCATTTAAAATTTGCATTAACATTGATCTGTTGTGTTTATTAGGGTAATAAATGGTGTTCTTTCTTGATAAGGTGATATTGGTGTTCCTTAGTTGATGAGAGTGATAATCCTTCCATTATTAGAGTTGTAATTGGTGTTGATGATTGATATCGTTGCTATTGGGATAATTGCACATGGCGGGAGGGGGAGTATAATGACCATTTGTAATAATTATGGTAATTAATGGATGTGATATTAGTATTAATTAAGTGAATTTAGTATTAAGTCATTTACTTAAATATTTCTCGACACCCCATAATATTCCTCGACACCCCATAATATTCCTCGACACCCCATGATATTCCTCGACACCCCATAATATTCCTCGACACCCCATAATATTCCTCGACACCCCATGATATTCCTCGACACCCCATAATATTCCTCGACACCCCATAATATTCCTCGACACCCCATAATATTCCTCGACACCCCATAATATTCCTCGACACCCCATAATATTCCTCGACACCCCATAATATTCCTCGACACCCCATGATATTCCTCGACACCCCATAATATTCCTCGACACCCCATAATAATCCTCGACACCCCATAATATTCCTCGACACCCCATAATATTCCTCGACACCCCATAATATTCCTCGACACCCCATGATATTCCTCGACACCCCATAATATTCCTCGACACCCCATAATAATCCTCGACACCCCATAATATTCCTCGACACCCCATAATAATCCTCGACACCCCATAATATTCCTCGACACCCCATAATAATCCTCGACACCCCATAATATTCCTCGACACCCCATAATAATCCTCGACACCCCATAATATTCCTCGACACCCCATAATATTCCTCGACACCCCATGATATTCCTCGACACCCCATAATATTCCTCGACACCCCATAATAATCCTCGACACCCCATAATATTCCTCGACACCCCATGATATTCCTCGACACCCCATAATATTCCTCGACACCCCATAATATTCCTCGACACCCCATGATATTCCTCGACACCCCATAGCTATAGCTGGGTGTCCAGCATAAAGAGAGCCTCAGTTGTGCAGACCTGATAACAGCCACAAACGCCCAGACGACCTCACCCCTGCAGCCATGGAGGGAAGGTAGACAGGTCGTGGAGGACTACACGTGTGTGTCTACATTGGCTGATACCTATCTACCTCACAGTACAGCTAAGGGCGGCAGGGCGGCCACCAGTATATAGTATATAATAAGGATGTCATACGAATGTCAGTGCGTCATACGAACGTCAGTGCGTCATACGAATGCCAGTGAGTAATTCGAATGCCAGTGTGTCATACAAATGCCAGTGTGTCATACAAATGCCAGTGTGTCATACAAATGCCAGTGTGTCATACAAATGCAAGTGTGTCATACAAATGCCAGTGTGTCATACAAATGCCAGTGTGTCATACAAATGCCAGTGTGTCATACAAATGCCAGTGGGTCATACAAATGCCAGTGGGTCATACAAGTGCCAGTGTGTCATACAAATGCCAGTGGGTCATACAAGTGCCAGTGTGTCATACAAATACCAGTGGGTCATACAAATGCCAGTGGGTCATACAAGTGCCAGTGTGTCATACAAATGCCAGTGGGTCATACAAATGCCAGTGTGTCATACAAATGCCAGTGTGTCATACAAATGCAAGTGTGTCATACAAATGCCAGTGTGTCATACAAATGCAAGTGTGTCATACAAATGCAAGTGTGTCATACAAATGCCAGTGTGTCATACAAATGCCAGTGTGTCATACAAATGCCAGTGTGTCATACAAATGCCAGTGGGTCATACAAATGCCAGTGTGTCATACAAATGCCAGTGGGTCATACAAATGCCAGTGGGTCATACAAGTGCCAGTGTGTCATACAAATGCCAGTGGGTCATACAAATGCCAGTGGGTCATACAAATGCCAGTGGGTCATACAAATACCAGTGGGTCATACAAATGCCAGTGTGTCATACAAATGCCAGTGTGTCATACAAATGCCAGTGTGTCATACAAATGCCAGTGTATCATACGAATGAAAACCTGTTATTCTTTAAGTAAAGTGAATGTCAATGAACATCATAAGTAAAACAACATCATTCTGTCTTTTCCTAATTAAATTGTTGTGTTCAGTTGTGACTCATTTTTCTGTTGTTGAAGAATTAGTAATGTTCACGTCTCTGTTCTCCATAGGTACTTGAAGCTGTTATTCTTAACGAACATCGAGGCGCACTCTAAGGTTAGTTCTATGGTAAGTGGGAATGTTTAGTTTCCGATGGAGCAACGGCGATGTTTATAATGGCTGGTATATTGACCTCAATGTACATAGTGACAGGTATAGTGACCTCAATGTACATAGTGGCAGGTATAGTGACCTCAATGTACATAGTGGCAGGTATATTGACCTCAATGTACATAGTGGGGGTGTACATAGTACACACTTGTGTGAAACCCTGATTCAGCTTTAGTGAAAGCTTCAGGAACCCTCGTGGATTCAGTAGAATCCCAGGATGCAGTCCTTATGACCATGTCGTGGCCAAGTGGTCTAAGTCGTGTGCCTGTAGGAACCTAGAGCATTGGTTCGAACCCTCATCACGGCTCCTGCGGGTTTTCTCACTGATACATAGTGTTAGTATGATTTCTCTGTGTATCAATAATATTGAGAATAATATTGGAGCCACTAGACTCTCCTACTGAATTCAGTAGAGTTTCAGGTTGTATGGCTTTTGTCCTCTCAAAGCCGAGTGGGTTATGGCAGGTGTCTAAAATGCCGGTTCCAGTCATCTCATTGACCAAAACAATTTTCATATCAATAACATTGACATGACAACAGTATTTCACATCCATTTAGCCCGGTCACTACAGCTACAGCCTCGCTTACAATATCGGGGTTCGATTCTCGATGGTCCAGGGGGAGGGTAACAAACCCTTCACTCCTCCCTCATAACTCCAGAGCTTAATCTGTCCTCATATACCAGCTCTTAGTTTGTCCTATATCCCTTCCAAGTGATATATATATATATATATATATATATATATATATATATATATATATATATATATATATATATATATATATATATATGTATATATATATATATATATATATATATATATATATATATATATATGTATATATATATATATATATATATATACATATATATATATATGACTGAAAACTCACACCCCAGAAGTGACTCGAACCCATACTGCCAGGAGCAACGCAACTGGTAACTACAGGACGCCTTAATCCGCTTGACCATCACGATCGGACAAAAGGAAGTGATAGCCGAAGCTATTTGAACCACTTCCCCGCCGGCACTCGGATGGTAATCTTGGGCATAGCATTTTATCAAATCACCTCATTCTTTGGGGCACACGTGAGGAACACAAATGCGAACAAGCCTGAATGGTCCCCAGGACTGTATTCCTTGTTTGTTAGTATTCTTCTCTCTTCTTCTGGGTCCTTTTATGACTTTTTTACTCTCTTTCCAATTCTGTTTTCTTTTTCCTGTTACTTCCATCTTCGTTAACTCCTCTTTGCGTTCCTCTGCAATTCCCATTCGCAGCCATTTGCGTATTTCTCCCTCAGTGCCTCGTTCACGTCTGGGTTTAATTGCGAGTTCGTTATATATAATTTTTCGTTCCACATTATCATGTAATTGTGGAGTACAGCTTTATTGTATCATCCACACTGTATCGTAACTTGTCCTTATCTGTTGTCTCTTCTCTCCTCTGTTGTGTGTCTTCTATTTCTCTTTGTGTCTCTACATTTCTTTCTTACTGTCTCTGTCTTTAGTTTTTAGATATATCTCTAAGTCATTCGCTATGTCTCTCTCTACAGTCTTTCTTCTTCATTCCATTTTCCTCTCTTCTGTCAACCCCCTTTATTCCACTTCCTTAGTCCCCTTTATTGTCTGTCGCTATCCACCACCTCTCTTGCTATCCACCGCCTCTCTCGATATCCTCCACCATCTCTAGCTATCCTCTCTCTATTTTCCCGATATCCTTCCCCTCTGTTCTCACTATCCTCTTCCTCTGTTCTCGCTATCCTCTCGTCCCCCCTTCTTTCACTGTCCTCACTCTCTGCTCTCGATATACCTCCTCTTGTTATCCTACTTACCTCCTGTCTCGCTATCCTCTCTCCCGTCTCTCTCACTATCGCTATCAACCTCCCGCCTTATCCACCCACTCTCCCTAGTTTTCTCCCTTCCAATATCCTCCCCTTCAACGCCTTTACCCTTCATGATTTTGTGTTCAGTCTACCCCCTTCCCCCCTCCTCCCTCGGACGTACACACTCCAATATATGACCAAGTGTGCCACAGTCTACAAGTTGACCAACGGAGGGATTAAAAAGCTCAGCAGCCTCCCATCTCCACCATCCATCTTGGCCCGGCCCGACTTATGAGGCGAGGCGGAAATATATTTGGAAAGTGAAAGTAGCAAAAGAGGAGGAGAGAGGAGGAGGGAGGAAGAGGAGGCAGGAGGAGGGAAAAGGAGGAAGAAGAGGGAAGAGGAGGAAGAGGTGGAGGAGGTGGAGAAAGATAAGGTACAGGAGAGTTAGCAAAGAGGTGATGGGACAAGAAGGTAAGGGGGTGAATGAGGAGAAAGAAGAAACACAAGAGTGGAAGCAGGAGAGAGAGAGGTACAGTAGAAGGAGGAAGAGGAGCATACAGACGAAGAAGGGAACATGAGAAGCGGTGGGAGAGGAGGGGACCAAGAGCTAGAGACGGCACAAGTTGTAAAAATACCCCCCGTTCTCTCTCACAGCTATTCCACGATACTGCTACTTGCTTTTTTAACTGAGTGGGAGGGAGGGAGAGAGAGGGAGGGATGGAGGGAGGAAGGGGGGGGGGGGGGACGTGACGAGGGATGACGGGATGGTGAGGGAAGGGGAATGGGAGCTAAAGAGGGGTGAGAGGAAGTCGTCAGGGTCCCGGGCAATACACGTCCAGCTCACGATTGATCAGCTGGACTTGGTAGGGACTGACGACCAACCGACCATCACTGCCGGACACAAACGGCAACTTTGCCGCAAATGTTGACAAACTTAATATCATTTTACTCCCTTAAAATTCTCTTAATAATACAGGGCCGGTATCCCGATAGATCACTGAACAAGCCAAGGACACGTATACTCATGTATCACAAGGTGGAGTCGAGTCTATTGGCGGGAAGCTGAGGTATTGCCCAAGGCATCAGTAGGTCTTGGGTCTGCCTTGACTCACTGTCTTATGACACTTGTCATATGCACTACTACTGTGGATAGGTGTCAGTTAATGAAGAAAATATATTTGTCATCACATCTGTCTATCCCGCCAAAATGTTAAGGTCGTTCATCCCGCCAAAATACCAGACACATGATTCGATAAATCATAACTGTCCATTTTAAACGGAATCGACCAATCCATTAAAAAGGCCACACATTTATAGGAACTTCAAACACCACAATATTAACGTTTTTCTATACTACGGCGACAATATGCTAGCTTGGTTGCTGGAATTCAGACGTTTCTGGCTTGGAGAAAACACTTGCAGTTTTCACGTAGAGTCAAATGAGATACTTACAAGACAGATTTATGATAACAGAATACAATTATATGATAGCAGAATGCAATAAATCTAATGCAATTAAGGCTTCACCGATAGCAATTGAGCAAGACGGGATCATCAGAGCGAAAAACTGACATGGAGAACGAAACTGCTAAAGAGACAGCAATGAAAAATTACCATATGATTCATATCTAATTCATCATGTCTGGGGAACAGGCAGTCTTGTTATAACCCTAATGGTATTAGTCACTCTAATGGGCGCTTCCCCAAGGGGTTTTCCAAGGGTTTACGATACACTTTAATGTGGAAACAAAGTTATATAGAAACATGTGGAAAAGTGAGAGGCTTACGCGTGGAAAAGTGAGAGGCTAACATGTGGAAAAGTGACAGGCTTACATGTGGAAAAGTGAAAGGCTTACATGTGGAAAAGTGAAAGGCTTACATGTGGAGAAGTGAGAGGCTTACATGTGGAAAAATGACAGGCTGGCATGTGGAAACGTGAAAGGATTACATGTGGAAAAGTGAGAGGCTTACAAGGGGAAAAGTGACAGGCTTACATGTGGAAAAGTGACAGACTTACACGTAGAAAAATGACACGCTTAACATGTGGAAAAGTGACAGGCTACTTGGTGGCACCCTGCTACAGCAACGAGGTGGAGAAAAGATCAAGTGACAGGTGAACTACAGTTTGTTCACCAAACACCCCATTGTCGGGGACAGGAAGCCTGTTACGCTTCTTCTTTACCCTCCCTCAACCTCCCCCCCCCTCCACAAAGATGCAATCCACAACAGTGGTCGTAACTGCCGGTTTGTGAACAAGGGATCTAGGAAACGTGCCTAATAGTCTCTGGCCATCCCAAAAGAGGGGATGGCCTATGCAAGGCAATGCATGTCCCTACACTAAATTTAACACGTAAAACAAATGTTTATCATTCTGCCTTGACCACCAGTCTTGCTGCCAGTTGGTTGTCAGCTGTATACCTATTTAGGTACGTTTTTCGTAAGGAGGAATTTTTACTAATAGGTCTAACAGCCTGGTTGACCAGACCACCACCAACCAGGAGGCCTGGTCACAGACCGGGTCGCGAGGACACTGATTCCAGGAACCAACAACAGAATGGAACAACGGGTAGGTATATATATATATATATTAGTATATTTTGGTCGCAGTCTTTCCTGTAGACATATATTATTAAATATGACCGAAAAAGTAAGATTAATAATTCTAACACGAATTTTCTCAATCTTTCGTACATTACGCTTCACTGTTGGAGGTAAATCAAAAATCAATTCTCCAAAATTCATTTTTATTTCTAGTCTGACGCGACACGGGCGCGTTTCGTAAAACTTATTACATTTTCAAAGACTTTAGTTCACAAATACACAACTGAATAGAACTTACGTATCTCCGATTTTATATCTACATTTGAGTGAGGTGGAAGGGGTGATGTGGCATTGACACAAGACAGAACAAAATGTGGTATTAATAGGGTATTAATTTCATCAACACAAGACAGAACAAGAGTATTAATAGGGTATTAATTTCATCAACACAAGACAGAACACGAAACAATGGATATTGAATAGAAGTGTTTGTAGAAAGCCTATTGGTCCATATTTCTTGATGCTTCTATATTGGAGCGGAGTCTTGAGGTGGGTAGAATATAGTTGTGCAATAATTGGCTGTTGATTGCTGGTGTTGACTTCTTGATGTGTAGTGCCTCGCAAACGTCAAGCCGCCTGCTATCGCTGTATCTATCGATGATTTCTGTGTTGTTGACTAGGATTTCTCTGGCGATGGTTTGGTTGTGGGAAGAGATTATATGTTCCTTAATGGAGCCCTGTTGCTTATGCATCGTTAAACGCCTAGAAAGAGATGTTGTTGTCTTGCCTATATACTGGGTTTTTTGGAGCTTACAGTCCCCAAGTGGGCATTTGAAGGCATAGACGACGTTAGTCTCTTTTAAAGCGTTCTGTTTTGTGTCTGGAAGACACAAAACAGAACGCTCACCTCCACCTCGTGTGACGCACGAGGTGGAGGTGAGGGACGCCAGGCCCGTCAAACAGAGCGCGTACAGGGTGAGTCCAGAGAAGCGAGAGCTGATGAGAAAGGAGGTGGAGTACCTCCTTGAGAACGACCTTGCGGAGCCCAGTAAAAGTGAGTGGAGTTCCCCATGCCTGTTGGTGAGGAAAAGCGACAGAACATACCGCTTTTGTACCGATTACAGGAGGGTGAACTCCATCACAGTGGCAGATTCTCACCCCATGCCAAGAGTGAGTGATTGCATTGACCAGGTGGGCAGTGCATGGTATGTATCCAAGGTCGATCTTCTCAAGGGGTACTACCAGATCTCCCTGACTCCTGAGGCCAGGAAGATATCAGCTTTCGCGACTCCTGACGGGCTGTACCAGTACAAGGTGTTGCCTTTCGGTATGAAAAACAGCGGCAGCTGCTTCCAGCGAATGATGAACGAGCTGTTAAGGGGTGCCGCAGGATGCACGGTTTACATCGATGACATCGTCGTGTACGCCGACGATTGGGATACGCATCTGGAGAGACTTGGAGAACTATTCAGAAGGTTAGAGGAGGCTAACCTGACTGTAAATTTGGCCAAGAGTGAGTTCGGGAAAGCTCACTTAGAGTACCTCGGTTTTGTCATCGGCCAAGGTGAAGTCACTCCAGTTGATAACAAAGTAGCAGCCATAAAGGAATACCCCGTGCCCAAGACGCGCAAGGAGTTGCTCAGGTACCTCGGAATGATAGGGTACTATCGTGGGTTCTGCCGGAATTTCTCCATGGTAGCGCATCCCCTAACCGAGCTACTCTCCAAGAATGTAAGATGGAGATGGGGAGAGGCCTGCCAAGAGTCTTTTGAAAAGACCAAGAGATTGTTGACGGAGGCCCCAGTATTGATATCTCCAGATTTTTCAGCCGGTTTTATCCTGTACGTGGACGCCAGCGACGTTGGAATAGAGGCCATGCTGGCTCAAGAACGGAGTGAAGTTTATAGGCCTGTAGCCTTCTACTCGAAGAAGTTCGTAAAATACCAGCGGGCCTACAGCACCGTTGAGAAGGAGGCATTGGCGCTAGTTATGGCCCTGAAGCACTTTGATGTGTACGTGGGAGGAGGGGCGAGACCTGTCCTAGTATTCACCGATCACAACCCTCTCACATTTTTATACAAGATGAAGAATTCCAACCAACGTCTAACTAGGTGGGCGTTGTTACTGCAAGAATACCGGCTGGAAATCAAACACATCAAGGGGAAGGACAACGTAGTAGCGGATGCCCTATCCCGCATACACTAACCAGACATGACTCTTATTTTAAGGGGAGGGGTATGTGACGGAGTTCCCCCCCTTATAATTCTCCCACGCCTGCAGTAAGAGTCATGTCTACTTTTCCCAAGCGTTCTCTACGTTGCAGGCTACAATTTGATATATGGGAGAGAGTGAAGTGTTCTCGGAGAGCCGAGAAATTTGTGAAATAGTAATATTTTGGCCTGTGGTTTAGGCCCTTTAGGGAGCCAAGATGGCGCTTGCCTCCCTGATCTCCCGCCAAAACCGTGTGACGTAAGTGGCACCGGATTGGTCACCGACAGCAATGTGGCACCGGGAGCCAATGAAAACTTCCCATAGCGAAAGTGACGTCACGGAGAAAGGGGGTCCAGGCCGCGCGCCACTCTGGTGCCATCAGTCAGACACGACACGTCATAGAGGTCGGACGTGCGACGGTTGGTCCTGTCAGTTGGACAGTTGTCTCCCGCTCCCGTGGATTTACGCGTCACCTGAAGTCCGCCAGTACTCTGAGAAGTCTTCCCTAGTTCATGTGTTGAACCAGAAGAGGGAATTGACGGTTATTTGAGCAACAAGTGCTCCAGTCAGGTGCTGTGCAAGTAGCAGTGAAGCCGTACAGTGACGTATGTGGCAGTTCACCAGTTCGTGACAGCGTAGTGGCTGACAGAGCCACTGGGTAGCTGAGGAAGAGAGGACCATTTGGGGAAACCGGACGACTGTAGCTGAGACGTAGGCGACAGCCGTTGCTGGGAGAAGACGACGGCCAGGAGACCGACTCCAACCTTCAAGAAGTTAAGAAGGAGGACGGACCTGCAGTGAGGAGGCACGGAGACGACGCGCTAAACGGTGGGACGACGAGAGGCTCTGGTAGGACACGACGACGTGTAGTGTGGGGGCGTTCCCGACACGAGGACCAGGAGCTACATCTCGACTCTCATCGGAGGACAGGGTGAAGTAGGTGTTTCTAGTTCCCTCCCCATTCCCCTTTAGTTAGCTATATTATCCGGCTATATTATCTAGCCTGAGGATTTTATATGTCGTGAGCAAGTCTCACCCAGGTCACGATAAAGCACCAGTGTGCTAGACAGTACTATCAAGAGTACTTGTAATATTCATGTTGATTATTGGTGTGTACAGGCACCAGGAACTAGTGATAAATTTACTGTGTTGTGTATATCTTTCTATAGATTTTGATATGAACATATAGTGGTAAATTATATATAATATTATGCCAGTATTTGAAAGTTAGGCTGTGTGCCCAGAAATCATTTATTTTCCATGTATTGATATTTGATGGATCTACATTATATATGCTATGTTTATGCAGTGATTAGTCGTTTGTGAGTACAGTGAATTATTGCGTTATCGCCCACGAGAGAAAGTACTGAGAACTCCAGTGTTAATATTTCATAATATATTGTTGGATGAATAACAGTGTAAAGCCATTACAGGGAGTCATTGTAGCATTGATTGTAGAAAAGACTGTTTGAGCCTGAGTACAGTGTAACCAAGTGATACGTGCTATAGTAGCCAATATCGTGTGTGCGGGTTCATAGTAATATTGGAGAACTTAAAGAAACAGCGCGCGTGAATCTGAAAAAAAGCAAAGAGCTTCCGCGCGGGGGCCAGGCGATCAGCTGTTCTTGACACTTATGAGGAAGGAAAGTGGTCCCGGGCGGATGGCACCCGTCTCACCAACACTGAGAGTCTGGCAAACATCAAGGACAAGCTGTCACATCTGGAAGGGCAACAGAGAGCGGACCTGACGGACCTACTGAGAGAGAATGCCTCCCTCTTCACCGACGTGCCCCGACGACACAGGAGTGTGACGCACGAGGTGGAGGTGAGGGACGCCAGGCCCGTCAAACAGAGCGCGTACAGGGTGAGCCCAGAGAAGCGAGAGCTGATGAGAAAGGAGGTGGAGTACCTCCTTGAGAACGACCTTGCGGAGCCCAGTAAAAGTGAGTGGAGTTCCCCATGCCTGTTGGTGAGGAAAAGCGACGGAACATACCGCTTTTGTACCGATTACAGGAGGGTGAACTCCATCACAGTGGCAGATTCTCACGAAAAACAGCGGCAGCTGCTTCCAGCGAATGATGAACGAGCTGTTAAGGGGTGCCGCAGGATGCACGGTTTACATCGATGACATCGTCGTGTACGCCGACGATTGGGATACGCATCTGGAGAGACTTGGAGAACTATTCAGAAGGTTAGAGGAGGCTAACCTGACTGTAAATTTGGCCAAGAGTGAGTTCGGGAAAGCTCACTTAGAGTACCTCGGTTTTGTCATCGGCCAAGGTGAAGTCACTCCAGTTGATAACAAAGTAGCAGCCATAAAGGAATACCCCGTGCCCAAGACGCGCAAGGAGTTGCTCAGGTACCTCGGAATGATAGGGTACTATCGTGGGTTCTGCCGGAATTTCTCCATGGTAGCGCATCCCCTAACCGAGCTACTCTCCAAGAATGTAAGATGGAGATGGGGAGAGGCCTGCCAAGAGTCTTTTGAAAAGACCAAGAGATTGTTGACGGAGGCCCCAGTATTGATATCTCCAGATTTTTCAGCCGGTTTTATCCTGTACGTGGACGCCAGCGACGTTGGAATAGAGGCCATGCTGGCTCAAGAACGGAGTGAAGTTCATAGGCCTGTAGCCTTCTACTCGAAGAAGTTCGTAAAATACCAGCGGGCCTACAGCACCGTTGAGAAGGAGGCATTGGCGCTAGTTATGGCCCTGAAGCACTTTGATGTGTACGTGGGAGGAGGGGCGAGACCTGTCCTAGTATTCACCGATCACAACCCTCTCACATTTTTATACAAGATGAAGAATTCCAACCAACGTCTAACTAGGTGGGCGTTGTTACTGCAAGAATACCGGCTGGAAATCAAACACATCAAGGGGAAGGACAACGTAGTAGCGGATGCCCTATCCCGCATACACTAACCAGACATGACTCTTATTTTAAGGGGAGGGGTATGTGACGGAGTTCCCCCCCTTATAATTCTCCCACGCCTGCAGTAAGAGTCATGTCTACTTTTCCCAAGCGTTCTCTACGTTGCAGGCTACAATTTGATATATGGGAGAGAGTGAAGTGTTCTCGGAGAGCCGAGAAATTTGTGAAATAGTAATATTTTGGCCTGTGGTTTAGGCCCTTTAGGGAGCCAAGATGGCGCTTGCCTCCCTGATCTCCCGCCAAAACCGTGTGACGTAAGTGGCACCGGATTGGTCACCGACAGCAATGTGGCACCGGGAGCCAATGAAAACTTCCCATAGCGAAAGTGACGTCACGGAGAAAGGGGGTCCAGGCCGCGCGCCACTCTGGTGCCATCAGTCAGACACGACACGTCATAGAGGTCGGACGTGCGACGGTTGGTCCTGTCAGTTGGACAGTTGTCTCCCGCTCCCGTGGATTTACGCGTCACCTGAAGTCCGCCAGTACTCTGAGAAGTCTTCCCTAGTTCATGTGTTGAACCAGAAGAGGGAATTGACGGTTATTTGAGCAACAAGTGCTCCAGTCAGGTGCTGTGCAAGTAGCAGTGAAGCCGTACAGTGACGTATGTGGCAGTTCACCAGTTCGTGACAGCGTAGTGGCTGACAGAGCCACTGGGTAGCTGAGGAAGAGAGGACCATTTGGGGAAACCGGACGATTGTAGCTGAGACGTAGGCGACAGCCGTTGCTGGGAGAAGACGACGGCCAGGAGACCGACTCCAACCTTCAAGAAGTTAAGAAGGAGGACGGACCTGCAGTGAGGAGGCACGGAGACGACGCGCTAAACGGTGGGACGACGAGAGGCTCTGGTAGGACACGACGACGTGTAGTGTGGGGGCGTTCCCGACACGAGGACCAGGAGCTACATCTCGACTCTCATCGGAGGACAGGGTGAAGTAGGTGTTTCTAGTTCCCTCCCCATTCCCCTTTAGTTAGCTATATTATCCGGCTATATTATCTAGCCTGAGGATTTTATATGTCGTGAGCAAGTCTCACCCAGGTCACGATAAAGCACCAGTGTGCTAGACAGTACTATCAAGAGTACTTGTAATATTCATGTTGATTATTGGTGTGTACAGGCACCAGGAACTAGTGATAAATTTACTGTGTTGTGTATATCTTTCTATAGATTTTGATATGAACATATAGTGGTAAATTATATATAATATTATGCCAGTATTTGAAAGTTAGGCTGTGTGCCCAGAAATCATTTATTTTCCATGTATTGATATTTGATGGATCTACATTATATATGCTATGTTTATGCAGTGATTAGTCGTTTGTGAGTACAGTGAATTATTGCGTTATCGCCCACGAGAGAAAGTACTGAGAACTCCAGTGTTAATATTTCATAATATATTGTTGGATGAATAACAGTGTAAAGCCATTACAGGGAGTCATTGTAGCATTGATTGTAGAAAAGACTGTTTGAGCCTGAGTACAGTGTAACCAAGTGATACGTGCTATAGTAGCCAATATCGTGTGTGCGGGTTCATAGTAATATTGGAGAACTTAAAGAAACAGCGCGCGTGAATCTGAAAAAAAGCAAAGAGCTTCCGCGCGGGGGCCAGGCGATCAGCTGTTCTTGACACTTATGAGGAAGGAAAGTGGTCCCGGGCGGATGGCACCCGTCTCACCAACACTGAGAGTCTGGCAAACATCAAGGACAAGCTGTCACATCTGGAAGGGCAACAGAGAGCGGACCTGACGGACCTACTGAGAGAGAATGCCTCCCTCTTCACCGACGTGCCCCGACGACACAGGAGTGTGACGCACGAGGTGGAGGTGAGGGACGCCAGGCCCGTCAAACAGAGCGCGTACAGGGTGAGCCCAGAGAAGCGAGAGCTGATGAGAAAGGAGGTGGAGTACCTCCTTGAGAACGACCTTGCGGAGCCCAGTAAAAGTGAGTGGAGTTCCCCATGCCTGTTGGTGAGGAAAAGCGACGGAACATACCGCTTTTGTACCGATTACAGGAGGGTGAACTCCATCACAGTGGCAGATTCTCACGAAAAACAGCGGCAGCTGCTTCCAGCGAATGATGAACGAGCTGTTAAGGGGTGCCGCAGGATGCACGGTTTACATCGATGACATCGTCGTGTACGCCGACGATTGGGATACGCATCTGGAGAGACTTGGAGAACTATTCAGAAGGTTAGAGGAGGCTAACCTGACTGTAAATTTGGCCAAGAGTGAGTTCGGGAAAGCTCACTTAGAGTACCTCGGTTTTGTCATCGGCCAAGGTGAAGTCACTCCAGTTGATAACAAAGTAGCAGCCATAAAGGAATACCCCGTGCCCAAGACGCGCAAGGAGTTGCTCAGGTACCTCGGAATGATAGGGTACTATCGTGGGTTCTGCCGGAATTTCTCCATGGTAGCGCATCCCCTAACCGAGCTACTCTCCAAGAATGTAAGATGGAGATGGGGAGAGGCCTGCCAAGAGTCTTTTGAAAAGACCAAGAGATTGTTGACGGAGGCCCCAGTATTGATATCTCCAGATTTTTCAGCCGGTTTTATCCTGTACGTGGACGCCAGCGACGTTGGAATAGAGGCCATGCTGGCTCAAGAACGGAGTGAAGTTCATAGGCCTGTAGCCTTCTACTCGAAGAAGTTCGTAAAATACCAGCGGGCCTACAGCACCGTTGAGAAGGAGGCATTGGCGCTAGTTATGGCCCTGAAGCACTTTGATGTGTACGTGGGAGGAGGGGCGAGACCTGTCCTAGTATTCACCGATCACAACCCTCTCACATTTTTATACAAGATGAAGAATTCCAACCAACGTCTAACTAGGTGGGCGTTGTTACTGCAAGAATACCGGCTGGAAATCAAACACATCAAGGGGAAGGACAACGTAGTAGCGGATGCCCTATCCCGCATACACTAACCAGACATGACTCTTATTTTAAGGGGAGGGGTATGTGACGGAGTTCCCCCCCTTATAATTCTCCCACGCCTGCAGTAAGAGTCATGTCTACTTTTCCCAAGCGTTCTCTACGTTGCAGGCTACAATTTGATATATGGGAGAGAGTGAAGTGTTCTCGGAGAGCCGAGAAATTTGTGAAATAGTAATATTTTGGCCTGTGGTTTAGGCCCTTTAGGGAGCCAAGATGGCGCTTGCCTCCCTGATCTCCCGCCAAAACCGTGTGACGTAAGTGGCACCGGATTGGTCACCGACAGCAATGTGGCACCGGGAGCCAATGAAAACTTCCCATAGCGAAAGTGACGTCACGGAGAAAGGGGGTCCAGGCCGCGCGCCACTCTGGTGCCATCAGTCAGACACGACACGTCATAGAGGTCGGACGTGCGACGGTTGGTCCTGTCAGTTGGACAGTTGTCTCCCGCTCCCGTGGATTTACGCGTCACCTGAAGTCCGCCAGTACTCTGAGAAGTCTTCCCTAGTTCATGTGTTGAACCAGAAGAGGGAATTGACGGTTATTTGAGCAACAAGTGCTCCAGTCAGGTGCTGTGCAAGTAGCAGTGAAGCCGTACAGTGACGTATGTGGCAGTTCACCAGTTCGTGACAGCGTAGTGGCTGACAGAGCCACTGGGTAGCTGAGGAAGAGAGGACCATTTGGGGAAACCGGACGATTGTAGCTGAGACGTAGGCGACAGCCGTTGCTGGGAGAAGACGACGGCCAGGAGACCGACTCCAACCTTCAAGAAGTTAAGAAGGAGGACGGACCTGCAGTGAGGAGGCACGGAGACGACGCGCTAAACGGTGGGACGACGAGAGGCTCTGGTAGGACACGACGACGTGTAGTGTGGGGGCGTTCCCGACACGAGGACCAGGAGCTACATCTCGACTCTCATCGGAGGACAGGGTGAAGTAGGTGTTTCTAGTTCCCTCCCCATTCCCCTTTAGTTAGCTATATTATCCGGCTATATTATCTAGCCTGAGGATTTTATATGTCGTGAGCAAGTCTCACCCAGGTCACGATAAAGCACCAGTGTGCTAGACAGTACTATCAAGAGTACTTGTAATATTCATGTTGATTATTGGTGTGTACAGGCACCAGGAACTAGTGATAAATTTACTGTGTTGTGTATATCTTTCTATAGATTTTGATATGAACATATAGTGGTAAATTATATATAATATTATGCCAGTATTTGAAAGTTAGGCTGTGTGCCCAGAAATCATTTATTTTCCATGTATTGATATTTGATGGATCTACATTATATATGCTATGTTTATGCAGTGATTAGTCGTTTGTGAGTACAGTGAATTATTGCGTTATCGCCCACGAGAGAAAGTACTGAGAACTCCAGTGTTAATATTTCATAATATATTGTTGGATGAATAACAGTGTAAAGCCATTACAGGGAGTCATTGTAGCATTGATTGTAGAAAAGACTGTTTGAGCCTGAGTACAGTGTAACCAAGTGATACGTGCTATAGTAGCCAATATCGTGTGTGCGGGTTCATAGTAATATTGGAGAACTTAAAGAAACAGCGCGCGTGAATCTGAAAAAAAGCAAAGAGCTTCCGCGCGGGGGCCAGGCGATCAGCTGTTCTTGACACTTATGAGGAAGGAAAGTGGTCCCGGGCGGATGGCACCCGTCTCACCAACACTGAGAGTCTGGCAAACATCAAGGACAAGCTGTCACATCTGGAAGGGCAACAGAGAGCGGACCTGACGGACCTACTGAGAGAGAATGCCTCCCTCTTCACCGACGTGCCCCGACGACACAGGAGTGTGACGCACGAGGTGGAGGTGAGGGACGCCAGGCCCGTCAAACAGAGCGCGTACAGGGTGAGCCCAGAGAAGCGAGAGCTGATGAGAAAGGAGGTGGAGTACCTCCTTGAGAACGACCTTGCGGAGCCCAGTAAAAGTGAGTGGAGTTCCCCATGCCTGTTGGTGAGGAAAAGCGACGGAACATACCGCTTTTGTACCGATTACAGGAGGGTGAACTCCATCACAGTGGCAGATTCTCACGAAAAACAGCGGCAGCTGCTTCCAGCGAATGATGAACGAGCTGTTAAGGGGTGCCGCAGGATGCACGGTTTACATCGATGACATCGTCGTGTACGCCGACGATTGGGATACGCATCTGGAGAGACTTGGAGAACTATTCAGAAGGTTAGAGGAGGCTAACCTGACTGTAAATTTGGCCAAGAGTGAGTTCGGGAAAGCTCACTTAGAGTACCTCGGTTTTGTCATCGGCCAAGGTGAAGTCACTCCAGTTGATAACAAAGTAGCAGCCATAAAGGAATACCCCGTGCCCAAGACGCGCAAGGAGTTGCTCAGGTACCTCGGAATGATAGGGTACTATCGTGGGTTCTGCCGGAATTTCTCCATGGTAGCGCATCCCCTAACCGAGCTACTCTCCAAGAATGTAAGATGGAGATGGGGAGAGGCCTGCCAAGAGTCTTTTGAAAAGACCAAGAGATTGTTGACGGAGGCCCCAGTATTGATATCTCCAGATTTTTCAGCCGGTTTTATCCTGTACGTGGACGCCAGCGACGTTGGAATAGAGGCCATGCTGGCTCAAGAACGGAGTGAAGTTCATAGGCCTGTAGCCTTCTACTCGAAGAAGTTCGTAAAATACCAGCGGGCCTACAGCACCGTTGAGAAGGAGGCATTGGCGCTAGTTATGGCCCTGAAGCACTTTGATGTGTACGTGGGAGGAGGGGCGAGACCTGTCCTAGTATTCACCGATCACAACCCTCTCACATTTTTATACAAGATGAAGAATTCCAACCAACGTCTAACTAGGTGGGCGTTGTTACTGCAAGAATACCGGCTGGAAATCAAACACATCAAGGGGAAGGACAACGTAGTAGCGGATGCCCTATCCCGCATACACTAACCAGACATGACTCTTATTTTAAGGGGAGGGGTATGTGACAGAGTTCCCCCCCTTATAATTCTCCCACGCCTGCAGTAAGAGTCATGTCTACTTTTCCCAAGCGTTCTCTACGTTGCAGGCTACAATTTGATATATGGGAGAGAGTGAAGTGTTCTCGGAGAGCCGAGAAATTTGTGAAATAGTAATATTTTGGCCTGTGGTTTAGGCCCTTTAGGGAGCCAAGATGGCGCTTGCCTCCCTGATCTCCCGCCAAAACCGTGTGACGTAAGTGGCACCGGATTGGTCACCGACAGCAATGTGGCACCGGGAGCCAATGAAAACTTCCCATAGCGAAAGTGACGTCACGAAGGAAGGGGGTCCAGGCCGCGCGCCACTCTGGCGCCATCAGTCAGACACGACACGTCATAGAGGTCGGACGTGCGACGGTTGGTCCTGTCAGTTGGACAGTTGTCTCCCGCTCCTGTGGATTTACGCGTCACCTGAAGTCCGCCAGTACTCTGAGAAGTCTTCCCTAGTTCATGTGTTGAACCAGAAGAGGGAATTGACGGTTATTTGAGCAACAAATGCTCCAGTCAGGTGCTGTGCAAGAAGCAGTGAAGCCGTGCAGTGACGTATGTGGCAGTTCACCAGTTCGTGACAGCGTAGTGGCTGACAGAGCCACTGGGTAGCTGAGGAAGAGAGGACCATTTGGGGAAACCGGACGACTGTAGCTGAGACGTAGGCGACAGCCGTTGCTGGGAGAAGGCGACGGCCAGGAGACCGACTCCAACCTTCAAGAAGTTAAGAAGGAGGACGGACCTGCAGTGAGGAGGCACGGAGACGACACGGTAAACGGTGGGACGACGAGAGGCTCTGGTAGGACACGACGACGTGTAGTGTGGGGGCGTTCCCGACACGAGGACCAGGAGCTACATCTCGACTCTCATCGGAGGATAGGGTGAAGTAGGTGTTTCTAGTTCCCTCCACATTCCCCTTTAGTTAGCTATATTATCCGGCTATATTATCTAGCCTGAGGATTTTATGTCGTGAGCAAGTCTCACCCAGGTCACGATAAAGCACCAGTGTGCTAGACAGTACTATCAAGAGTAATATTGTAATATTCATGTTGATTATTGGTGAGTACAGGCACCAGGAACTAGTGATAAATTTACTGTGTTGTGTATATCTTTCTATAGATTTTGATATGAACATATAGTGGTAAATTATATATAATATTATGCCAGTATTTGAAAGTTAGGCTGTGTGCCCAGAAATCATTTATTTTCCATGTATTGATATTTGATGGATCTACATTATATATGCTATGTTTATGCAGTGATTAGTCGTTTGTGAGTACAGTGAATTATTGCGTTATCGCCCACGAGAGAAAGTACTGAGAACTCCAGTGTTAATATTTCATAATATATTGTTGGATGAATAACAGTGTAAAGCCATTACAGGGAGTCATTGTAGCATTGATTGTAGAAAAGACTGTTTGAGCCTGAGTACAGTGTAACCAAGTGATACGTGCTATAGTAGCCAATATCGTGTGTGAGGGTTCATAGTAATATTGGAGAACTTAAAGAAACAGCGCGCGTGAATCTGAAAACAAGCAAAGAGCTTCCGCGCGGGGGCCAGGCGATCAGCTGTTCTTGACACTTGATGAGGAAGGGAGGTGTTGCCCCCTAGTGATCGCATACTATTCGTGGGAATTACCGGCCGCGTCAGGATCAGTTGATTTATTTGTTGTTGTTTGGCCTTTGTGACATCTTTCATACATTCTAAGTAAAATACAAAACTATCTTTGTGTTTATATCATCCCCTCCATTGATCTTGTGGCTATGTTATACTGGTGAGCATAGAGTGATAACAATAAGTACCTGCCTAATTCCTGATCTTTTGAGTGTGACCATGCCAAGGCTACCACTAATTCCACCAGTCCACTGATGGTGTTACTGGCCACCTAAAACACCAGTTGGCGACCTTGTGGTTAACCGTAGAGCCCGATTGTTGGGGAGGGCACACGACAGTCAAGTGAACGAGTCGTGTTCTCACTCTTTCTTAATAAGAGGCTGTTAAGATTGACTGGGAGACTCTCCTGGCGTGCAGTGGCGCCGTGAGGATCGAGTGAAGACCCGCTGGGCTACGGTGAGTGACCTTGAGCATAACTATTGCTCACCCCAGAGTAAGAGTAGAGAGGTGAAACCCCAACAATATATATATATATATATATATATATATATATATATATATATATATATATATATATATATATATATGTCGTACCTAGTAGCCAGAACTCACTTTTTGGCCTACTATTCAAGGCCCGATTTGCCTAATAAGCTAAGTTTTCCTGAATTAATATATTTTTTCTTATTTTTTTCTTATGAAATGATAAAGCTACCCATTTCATTATGTATGAGGTCATTTTTTTTTATTGGAGTTAAAATTAACGTAGATATATGACCGAACCTAACCAACCCTACCTAACCTAACCTAACCTATCTTTGTAGGTTAGGTTTGGTTAGGTAGCCGAAAAAGTTAGGTTAGGTTAGGTTAGGTAGGTTAGGTAGTCGAAAAACAATTAATTCATGAAAACTTGGCTTATTAGGCAAATCGGGCCTTGCATAGTAGGCTGAGAAGTGCGTTCTGGCTATTAGGTACGACATATATATATATATATATATATATATATATATATATATATATATATATATATATATATATATGTTGTACCTAGTAGCCAGAACGTCGTACTCGGCCTACTAGGCAAGGCCCGATTTGCCTAATAAGCCAAGTTTTCCTGAATTAATATATTTTCTCAATTTTTTTTCTTATAAAATGATAAAGCTACCCATTTCATTATGTATGAGGTCAATTTTTTTTTATTGGGGTTAAAATTAACGTAGACATATGACCAAACCTAACCAACCATACCTAACCTAACCTAACCTATCTTTATAGGTTAGCTTAGGTTAGGTAGCTGAAAAAGTTAGGTAAGGTTAGGTTAGGTAGCTGAAAAAGTTAGGTTAGGTTAGGTTAGGTAGTCGAAAAACAATTAATTCATGAAAACTTGGCTTATTAGGCAAATCGGGCCTTGCATAGTAGGCTGAGAAGTGCGTTCTGGTTACTAGGTGCGACATATATATATATACATATATATATATATATATGTATATATATATATATGACTGTAAATTCACACCCCAGAAGTGACTCGAACCCATACTCCCAGGAGCAACGCAACTGGTATCTACAGGACGCCTTAATCCACTTGACCATCACGACCAGACATAAGCAAGTGATAGCTGAAGCTATTTGAACCACTTCCCCGCCGGCACTCGGATGGTAATCTTGGGCATAGCATTTTATCAAATCACCTCATTCTTTGGGGCACACGTGAGGAACACAAATGCAAACAAGCCTGAATGGTTCCCAGGACTATATGCCACTGAAAACTCACACCCCATAAGTGACTCGAACCCATACTCCCAGGAGCAACGCAACTGGTATCTACAGGACGCCTTAATCTGCTTGACCATCACGACCGGACATAAGGAAGTGATAGCCGAAGCTATTTGAACCACTTCCCTGCCGGCACTCAGATGGTAATCTTGGGCATAGCATTTTATCAAATCACCTCATTCTTTGGGGCACACGTGAAGTACACAAATACGAACAAGCCTGAATGGTTCCCAGGCCTATATGCGACTGAAAACTTACACCCCATAAGTGACTCGAACCCATACTCCCAGGAGCAACGCAACTGGTATCTATAAGACGCCTTAATCCGCTTGACCATCACGACCGGACATAAGGTCGTGACGGACATTCAGTCGCATATAGTCCTGGGGACCGTCTCTAAGCATTTTGTAACGATCCAGCAAGTGATGTAGGGAACTTAAGTCGTGCCAAGAGGACCGAATTACAAACTTTTGCACACGTATACCAACTAGATGTTTCCCATGGAGCCAACGAAAATGACTTGCATAATTTAATCTTGGATTATCTCTTAGATGAAGGAAAGATAGAATCTGAAGCTCACGAAAACTATTCTATTGCAGATAAACATGCTCTGGCAGCTATGAAGCTAAAGCTCGAACTTGCAAAGCTCGAGCGGGAACAACAAAAAGAAGCCCTCCAACAACAAAAAGAACCTCTCCAAATAAGGGAACGTGAGGCGGCCCTAAGGAAAGAAGAACAAGAACACGAGATGGCCCTAAAGAAGGAAGAGGCTACCCTACTCCGTGAGTGGGAAAGAGAGCAGCTTGAAGCAAGAAAACGTAACCTGGAGATACAACGTGCACACAGTAAACAGCTAGCTGATAGTGCTCTCGAATATCGTCGACAAGAACTCGCTTTGGAAACTACACACCACACTCAGTGCCAACAAGCTACAGCTAGTCTTCCCGTAAGTTTCAATGTCTCCAATGCAAGTAAGTTAATGCCACCATTCGTTGAGACAGAGATAGACGTGTTTTTCACCACTTTTGAGACCCTAGCTAAAAAACTTAGCTGGCCTGCAGATCAATGGTCTACCCTTCTCAGAGTGCATCTCACAGGTAGGGCTGCAGTTACTCTCAGTACCTTCGCGTCTGAGAATGACTACCAGACCCTGAAGCAAGCAGTTTTGGACGCCTACCTTCTCTCCACCGAAAGCTACAGACGAAAATTCCGTGATTATCTAAAGGCAAATACCATCACCTTTTTAGAATTTGCCAATACAAAGAAAAGATATTTCATGAAATGGCTGGAAGTAGCACATGTCTCTGCATTTTCAGAACTCGTCAACCTCCTTCTAGTTGAAGAATTCTTTAGATGTGTTCCCCTTCCATCCGTTTATATTTAGCAGACAAAGAAGAAACCGACTACATCAGATGTGCGAAGTCAGCTGACACCTACAGCCTCATCCATCGGCTAACACCAGATCCACCTTCCAGAAAGAAGTCTTGGTATAGTTATGATAAAGTGAGTACAGACCAAGCGAGCTCTCAATTGTATTGTAAGTATTGCAAACTCTATGGACATACCATGGATAAATGTGGAAAAGCTCAATACAAAGGCAATGAAACTACTAAACACAAACCGACTCCTCCTAAGTCCGGTAAGCCTGTGATGAATGTTGGTGTTCCTGTTAATGAGCTTTCTCTCTTCAGCAAACACCGGTATCCTGGAACTGTCTCTGCCAGCAGTACAGATTCGGAGGGACGTTTCAAATTGAAGATCTTGAGGGACACAGCGGCTCTTCAGTCAATAATATTGAAATCGGTTGTGCCTAACGTAACCTACAACGGGGGAAACCGTCCTTATCACTGATCTCACTGCTACCACTCCATATCCACTTGCCAGAGTCCACCTGGATTGTCCTTTCGTGACCGGTGAAGTCCAAGTCGCCATCAGGGAAAAGCCTTTTCCCATGTCTGAAGTGTAACTTCTCCTGGGCAATGACTTGGCAGAAGATCTGCAACCTTCCAACCTGATCATCATAGACAAACCCCAGGTGTGTAACACTATAGTGGACAATCCCATCTTTAAGTATGTTCCAGCGGAGGTCCAAAAAAGTGATGAAGTATCTCCTCCGGTTTTGATGACCACCCGTGCACAAGCTGCACGCCCGCAACCAGCTGACTCTACTGCTACCGATGTCTTTCAAGACCATCAGAATCTACCACTGAATCTTACTATGTTGGAGTTCCGTAAGTTACAGAGCGAGGATCCTTCATTAACACCATTATTCTTCCAGGCTGAGACTCAACCTGACAATATCCCTGGGTTCTTCCTAGAGAATCAGTTGCTCTACTGCAGGTACAGACCCAGTAAGCTGAAGGAGGATGACGATTGGGCAAATGTCGAGACGATTGGGCAAATGTCGAACAACTAGTGGTTCCCACCAGCCTACGGCCCGATATTCTACACCTGGCCCACAGAGCACTTTCTCACTATGGTTTAAACAAAACCAACCACGGAATCAGACAAGACTACTACTGGCCAGGTATGGTTAAAGACATCAAAAGTTACGTGCAACAGTGTCATACATGTCAGATGGCAGGTAAACCAAACATCTCTATTCCCCAGGCTCCATTGACTCCTATCCAGGTGCCTGCGGAACCTTTCTACAGACTCATCAAAGACTGTGTTGGTCCTTTACCCCGGACCAGTTCTGGCAACGCCTATATACTAACTATCCTGTGTCCTACCACCAGATTCCCAATAGCAGTTCCAGTAAAGAACATTACGGCTGCTACTGTGGTGAAACAACTATTGAAGATCTTCACCCAGTATGGATTTCCAAGAGAGGTTCAAAGTGACTGTGGCACCAACTTCACCAGTGATCTCTTCAAGAAGACACTGGAAGAGTTCAACATCACACAGGTATTGTCCAGCCCCTATCATCCTGCTTCACAGGGTTCTCTTGAACGTAGTCATCAGACTATTAAAGCACTCCTAAAGAAATTTTGCAATGAAACCTTGAAGGACTGGGATAAACAACTTGACCTCATCATGTGTATTTTCAGAAGTCTCCCCAATGAGTCTCTAGGAGTATCTCCTTATGAGATGCTCTACGGACGTAAGTGCCGTACTCCTCTCAAAGCTTTTAAAGACTCTCTACGTAATGCCACCTTCAGTGGCCTTACCACCACCTCAGAATGTGCCCCAGTTTCTTCAAAACTTAAAGCACCTTCTAGAGAGAGTACGTAAATTTGCTAATGACAATCTATTGAAAGCTCAGGAGAGGATGAAGACTCATTTTGACCAACGCAGCAAAATAAGGAAATTTAAACCAAGAGACTTCGTGTTGGCATATTTTCCTATCCCAGGTTCTCATTGCAAAACAAGTTTTCAGGACCCTACAGCATCAAGAAGTGCAGAAACAACCACAACTACATTCTTGAGACTCCTGATAGGCGGCGGAAGACACAGTTGTGCCACGTCAACCTCCTGAAACAGTATCAAGGTACTCCCCCCACTGTGTTGGTATCATTATCCACATTTAAAGGTCTATACCTCCACAGTGAGATCTTCCCTGCTTCTCCTCCCGAAAGCACTAACACTGAGTCAGTGCCTTCCAACTCAGAAATCCTAACTGATCTTCATACCTATTTGCAGGACAGTAATAGTGCTCCTCTCATCAGAATCTTCAAGGAACATCAGAAGTTGTTCAGCGATGATCCACAAGAGTGTAATGTGGTTCAGCACGACATCCAGCTACTCCCTGACACCCGGCCGATTCGTCAACCTTTCTACCGAATCAGCCCAAGCAAAGAGGAAGTTATGTGTGCTGAAGTACAGTACCTCCTGGATCATAGGCTGGCCATCCCTTGTGAGTCCCCTTGGGCCTCACCCTGCATCTTGGTGCCGAAACCGCACGGTAAAGTGAGGCTGTGTACCGACTACAGGAAATTAAATCTTGTGACTGTCAAGGATGCTTACCCATTACCTAGAATAGATGATATCCTTGACACCATTGGTAATGCTCGGTATTTATCCAATCTAGACTTACTCAAGGGATACTACCAAGTATGTTTGACAGAGCGAGCTAAGGAAATATCTGCCTTCACCACTCCTTTTGGCATTTACAGATATGAACGCCTTCCATTTGGACTATGTAATGCTCCAGCCACCTTCCTGCGAGCTGTCAACCGCGTCATCCATGGCTTAGATCACACCTACGCCTACTTGGATGATATCGTTGTGGCAACCATCACCTGGAGCGAACATCTGCTCCAGCTGCAACGATTGTTCGCCAAGCTCCTGACAGCCGGCCTCACCATCAACTTGGGCAAGTCCACCTTTGCTAAAGGTAAAGTGCGTATCTTGGTCATGAGATAGTGAGTGGCAGCCTAGCTCCGTTAAACATACACACTCAAGCCATCCAGCACTACCCACAGCCTACCACCAGGAAACAGCTCCTGCGCTTCCTTGGTCTTGCCTCCTACTACCGTAGATTTGTGAAGAATTTTAGAACGGTAGCGACACCATTGATCATTTTAACCAGCCCTAAGCAATGGTATCATTGGACCATTCAGCAAACCATTGCTTTTGAACAACTTAAATCTCTGCTCTGTTCTAATCCCATTCTCGCCTCGCCAGATATCACGAAGCCTTTAATCCTCCATGTCGACACCAGTGGTACCGGCATCGGGGGCGTCCTGATGCAACAACGAGGCGAGGAGGTTCTACCTGTTAGCTAGTACAGCTACAAGTTAAAACCTCACCAGAAGAACTTCAGCACTATCGAAAAGGAACTTCTCTCCATCGTCCTGAACTTACAGCACTTTGCATCGTACTTACAAGGTGCTTGGTCTACCACCATCTACTCGGACCACAATCCCCTACTCTTCTTGCAGCAAGCCCAATTCACCAATCAACGACTTCTTCAATGGGCTTTGTGTCTGCAGAATTTCAACCTGGAGATCTTCTACATCAAGGGTTTTGACAACATCATAACAGACGCCCTCTCCAGAGTCTATGAGGTAGAGGCAGCTACACATACCACTCTACCATCAGAAGAAGTAACTTGACCCGTTAGAGCAAGCTTCGGGGGAAGAGTTGTGACGGTAATCTCTTTCAAGGGAGATTAAGCCTGCTCTTCCCTACGTAAAGTTACTTATATATATGCAACACTAAGATGCTACCTTCATGATACATCTACCAGTAGCACAAAACGTTTTGACCAGGAGGCAAACGTACCCTAAACTCCCCCCACTCTTCACTCCCTCCATGCCGGCTCGCCACCGTTATCAAGCAGCAAACTACTATTCCAGCCTGCCTGCTTCTGATTGGTGACCCGCCGACTGCACACCTGCACCTCTGCACCTCAGCGCCCTCTACCAAGTCAATGTCTGGGCTTGAACCAGCCATTTAAGTTAGAATATCCTTGTGTTCTCAAGCTGTGAACAACCAACTGATATACGCTCTGTTTAATGGTGGAGGTTCTCAGCTAGCGCTATATTCTCATCACCTGTTTATTCATTCTTTTGTCTTTATTGTATTTGTAGAGTAACGTCACCACAGTTTATATTTTTATGTTATATTTTTTTTACTTGTTTGTTTGCACTGTACATAGCCAAGGTATTCTCTTTCTTCATAAAATTCAAAGTTAATTAAAGTTTCATTGTTCATTCTATGTGTTTTGCGTGTCTTCCCATACTTTACCACAGACAACAGCCAAGCAGTCAATCTTTTATTTTCTAAAATGTGATAGGCATTGACACCAGCCACAAGGAGGACTGCTGAACACCTACACTTCTACACTTTCCCGTCACAATATATATATATATATATATATATATATATATATATATATATATATATATATATATATATATATATATATATATATATATATATAACGTACCTAGTAGCCAGAACGCACTTCTCAGCCTACTATGCAAGGGCCGATTTGCCTAATAAGCAAAGTTTTCCTGAATTAATATATTTTCTCTAATTTTTTCCTTGTGAAATGATAAAGCTACCCATTCCATTATGTATGAGGTCAATTTTTTTTTATTGGAGTTAAAATTAACGTAGATATATGACCGAACCTAACCAACCCTACCTAACCTAACCTAACCTATCTTTATAGGTTAGGTTAGGTTAGGTAGCCGAAAAAGTTAGGTTAGGTTAGGTTAGGTATGTTAGGTAGTCGAAAAATAATTAATTCATGAAAACTTTGCTTATTAGGCAAATCGGGCCTTGCATAGTAGGCTGAGAAGTGCGTTCTGGCTACTAGGTACGACATATATATATATGTCGTACCTAGTAGCCAGAACGCACTTCTCGGCCTACTATGCAAGGCCCGATTTGCCTAATAAGCCAAGTTTTCCTGAATTAATATATATTCTCTAATTTTTTTCTTAAGAAATGATAAAGCTAACCATTTCATTATGTATGAGGTAATTTTTTTTTTATTGGAGTTAAAATTGACGTAGATATATGACCGAACCTAACCAACCCTACCTAACCTAACCTAACCTATCTTTATAGGTTAGGTTGGGTTAGGTAGCCGAAAAAGTTAGGTTAGGTTAGGTTAGGTAGGTTAGGTAGTCGAAAAAACATTAATTCATGAAAACTTGGCTTATTAGGCAAATCGGGCCTTGCATAGTAGGCTGAGAAGTGCGTTCTGGCTACTAGGTACGACACATATATATATATATATATATATATATATATATATATATATATATATATATATATATATATATATATATATATATATATAATTTTTATGGATATATGAGGATATTTTTATATCCATAATTTTTATGGATATATGATATTTTTATGGATATATATGGATATATATATATATATGAGAGGCCTAGGGGACGGACGTGTGGCGGAGGAGCTGCTGCCTTCTCAGCCATTACCCTGAGACATCTTGGCCTCACCGTACCAAGACTCAACCATATTCACCGTGAATACACCAAGCAGACGTAGGAGTGGCCGGAAGTGCCTACGGTGTACCATCTATGTGAAAACTTATCAAAACAGGTGGGTTGGCAGTGTGGAGTCATGGAGGCTGTAGTGAGGGGCCAGGATGGACCCTGCAGGCCTCCCATAGTGAGGGGATGTGGGGGGTGAGTGAGGGGTGTTGTGTGGTCAGGAGAGAGAGGTGGGGGTTACGCGTGTGCCAAACAGTGTTTTGTGTTTTTCTTTTTTGAAAGTTTTGCTGAACAAGTTACGTTGTCAGCGATAATTGGCGCAACATATCTATCATATTGTGAGTACATCACACGTGCAGTGAGTCAGATTACAAGTGTGTGATTCATTCATTATTGTGCAGTGATATACGGGGAAATTATACCAGTGTTAGTGTCGCCCTGACCCCCGCCCCCACCCAGCGCCCAGGCCGGGAAGTACCTGCACTCCCCCTCCTTCCCACCCCACCACGTCGCCTCCCCACCCACGAGGCCACCTTGCCACCCGCCCATAGAAGCCGGGAGGCTCCCATGTGTGTCTACGCTACCCACCCACCCAATGTATACCCACATATTGTGTAGTGGGTGTATACCCACACTTTGTATAGAGGTGGTATATGTATTACCACTCAGCTGAGTAGTAAGTGCCACGGCCAGCTGATCACCCCCCCAGCCTCCAACCGCCGCCCGCCCTCCAGTCTCCACCCGCCGTCCACCTTCCCGCCCAGCGCCCGCCCAGCGCCCGCCCATGTCGCAGCTCCCAACAGATAGCCAGGCTTCTCCAAGCCAAGATGAGCCATCAAACAGGGGTAGACAAGGTAGATGTCAGACGTGTGACCGGGTATGCTATATCCGGTTGAGTGACGATAATGTGCGCATTCATTACTTTAACGGAGCCAGGTGTTTGGGTTCTGGGCGCCCTCCCAGGGAGAACACCAATCAACAGCCCACACCTCCCGTAAGGCAAAACACCTCCCAGACCTTCATTCCCACAGAAAATTTATTAGAAGCTATCAAAGCAACATCTGCCAGAACATTGCAACACATCCCTAAAGCAGCCCGCCCCCATGCAGCAGCCAAATTATCTGCCCTCCTGAGAAAGGTCAACGACTCTCCTGGAACGACCCAAGCATGGCACAACCTCCTAATGTTTGGCAACATATGTCTAGCCACCCCTGCAAGGAGAGACAAAACCTTAGCTGCCTCAGTCATCAAAGCTATAAATGATTTTCCCAGGGAGGACAACCAGGTGCGCCTTCCCACTCGCGCGAGAAACACCCACGGCAGGAAGAGCAACAGTGGCATATCCGAGACATCAAAAATCAGAACATCAGTCACCAAGAAAATAGAAGAAGGAAACACTATTGGCGCAATACGAGTCATCACCAGTGAGGACTCAATTGCCGACAGAGATGCCGCAACAGCTCAAGCCCTAAGGGAGAAACACCCACCCAGGGCTCCGCGTGAGGACGACATTGTACAAGTGGGGGCTACCGGAGCAGAACCTCTCTGGGTGGCTGAATCTGTGGTCCATAAAGCAGCCATGTCCTTCCCTACAGGATCAGCAGGTGGGTTCACAGGACTAAAACCCAACCACCTCAAGCAAATGCTCAACCCTGCACTGGGTGACATTGCAAAGAACCTCTTGGTGGAACTAACCAGATTCACCAACACATGTCTAGCTGGCAACATACCAGCGTCCATAAGACCTATCTTTTTTGGAGCATCTCTCTGTGCTCTAAAGAAAAAGGATGGAGGGATCAGGCCAATAGCTGTGGGCAATTCTCTCCGGCGTCTCGTCGCAAAGGCAGCTGCAAGAACAGTTAGTGATGCAGCGGCCAACATGCTGAAGCCAAAACAGCTCGGGTTTGGCATTCCACAAGGGTGTGAGGCGGCAGCCCATGCAGCTCGAGCCTTCATCGCCAACATCACAGACGAAAAGGCCCTTATCAAGCTAGATTTCAAAAATGCCTTCAATTTGGTGCGGAGGGATGCTGTACTCCGTGCGGTTCATAGTCATTTCCCTTCCCTCTACCCTTTTGTACATTCATGCTACAGTATGGATCTTAAGCTACTTTTTGGCGAACATGAAATTGACTCGCGAGAAGGCGTCCAACAGGGTGACCCCCTCGCTCCTCTCCTTTTCTGCTTAGTCATCAAACAAGTCACAGAGGTCCTGTCCAGCGAGCTTAACATCTGGTTCTTGGATGATGGTACCCTAGCTGGTTCCCAAGACTCCCTCCTGGAGGACATCAGAAAAATCCAGGAGCAAGGTGCAGTTTTAGGCCTCACCCTGAACCCTTCTAAATGTGAAATAATATGTTCCAACCAGGGCATCGTAGAGAGAATAGAGGGTCTTCTGCCAAATATCCATAAAACTAAACCTGAAGACAGCACACTCCTAGGAGCTCCCCTGGGGTTGAAAGCCATCGATGAGGTCCTTGATAAGAAAATCGCCGACCTTAAGAGGATGGATGGGAGGATTGAGGATATTGATGCTCATGATGCACTCTACCTCATCACCAGATGTCTGTCCCTCCCCAGGTTAACCTACTTTCTGAGGTGTTCACCATCTTACAGTAGCCAAAAACTAAGTGAGTATGACCGGTTACTGAAATCAATGCTAGAAAAAGCCCTTAACCTCTCTCTCGATGACCTACAGTGGAAACAAGCCTCTCTTCCCGTAAGACTTGGGGGCCTCGGAGTTCGAACAGCAACGCAAATCGCTGTTCCAGCCTTCCTGTCCTCCTTATCAGCATCCGACGACCTTGTGAAGGAAATTCTACCTGCCCACTTACATCAGCTGGCAGGTGTACATGATCCCAATTTTACACGCTGTGCCACAGAGTGGGCCTCTCGTGCAGGCCAATCACCTCAACCACCATCCCCAAAATCCCACAAGCAATCCAGCTGGGATGGTCCCATTGTAGACCAAGTTGCTGCAGAGTGCCTGGGTGCTGCAACAACACAACACGACATTGCTCGCCTCACAGCAGTAGCAGCACCACATGCAGGGGATTTCCTGTTAGCAACCCCAATGTCGGCAACTGGCACGCGTCTCACACCACACGCCCTCCGAATTGCTGTGGCCCTCCGCCTTGCTGCCCCAATCCACACCAGATATAGGTGTATTTGCGGCGAGGTGGTGGCTGACAGGTACGGTCACCATGGCCTACTCTGCCAAAGCACAGGGGGATGGCACTCGAGGCACAGTGAAGTTAATGACATCATCAAGAGGAGCCTCACCACAGCTGGATGCCCAGCTGAAAGAGAGCCCCGTTACCTAACGCCCCGTAACTCTGATGCTCTTATTGGTCGCCCGGATGGTATCACAGTGAACCCCTGGAAGAATGGCAAGCAGTTGGTATGGGACTACACGTGCGTATCAACCCTGGCTAACACCTACATTAACCTCAGTGTTGCACAACCAGGTGGCGCTGCCACCCACAGGGAAGCAGCCAAATCCCGTAAGTATAGAGAACTGGATCACCACTACAATTTTGTCCCCATTGCTTCTGAGACGCTCGGCGCCTGGGGTAAAAGTGCTACCAGTTTTTTGAAGGAACTGGGTTCTAGGCTCATTGAAACAACAAGGGACCCGAGAGCTGCAAGCTTTCTTTTCCAGCGCCTCAGTGTGGCGATACAGAGGGGAAATGCGCACTGCATCCAGGGTTCCTTCCCGCCATCTGAGGAGCTGGAGGAACTCGACAACCTATGACAACCATCTTTGTAACCCATATGTAACTCCTTTTTTGTAACAAACTTCAAATAAAGTAAATATATATGTGTACATACAAAAGAATGGGGGTGGTAGGAGAAGATAATATTAGTGTTCAGTGAGAAACCACAAGGTCTCCTCTGAATACTTTTTATTTTCTTCTCCGAGGCTATGGGTCCCCACATTGGCACCAGAGGTGGTACCCTCACAAACTTTATATATATATATATATATATATATATATATATATATATATATATATATATATATATATATATATATATATATTTATATATCACTGGGGGCAGGTATATATATCATTGGGGCAGGTAAATATACCCAGTTTCCTGGAGTGGTAGGGTAGAACCTCTCGTGTTACACTGTGATTATAACGCAAGCGGAACACTGTGGACTGGTCTACCAGCTGCTCAGCTCAAAGATCAAGTATACGATGATGGCTCACCCCGTCCTCACACTAGGCTAGTTAAAGCAGCGGCCGTTGTAACACTAGGTTGGTTAAAGCAGCGGTCGTTCACACACTATGCTGGTTAAAGCAGTAGCCGTCCTTCCCAGACGCATTCATCCATTTTAACATACTGTGTATTAAACATTGTTTTGTTCTCGTATATAAATTAACATTAGTATACATAAAAATTTTATGAATAGTTAGACCTAGGTTAGGCTCTGTTGGCGATTATTTGTATATGAAGGATTGTTGTTTTAGATTTAGTTACTAAGAACGAAATGTCCATGTAGCACTGGCTATGGTGTGCCCGTAAAATAATATTTGAAGTACATGTGTGAAACACTTATAGAATTGTGGTTCGAACAGATGACGTGAACGAAGCCCTCGTTCCGGAAGTGTTCGGACGTCAACAGTTGAGAGTCGTGTGTAAACCGTTTTTTATTGACAAACAAGGGGTTTGGCGGCTGGATTATTGCTCTAAACAAAGACCCAAAAGTGATTCCATGCACCCGCCAAACCCCGTTTATGAATGAAAAGCGGTTTCCACGTGACTCACAACTGATGACGTCCGAACACTTCCGGAACAAGTACTTCGCTGACGACTTTCGTTTGAACCATATCGCTCTAAATGCTTCACCCACGTTCTACATATACAAATAATCGCAAACAGAACCTAAAACACTTATCCTAACTTATGCCTAACTTTACGTAGAAACGTGATATATATAATAACATTAACTTATATATGATAACAGACTAACCTTTAATACACAGTATGTATGTTAAAATTCATGAATGCCTCTGGGGATGGTTGGGAAGCCGTCCCTCTGATGAGCCTGACCTGAGGACAGGCTCTGATAGACGATTCCAAAGACTAATTCGTCAATTTAAACGTATTTTGCATTGGAAATCAGTCGATTTACAGACATAGGTTATGATGAGTGTTAAGGTTCTGTTGAAAATTAGTTACATTTGCGGTACTAAGATGAAGCATTCATTGGGTTACAATTCGAACATAAGAATGTGAAACAACGTTTGGAAAAAAAAAGTTTGAACGTCATAAGTCGTGTGTTAAGTACTTTTCACTCATAAACAGTGGGTTTGGCAACTGGATTAATAAGCATTTAGCCATTGTTTATAAGAGTTGGGCTGGCAGTCTTATTCAATAAACTGAACCTTGGCTTCCAACAAATGAATGTGAGATGTGTCCAACTGACCTGCCAGTTGTTGCCTGGAGTTGCGAGAGGGTGGGTGCTGTTTGGCGTGTCGGCGCCATGGGGACCCCCCCTCCCCCCATGTTATGCGGGCTCAATCTGTGGGCCTAATGTTTTCTGGATGAGCTGGCTATCCTGAGGTGGAGCTCGTGCTGTGTGAAATACTTCGGGTCCCTGTGGTGGACGTTTATGTCATTGAATTGGTGACTGCACGCAGGGCAATTATCAAGTTTATGGTGAAGGAGACATACCAGACGTTTTTACGTCGTTACGAGGGGAGGACCTTACGCCCTGCCTGAAGGTGCAGGCACTGTGACAATCTCGGATCGGAGTGGTGCCATCACGTATGTTAGCGTTCATTGGGCGCACGTGGAGTTTCCAGAGGGAATGCTGCAGCGTTATTTCAGCCAGTTTGGAGCTGTTGTCAGTGTGCGGTTGCACCTGCTCTCCTCGGGACTGCTAAAGGATGTGTAGACGAAGATTCGCACCCTGGGAATGCGGTTGCAGTCGGACATTCCGTTCTCCATGAAGCTCCTGGATTATTACATTCGGGTGTATTATGCCCGCCAGCCTCGGACATGTTATCGTTGTGACCTCTTGGGCCATCAGTGCTCTGCGCCTGCCGTCGCGCCCCTGAATCTCTTCCATGAGGAGGATTTCCCGCCTCTCCCTGTGGAGGAGGATTCCGTAAATGAGGATGTGGACGTCCCATGTGCTCATGCAGCTCCCCCTGCATCGCCCAGCGGAGCGGGCCTCCGGATGTTGCGGCCCCTCCTCCGGGAGTTGCTGTGCCGTTGGCTGGCCCTCTAGCTCCTATCGCTGTCCCAGCTGCTCCCGTGGGTCTTTCGGGTGGTCTCTTTGATTCGTCGACTTCTTCTTCGTCTCCTGCTGCTGTGCCTGGCCCTGCGTCCTCGCCTTGTGTCACCCCTGTGGTAGTTGCTGGGGTGGCTGCGGGGCCTCCTGCTGTGTGTGGCCCGGTTCCCCCTGCGGTTTAAGATGCTGCCGTTCTGCATCAAGCGTCTGTGCGCCCGGCCCGTGTTGCCCGTGTTTCTGGTTCTGCCTTTGGCTCTGATGGTGTGCAGCCGGTGCCTAAGCGTTTTCGTCGTTCATCTTCTGCCTGGGCGGATGTGAGGAACGTCAGCAACTGCATCATTCGATATCGACGGGGAGGTTCCGGATGCATCGCTCTCGCCTGTGGCGGTGGTGGCAGAGGTCCATGTGCCTGCAACTGTAGATGACTATGGCTCACGTTTCACTTCTGTTCTTTCTCCTGCAGAGGGTTGTCCGCAGTTGGGGGAGGTTGATCCTCCTACTGTTGGTGCTGTGGGTGCTGGTGCTGGCCGTGGCATCGTCATGGTGCTAAAGAAGGATGTCCGCCATGGGGGATCCCAGTAGGTGCTCCGTCCCGTGGATAGCGAGGGGGACTGTGTGGCGCCTGAGGTAGGGCCTAGTGTGAACTCTGATGTGCAGCCCTGTGCGGCCCCTGGTGGACCTCCAAGTGCGTCGTCCTGTGCCGGACCCCCCTAGGAGGAGGCCCGTTTCTTTCATCTTGGCCTCCAGGAAAGTGCATGATGTGTCTACCACAGTGAGGTTTGATATTATTGATAGCGTGCTACATGTTCCGTGGAGCACTACTTTCATTTAGGGTTTGCCAGATTCTATGCCTTGGCCGTGTGCACCTCCCGGTAGTCAGGTCTCGGAGCACTCTTTGCTTTGGGAGGCGTATTGTTTGTGATTTCTGGCACATGAGTTTCTGGGTAAGTATTAGTAGTCCGTGTGGTTGTTTCTGTTTGTATTTGTGTTTTGTTTCTTTGTCTCTGTTTAGGAGCTTGTGGCTTGTTTTACCGGTGCCTGAGTGCAAGGGGGATGGGATGTCATTATGTGTGTGCGTGTGGGTGTTCCTCATGTCTCAAGCTTGGGCCTATTCTGTTTTGTATGTGTGCCTGTGCTATTTGTAAGCTTGTTTGTATTTTGCTGTGTGCCCTTCGGGCTGTTTTTCTGCCTGTGGCTGTATTGTTATTTTCAGTTTGTGTCCTTTGTTTCTTTTATGTATTTCCAGTATGTGTTTCTTTGTATCTTCGTATGTATACTTTTAGTGCGCTTGTTTGTGGTTTGTTGAGTGCCCCCGCTGGCTGTTTCTTTGCCTCTTACTGTATTGGCACTTTCTGTTTGTATGCTGTGTATCTTTTATGTATTTTTTATGTATTCCTTTTGGGTGTATATTTGTGTTTAATTCCGTTTTGTAATATGCCTTGTGTATTATGTTTGTGTTGTCCTGCGGTGTGGTGGTACTTCATGTTTAAGTTTGTTGGCGACCCTTATAGGCTGGTGCTGATGTGTTCTCCTTATTTTGATTTCCCTCTTTTGTATTATTTTATTGTATTTATCAGCATGCTTTGCATGTAAATATAAAAATAAAAAAAATAAAAAATAATGATTGGCCTATTGCAGCCCGTCCTTATACACAAAGTCCAAACGCTCGCTAATGCAGTACCCCCCCCCCCCCACCGCCCTTATTTATGAATGAAAATTTTATAATTATTATGTACGCACGTTTATTATACAGTGCTTTGCTTTCTATCTCTATTCAAACCTTTATATATGATTCACCCACGCAATCCACGCACAGATAATTGC
Source organism: Procambarus clarkii (assembly GCF_040958095.1). NCBI lineage: Eukaryota > Metazoa > Arthropoda > Malacostraca > Decapoda > Cambaridae > Procambarus > Procambarus clarkii. The sequence goes on from NC_091157.1 coordinate 18,274,879, forward strand.
GGGATTATTGTATAAATAACTGCGTAATCAAAACCTATCCTAACCAATTCTAGTGTTAACTAAGCACAAAATTATGCAGCCTCTCTTCGAAAATTAAAGTATGTGTAGCTAATGTGGTGTGGTGTGCAGAACATGGGTTGTTATACCTAAAAAATCTACGTTCTTCACTATTTGGATATGAAAAGCCTTAGCATAAATTTAAAATAGATTAACCCAACCTAACCTAGCCTAAGCTAACCTGTCCTAACGTAAGATAACATAACCTGAAGCTATGATCACTAACCTGAAGGGTGAGCACATACGCATCTACGCATTAAACACCAAAATATAGACATTCTTCGATACACGCTAAATGAAAGTCGCAAAATCATCTCACACGCGAAAAAATCCCAATCGGTAAATCAAACGAAAATGTAAAAAATAAAGTTACAGAATACTCGAAACGCAGAAATATTCTGAGCGAAAAAAACACCAAACACGTGAAAACGCCAAACACAAAAACGCGAATATATCCTGAACGCGAAAGTACTTCAAGCTCCAACTTGTCACTACAGGAGTACAGGAATTAATGATGGGATTTTACAAAGCTTTTTCTTTTCAGATTAATGTTGAGGTTTGATTAAGGCATTGAGTCTGAAATTAGTGGGCGGAGGAGGAGGTGGCGTGGGGTGGGGTGCCCAGGTTTGAATAAAGATAGATATACGTAAATATTACGAATGACTTGAGTTACATTGCAGAGAGAGAGAGATGCAGAGGTCCATGCAACAGAGCTGCAGGATATATGAAGAATGGAAAGGAAGGGAAGGTCTATGCAACAAGCTTCAGTATATATATACAAGAAATAACATTAGCAACACAAATATATATATGGTAATTTCCAGATGACGTAGAGATAAGGTCAAGCTGAGAATACAAACACACTAACAAGGTGAAGCTGACTGTTACGTACCCTTATAAGATACGTAAGTGAATATATTAATATGTACATTTATAATTGTATGTAAATTACAAGCATGTATATTGTTATACTTATATGTTCTATGCAAATGCACATTCATGTTACAGTGTTGGCGTTAGGCCCAGCGTATCGTGGGAATGATTGTTTATTTCTTTGTGTGATCAGTTTTCCCACGGGAACTAATGATTTATATGTGATCATAAGTGGGTAACAGAGTGAAATAATAATTGAGTGAACTGTATCTGGCAAATTGTCGTGGGATCGTCCGTTGCTGGGTGTGCATGCCATTATTTCTTTCTGTATGCATATTTTAATTACTATGTAAAGAAACAATTGCTTTGTTTGTCTATATCAATATGTACTAATTATTCATTAAGTTAGTTTAAGATTACTCTTGTCACAATGTAGTGCTCCATTGTTGAAATAATAAATATTGTAACTTTGGCAATTTATTCGCGGGGCAAGGCAATGTGTTTTTTGACTCGCATATTGTAGTTCAGTAGCTGAGCAGAAACCAGGGAGATATCATCTTGGAGTTAAGTCATTCTTTTGTTCTAGCCATATACATATATTAATATTGATTTAATGTCTGGAAGTTACAGTGATATTTTTAATGTGATATATATTGTGAACATATAATCATCTGTTTGCCTTTGAGATTTATTTAATATAAATTATATATATATGCTTAGTCTTTATTCTTCAGTCCTATGAAGATTCTATTTTATGCTCATTACCCATTAAGGGGTTATACTGGTGATTCGCTATTGAGAACAGCAGTTGTGTCGTATCCCTAGACTTATTAAAGTTTGGCTGCTGTAGGATCACGAGCCGTAACGTACGATAGGTAACAAAGAGTTATGGGGGCCCGTCCGGGAGATATTGTCCCACTTAACTTAACTATGCTAATCTAACCTTGCCTTCCTAGGTACCAGTGTCAAGTGTCTCTGTGTGTTTCTTAAGAACTTCCATGTGCCAAGCAAGCCTTCCTGTGTGTCAAGTAACAACGTTTCACGATTTTGAGGTAAGTCATCCTATATATTTTGTTTGTGCAGTGAGGCCAAGCGAATTTTCAGTGTGGTGACAATTTTACAGTGAAGTGTAGTGCAGTGCCATTGTTTTAATTATTGTTGTGAATTAAGTGCCAAGTGTTAGTAACGATGGAGGAGAAAGTTGCAGCGTTGGTGGCTCACCCAGACTTTGAAGGGATTCAGAACCTTAAAAAGACTGAGTTAATACAAATGGCAAATCATTTGGATTTGACCGCCAGCAATAGAATGGTTAAAGCCCAAATATTGAAAGTCATTGTGACGCATTTTGTTGAGAATGGGGATTTAGATGAAGAAATTCTAGAGGAGTTAAGAGAGGAGTCGAGTGATCAGATGACGTTAAAGCGTCTTGAGTTAGAAGCTCGCCAATTAGAGCTTGAAGCTCAAAAAGAACAGAAAATATTAGAGGCTGAAGCTCAGCAAAGGGAGCTGGAGACTAGGCGTTTAGAAATTGCGGCACAAAACCAGAGAGGTTTAATTGAGTTGCAACTTGAAGCCACAAAGAAGCAACAATTAGAGATTCAACAACAAATGGCTGACACTAACTTCAGGCTTGAATCACAGCGTATGGCAGCTGGGCATGGAAATACTAGTAATGTTTCAACAAATAGTGATAATAATCCCATCAGGATGAATAAGTATATAGAGTTGCCCAAGTTCAATGAGGAAGATCCTGAGGTTTTCTTTGCACATTTTAATAAAATTGCCATCAGTATGAACTGGCCAAGGGATCAGTGGGTAGCCATTATGCAGTCTCAATTCAAGGGGTGTAGTCAGGAGGTTTTCACATCCCTCCCTGACGCTCATAGTTTTGATTATGACTTTGTAAAGAAAAGCATCCTCAATGCATACCAGCTAAATCCAGAGGCACACAGGCAAAAGTTCAGGAACCTAAGGAGAATCAGGGATCAGACAATAGCAGATTTTACTCGTCAGAAGACGAATTTTTGCAACAGATGGTTAAAGTCACTTGCAGTCACTGATTTTGATGCTCTAAAGAATCTTCTCATAATGGAAGAAGTATTGTCCTGTCTTCCAGACCAGTTGTCTACTTTTATGGCAGAACAAAAGAATGTAACCGATATTGATGAGCTGTCAAAGCTCGCGGATGAGCATGAGTTGCTGACTAAGGCCCCGTTTACGGCCACTTCACCTAAGTCTAGTCGTAGAGTAAATTTCAATGCTCACCGTACTCCTTATCAGTATAAGTCTCCTCCTGGTGCGACAGTTACTCCCGTGAACTCTTCTCTTACTAACCCTAAGATGGTTACTCCATTGCCAGGATCATCTAAGCCTAGTAATGTTAATTCTAAACCGGCAGTTGGTTATACCAGTGTGTCCACTGTCAAACATTGTACCCATTGTAAGAGAAGGGGGCATGTGATTTCTTCATGTTTTAGTTTGCATCCTGAACTCCGACCAACTGGTCTTATTATGAGTAAAGGAGTGCAACCTATTAATTCTTCATGTATTACAGTCAGTCCCAATTGGATGGCTGAATTCAAACCCTATATGTCCACAGGTACCTTATTATGTACTAATGGCAGACATAAGACTGTTCAATTACTCCGTGATACTGGAGCTTCACAGTCTCTTATTACCCAGAAGGTACTTGATGATGTTGACACCCGAGATCTGGGTGAAGTTGTGCTTCTCCAGGGTATTGCCGGAAGTGTGCAACCAGTGTCCTTATTGCAAGTTAACCTTGATTCTAAATATACTTCAGGATGGTGTAATGTTGGTGTAAGTAAACAACTGCCCATTCCTGGGGTAGACATTATTCTAGGTAATGATTTTGGCAACCAAATGGTTGTAGGGCCAAAGTGTCCCATCATGTTAACTAAACCCCATAATGTATTAGCTCAACCGGAAGCAGATGATGATATTATTTACCCTGCTTGTGTTGTTACTAGATCAATGGGAAAAACAGGTGAGAGTAATCCTGTCTTCACTAAGGTTGCTGTTCCCAAGACCAGGACCCCTTCAGTAAAGGAGTGGGAGGTGGATCTTGAGGATTCTTTTATGACTCGACTGGATGATGAGAGTGAGGCCGTAGTAGAAGCCCCGCCGAACCTAAATCACAAGGAAAGTGAAGGTGAGGAGGCTGAACTATCTGTACCTTGCCCGCTTGTCTCCAGTGCGCCAGTTGTCGAGAGTGAGGCCGAAGTAGCTATGACTCCATTTTATTCTGATCAATCGGGAAAAAGAGATCAAGCTACTAGGTTCTTGCCCGTTCGCTGCTGAGTCTGAGTCATTGCCCTTAAGTGTTGTACAGACTACTGATCCTAGTTTAAGTAAGTGTATTTCTGAGGCTCCTGATAATATTGATGCATTGGAGGAAGGGACGGGTTTCTTCTTCAAGGATCGACTTCTGATGAGAAGGTGGAGACCCAAGGGAACTCCCTCTTCAGAGGATTGTGAGATTAGAACCCAACTCGTTGTCCCCAATGATTATCGTAGGCAGGTCCTGCAGGCTGCACATGATGACCCCATGGGAGGTCATCAAGGTATCACGAAAATGTACCATAAGATAAGTAAATATTTTTTCTGGCCAAAGTTAAAGAAAGACGTGGTCAGATATTGTCATAACTGTATACCCTGTCAAATTGTTGGTAAACCAAATCAATCTGTACCTAGAGCACCATTGCAACCTATTGTAGTTCCTGATGAACCATTTACTCATGTTGTAATTGATTGTGTGGGTCCTTTACCTAAGACTAAATCGGGTAACATGTTTTTGTTCACTCTCATGTGTATGACTACTAGATTTCCTGAAGCTTATGCTCTACGGAATACCAAGGCTCATAATCTCATCAAGTGTCTTGAAAGATTCTTTTCGTTGTTTGGAATGCCTAGAGTTATTCAGAGTGATAATGGGGGAAATTTTGTTTCTAAAGTTTTCAGAACTTTTTGCGAATCCCGAGGGATTCGGCACAAATTGTCCAGTCCATATCATCCACAAAGCCAAGGTGGACTTGAACGTTTCCACCAGACTTTGAAACAAATGCTGAAGACAACCGGAGAAACTCATCCACGTAATTGGGATGAGAATCTCCCCTTTGTGTTGTTTGCTGCTAGAGAAGGGCTACAAGAGTCATTGGGCTGTTCACCCTTTGAACTAGTGTTTGGTCACCAAGTAAGAGGTCCTCTTAAAATGCTACAAGAAAAGTTGTTGGGAGATGTCTCTGTTCATCAGAGCGGATTGTACTTGAGCGAGGTCAAGGCTAAGTTGTGTCGGGCTCGTGAGTTGGCGAAAGAACATCTGGGAAGGACTCAACAAGCCATGAAAGTACGATATGACAAGAAGTTCAAAGCTAAGCTAAGGTCGTTTGATGTCGGAGATTTGGTGTTGGTGTTGAAACCTCGTATGGGGACTTCCATGTCCCATAAGTTCGCAGGACCCTACCAAGTGGTAGACAAGGTGGGAGACCTAACTTATAAACTAATTAACCCTAATCTTTCAGAACCCCAAATGACTGTGCACATTAACAGATTAAAAGCTTATGTTGGACCTGGTGTAGTAGCTTGTTTTAGTCGGGAAGAGTTACCACCTGAGGATAATTGTAGTGAGAGACATGATGTTAATATCCAACTTCTCAGTTCCAGTTCCAATGGCAGGGAGATGCTATGTCATTTACAGGAGAAACAACGTGATGAGTTCCAGGTTCTGCTGGACAACCATTCATCTCTGTTTGGGGAGGTTCCTACCCAGACCCACCTCATCACACACGACATTCAGCTCCTGGACAGCACCCCCATTCGACAACATCCGTACCGAGTGAATCCCGAAAAGAGGAAAATTATGCAAGCAGAAGTGGAATATCTGCTCCAGCATGATTTCATTCGGCCAAGTCAAAGTACTTGGAGCTCTCCGTGTTTGTTAGTGCCAAAACCAGATGGAACCTGGAGATTGTGCGTGGATTACAGGAAACTGAACAAGAACACTACAGTGGACGTTTTTCCTTTACCCTTGTTGGAAGAATGTATAGAGTCCATAGGTCATGCCGAATATGTAAGTAAGCTTGATTTGTCAAAAGGGTATTATCAAATTCCATTAACAGAGTATGCTAGAGAGGTTACTGCTTTTGTTACACCTGATGGTGCGTATGAAT